>NC_051332.1:13244685-13562145 GCF_015220235.1 Choloepus didactylus
CCATTTGCTTTTTAATTTTATGAATTCTTCCTTATAAACATCCAGTGTTCTTATATCCTTCTTCTCTTTTGCTGTCTTCCCTTAGTTCATTGACTTGATATTTGAATTGATTTAGATTTGTTTGGACATTTCCAATTAGTTCTTCCTTCAGCTCATTGAATTGATTTAGCAATAATTGCTTCAACTCCTGTATCTTGGTTGAAATATTTTTCTTCCTTTGGCTGGTCCATATTTTCATGTTTCCTGGTATGGCTCATTATCTTAAGCTCTCTAGCCATCTGACTTTCTTGATTAGTTTATTTTGGAGCTTTTTTTCACTCTTTTACCTAAGATTTCCTTGTTGGTTGGCTTTGTTCTCTAAACTTTGATATTCAGTTCAGCTTATTCTAGACATTCAACTTAGATTCTGTTTAGTTGATCTGAGACTTTCACCTCTTGGTTTTCTGTTTCTTGCCCTGCCTCTATGTAGCTTTTTTGTGTGATGATCTCCACAGATATGGTCATCCCCAGTCAGTTTTTCTCAGTCCAGTTAATCCCAGGTCTCAGGATAAGGTAATGGAGTTTTCTTGAGAATGAGACCTTTCTGTGAGACCTTTAGAGTCTATGCTTCTCCTTTGCTGTCCATCAGATGGTGCTTGCCAGCCCACAGTTCCCCAACCAGTGTAAGGAGGTGTGGAGCCTTTAGGTCTCCCAGTGACCCTGACCCTATTGGGGGTGTGGCTCACTGAAGCTTGTTTCTGAATTCCAGACCCTGGGATCAGAGTTCCCTAAAGGAGTACTACCACTGGTCCTGGGCCACACTTCCCTTTTCTTAGGAGGTTATGGTTCTTAGTGTATTTTCTTCACCAGTAGACTTATTGCTTTGTCTCTCAGTGCTATCTTAGCTCTGCTCTTGCCTGAACCCAAATTATAATTCTTTGAGGCTTTTTTTAATGGGCTTCCTGGAATAATTGTTTTAGAAAAAAGATTAAAAAAAGAAAAAGTAAAAGAAAGAGAAAGAACAGTATGGATTATTTGCAGTCCTTGCAGATCTAATGGGTATTGAAATGTTAAAGGACAAAGAGTTGAAGGCCATTAAGGAACAATCAAGAAAGCAGACAAACCAGGTTTTCAGACAAGGGCCCTTGCCTCCTTGATTTGCATATGTGCCTTATTCTCTGAGCCAGGCCCTTCTCTGTATTATGTTCACCCAAACACAAAAAGCCTCTATCTTTATTTTTTATTTTTTTATTTGTTTTTGCTGTTTTTGCTAGCCATTTTTCCTCTCCACAAGGCTGACTGCTCCCAGATTTTCCAGTGTCTTGTCTCACGTTTTCTGTGGTTGGAGATTTTCCTCCAGAGTCTGAGTTTGTTAATCAGTGGTGAAACTGCAGTTCTCCCTCCTGTTTTCCAGCACTGATGGTTCCTCTTCCCATGGGAAGGTGCCTGACAGGGAGGGGAACAGGTCCCCTGGCCATGAGAACTTACAGATTTTGCTGATCTCAGCTGTTCCATGGCTTTGTGAGTGTTGTCTGAAGTATGCCCAATTTCAAATTCCTCTGTTGTGTCCAGTCCATGCAGTTCCTGAGTTTCTACTATCTGCCCCAGAGAATAACTAAAATCCACACCTCACCACTCTGCCATCTTGCCCCATCCATCTTCCATCATTTTTGAAGGATGTTTTTGCTGGATATGGTACTCTTGGTTGGCAGTTTTACTCTTTCAGTATCACAAATATATCATACCACTGCCTTCTGACCTCCATGGTTTCCATACAGAAATCAGTACATAGTTTTATTCAGCTTTCCTTTTATGTGATGGATCCCTTTTCTCTTTCAGCTTTTAGAATTCTCTCTTTTCTGTGTGACATTGGACTATCTGATCAGCAAGTGTCTGGGAGTAGATCTATTCTGTGTTTCTCAAATCTGTAATTTTCTGTCTTTCATAAGAGGGGAAATTTTCAGTGACTGTTTCCTCCATTATCATTCCTGCCCCATTTTTCCTTTTCTTCTCCTTCAGTGGCATTCATAACATGTCATCACTAGACCAGCCCTACAAGAGATGCTAAATGGAATTCTGCAGGTTGAATGAAAAAGACAATAGAAAATAGATTGATGCTATGTGAAGAAGTAAAGTTTTCCAGTGAAAGCAAGAACATAGATAAATATAAATGCCAGTACTATTGTATTTTTGTAACTCCACTTTTTACTTCATGCAGGGACTCAGAGACCTATGCAAAAAAAGAAAACATAATACAAGTCATATGGGATTCACAAGGTATGAACACATAATTTGTGGGAAGAACTACATAAAAGTGGGGTGATAGATGGGTATGGAGACATAATTTGTGCATACTATTGAAGTTAATTTAGCATCAAAGGTAAACAAGATTTTAAAGATTCAGGTTGTTAAATTTAAGCCCCATGGTAACCATGGAGACAATGTCAGAGAAGATGCAAATTCATAAAGACAGAAAGGACAGTACAGGTTTGATAACTGCACTTAAGGTGGTTATGTAACTGAATATCCTCATTATTAGGAAATGCACTTGGCATTATTAAGAGTTCAAGGAGCATGATGTACACTTAAGTCTTCAGATGGATTGATAGATTAGATAGATTGATAAATCAATAAATTGAGATAGATATATATATAGGAGAAAGAAACATGGCAAATTTGGCAAAATGTTAAAATTGGATCTGGGATCTGGAGTTGGTGGGAGCAGTTATGTTTTTCTGTCTGTAGTTTGAATTATTTCTGTAAATATCTGTAAGTTTAAAATATCTGAAAATGAAAAGTTAATAATACATATATGTTAATAAATGGATAGCTAGTGTTGAACATTAAGATTTTTCACTTATGAAAATCATATTCTAAAGTCATAGACTAAAACACATATAATGTATAAAAACAAATATTAAACAACAAATTTAAAAATGTTTGATTACAACTGACATAAAAGCATCAACTATGTACAAGATGCTAAGGATGTTTACTTTGGATGAGGAAATATCTATAATATAATTTGATGAGTGAACATCTTCATGAACAAAGATGATAGAGACAATGATTTCTTCCAGTATGCAGATAGGAGGGAAGGCAATAACTAACACTGTGATCTAGAACTTGAAGGATCAGTATGATACTGCCAGAGGCTGAATGAGTGAGAGAAACAGTACTCCATGAAAGAGGCCAGTAAGCAAACTCAAATCTCTTACAGCAAATTTCTCAAAATGACAGTAAAGAGGAGCATGCATCAAAAATAACGAAATTGAGATATTTCTAGGTATGGCCCTGTCATGTACAGTCCAGAAGTTGTTATTCCCATCATTACAACAATATGAACCTGGTTATATTAATAAACTTAAAATTTATGATTTATTGAACACATCACAGAACTAAGGTTGCAGAGTAAGGGACCAGCATGAAATCTGGAGAGGCAGTCTCATCTAGAGAGCCACTTTCAAGATCTACTTGCCTAAAGAAGAGCTATTGCAGCTGCAGAGGGAGGAATACTTAAATGGTGTAATTACTTCAAAAACTGGGTGTCTTAAAACAACAGAAATTTATCCTCTCTCAGTTCTGGGGGCTAGATGTTCCAAATCAAGTTGTCATCAGTACTGTGCTCCTTCTGAAGGCTCTTGGGAAGAATCCTTCCTTTCCTCATCATAGCTTCTGGTGGTTGCCAACAATCCTTGGCATTCCTTTGCTTGTAGCTGCATTAATACAATTTCTGTCTCTGTCGTCCCATGTGTCTCTCTGTGTGACTGTGTATCTGTGCCCAAATCTCCCTCTCCTTCCTGCTTTAAAGACATCAGTCATTGAACTTAGGGCCAACCCTAATCCAATGCAACTTCATCTTAATATATTATATCTCCTAAGACACTATTTCCAAAGAAGGGCACATTCACAAATATAAGGGTTAAGGACTTGAATATTTCTTTTTGTGAAGGGCACAATTCACTCACTACAATTTGCCCTCTGGAACCCCAAAATTCAGGTCCTTACTAAGTGCAAAATACATTCATCCCACCCCAACTTCCACAAAAGACTTAACTCATTCTAGTATCAACTCAAAGTCCAAAATGTCATCTCAGTATCATGAATTGAAAAAGCCAAAATCTCATCATCTAAATAAGGCATGGATGAGACTACACATGACCAAACTTGGGATGAAATCCCTCTGCATTTGTGGATCTGTGAAAGTAGGTAACCACTTAGTTGTTTCAAAAACACAATGTTGAGACAGGCATAGGATAGAATAAAGGGTTCACAGGGTACAGGCAAGTCTGAAAACCAGTTAAGCAAACTCCATTAGGCTAAATGTGATCTAGCATAAGAGTGAAAAACTTCTGAGAACTATACTTTTAGGCAGTACCCATGGTTTTGAGGATGGTTTTGTGGGCTTTAGTACCAGGAATCCCAACAAGTTCTCATAGGTCACACCTGAGAAAGACCCCTCTTGGATTCAGTGTGGGTAAAGGAAGAATAGTCAATATTAAATATACTAAGAGCCTTCTCCATAATAAAGTCCTAATCTCCAATGGGGCAGGGGAAACTTTGTCAGAGACTTTCTGAGTTAGGAGAAGGAGATTGTACTCACTCAAAAAATTATAAAAAATCAACAAGGATCAGCTCATCAGGGAAATAAATTGAGAATGCTAAAGCCAAGAAAAGGAGTAGGGGAAAAGGCAGATAAAAATCATAGCACTGGAGAGGCAATTTTGAAGGTCAAATCCCCAAGACTCAGGACCAATGTGTCACTAAAAGGCTGAGATATAATTAGAAGATTATAGTATGCTCCCCATTTCCAAAATGTAGAAACAGTTATACAGTATAATAACCATAGATTACAGCTGAAAGAGCAGCAAGACATAGACTGTCTCTGAAGAGAAGTACTTAGAGAAGACCCAAGTCAAGAGAGGAGACAAAAACAAGAACACTGGAGGATTTGAAGTCTCTGAAACCTGAATTGTCTAAAGCTGCAGCAACCATTAAATGCAGTCCAACTCATGAACAGATTCCCATAAATTCTCATGCTGAAACCTATTTATCTCAGTCTCTGTTTACCTGATACAGCATGCACACTTTTCAATTAATATTACAAGTATGCTTAATCTAGAAAAAAAAACAGTCTGAAGAGGCAAAGCAATCATCAGAACCAGACTCAGTAAGGCACAGCTATTGGAATTATGGAATTTAAAATAACTATGATTTATACATTAAGAGCTTAATAGAACAATGTACAATATGTAAGAACAGGTGGGTGTTATAAGCAGAGAGAATAAAACTCAAAAGAATCAAAAGAAAATGCTAGAAATTAAGAAAACCACTAAAACAGAAATGAAGAATGTATTTAATGGTCTCTTCAGTAGAATCAAAATAGCCAAAGAAAGGATCATTGAAGTCAAAGACAGGTCAATAGAAGTTTCCAAAAAATATATAAACAAAAAAGTAGAGGAAGAAACCCCTCAACACATAATAGAATATTCGAGAACCAAGAAACAATTTAAAAAGGGCTAATATATTTATAATTGGAATACCAGAAGGAAAAGAAAGAGACAATAGACAGAGAGGAGAAGATGGCAGCATAGAGAGGAGTGGAAGTTAGTCCCCCCAGAGCAACTAATAAAAAAAAACAGGGAAAACTAGTAAAAGATCTGGAATAACTGTTGGGAAATGTCCATTACTGTCCACACATCATGCAGCAATCTGGAATGAGAGAAATGCCTGAGATCACAGCATAAAATCTGTAAGTAAAAACTGCAGAAATGAACTGAGTGCCCCCTCCCTCATGGCAGGCTGAACTGAAAAACATCATGTTGCTAGACAGCAGCATTCTCTAAACAAGCCAATATACCTCAGCCCAGCTCCAACTGGGGTTTTAATGTTAACTGCTCAATACAAACTATGAATCCCCAACAAGCAGACAAAGGCTTTTGATGATGAATGACCTTGGAGAGTCAGGGTAAGTATCTGTCTTGGGACAGGGAGCCCAAATGATCAGATGCTATCTTTGGATGATGGGTGAATCTGAAGGCCATAGAGTGACACTGAAAGGGGGATTTCTGCCCCTTTCTCTCTCTTTCTCAACCTGAGCAGCTCACTGGAGAAAGCCTCAACCATTTTCAGCTTGCAGTGCTCTGCAGTAGAGAAAGCCTCAGCCACTTTCATCTTGCAGCACTCTGACCCAGACAAGAGTGGGGATAGCAGAGTCAGAGAAACAAAGAATATAATTATATGCAAATGACCTCTCTCTAAGGGGCATATCTTCCCAAGAGGAAAGAGGCAGTTCCCAGCTCTACTACCTGCCTTCCATTCAGAACCAGACCCCAGAGCCTTGAGGAAAACAACCATTGGCCACACCTCCTTACACCAGTCTGTAGTGACAGGCTAACAGGCACCACATGCTGGGAAGAAAAACACAAGAGTGTCTCAATCCTCTAAAACACACCATCAGGGAAGCCAGAGACTGAATATTTCTTCCTTCTGGGACCTGAGCCTGCTCTGCTCTAGGAAAACCTGATTGGGGAGGCCAAGGAGGTCAGATGTCTAGACAACAGAAAACTACAACCTACACTAAGAAAAATGAAGTTATGGCTCAAAGGAACAAACTTACACTACAACTTAGACACAGAAATTTAAACTAATGCTAAATCAATACAAAAAGTTTAGAGAAGCTATAGCAAAAGAAGTAAAGTCTATAAAGAAAACACTGGATTTACATAAGGCAGAAATCAAAAGTTTTAAAAAGCAACAGGCAGAATGTATGGAAATGAAAGACACAGCACAAGAGATGAAAGACACAATGGAATTATAAAACAGCAGATCTCAGGAGACAGAAGAAAACACTCAGGAACTGGAGAACAAGGCAACTGAAAGCCTACACCCAAGAGAACAGACAGAGAAAAGAATGGAAAAATATGAGCAATGTCTCCAGGAATTTAAGGAGAAAAATGAAATACAGGAATGTATGTATCATTTGTGTCCCAGAAGGAGAAGAGAAGGGAAAAAGGGCAGAAGCAATAATAGAGGAAATAATGAATATTCCCCATCTCTTGTGAAAAACATAAAATTGCAGATCCAAGAAGTGCAGCATACTCCAAAGAGAATAAATCTAAATAAGCCTACACTAAGACACTTAATAATCGGATTATCAAATGTCAAAAAGAGAGAATCCTGAAAGTAGCAAGAGAAAAGTGATCCATTACATAAAACAGGAAACTTAATAAGACTATGTGTGGATTTCTCAGCAGAAACCACGGAGGCAAGAAGTAAGCAGTGTGATATATTTAAGATACTGAAAGAGAGAAACTGCCAACCAAGAATCCTATATCTGGCAAAACTGTCCTTCAAATATGCAAGAGAGTCCAAAATATTCTCTGACAAATGGACAATGAGAGAGTTTGTGAACAAGAACCTGATCTACAGGAAATACTAAAGGGAGCACTACAGACTGAAAGGAAAAGACATGATTGAGAGGCATGGAACACAATCTTGGGTGATGATAGCACACCAATGTGAGTACACTGAACAAAGGTAACTATGAATATGGTTGAAAGAGGAAGGTTGGGAGCATGTGAGACACCAGAAGAAAAGAGGAAAGATAAATAGTGGGACTGTATAATTCAGTGAAACCTAGAGTGTTCAACAGTTGTGATAAAATGTACAAGTATATTTTTTCATCAGGAAAAAGAAATGAATGTGAACCTTGCAAGGTGTTAAAAAGAGTTATTGGGGAAAAATACAGTCAACGTAAACTAAAGACCATAATTAACAGAATCATTGTATTATGCTTCCCTTAATGTAACAAAGGCAATATACCAAGGTAAATGCAGATAAGAGGGGAGCATAGTGGAGGGGTGTGAGAATATTGGCATTGGTGGTGTTGTCTGACTCTTTATTCAACTTTGATCCAAGGTTATCTTTCCTTTTGCTGCTTACTAGCTGTCATGTTTATTGTTTTTTGCTTGTTGGTTTTATTTTCTTTTTCTTTTATCCTTTTCTTTTGCCTCTCTACCTCCTTTGACTCTTCCTACTGCTTTGTGGAAGAAATGTAAATATCCTTATATAGATAGTGGTAAGGGCGATGAACCCATAAGTATGTGACTATACAGGGAACCATGGATTGTTTACTTAGGATGGAATGTATGGTATGTAAACAAAACCATCTTAAAAACAGGTGATGATGAAAACTTGAAGGCAATATACTGAGTGAAATAAACCAGACACATAAGGACAAATATTGCAGGGTCTCACTGATATTAACTAATTATAATAAGTAAAATCATAGACATGAAATATAAGTTACCAAGATATAGTATGTAGCTAAAGAATGGGGAGCAGTTGCTTAGTATGAGCACAACGTTCAACAAAGTTGAACTTAAATGTTTGGAAATGAACAAAGGTGATGGTAGCACATTGTGAGAATAACTAACAGTACTGAATGGTAAATGAATGTGGTGGAAAGGATAAGCTCAGAGTCATGTAAGTCACCAGAAGGAAAGTTGGAGGTTAAAAGATGGGAATGTGTAAAACAGTGAATCTTGTGGTCAGAAATGTCCAAAACTAACTGTACAAATATTAGAGAAATCTCTCTCAGGAACCAGAACAAATGTATGACAATACAACCAGAAGATAATAATAGAGGGACATATAGGAAAAAGTATATACCTATTGCATACTATTGATTACCTTTAATAGTATTTTAATGTTCTTTCATAAAGAGTAAACAAATGTACTATACCTATACTATGGGTCAACAATGGAGTGGGGTGTTTAGGGATATGGGAGGATATGAGTTTCTTTTTTTTGTCTTTATTTCTTTTCTGGAGTAATGAAAATGTTCTAAAAATTGAACAGAAATTAATTGTGGTGTCGGATGCACTGCTGTATGTTGATACTGGGGTCAATTGATTTTACACTTTGGATCTTTGGATAATTGTATGGTATGTGAACAATCACAATAGAAAAAGAGACAATAGAACAGAAAAAATACTTAAAGTGATAATAATCAAAAACCTTCTAAAATTAATGACAGACACCAAACTGCACATTATGGAAGATCAGGGACCACCAAGCAAGATAAATAAACACCCAAACAAGGAACAAGCAAATCACCTAGGTATGTCATATTGAAACTTCAGAAACATGAAGATAAAGAGAAAATGTTTAAAGAAGCTGGCAGGGAGGAGTGAGGAAACACCTTACCTGTAGTAAAAATCATCAAAATCATGCAACTAAGAAGAAAGTGCAATAAAATAATTAAAGTTTTTTAAAAAATATGAGTCCATGAAATTAGAATTCTATATTGGCAGATATTTATTTCCAGCAAAATTATCCTTTAAGAGAAGATGATATGAAGACTTTATCAGACAAATAAAAACTGAGGAATTCATCACACTCAAATCTTGCCTACAAGAAAATACAGAAAGTTTTTTCTGAGGAAAATGACATACATCAGAAACTTGAATATACATAGATAAAAGGAGATCATTTGGGAAATGAAGATTAAATAAAATATTTTATTTTTATTCCTAGTCAATCTAAAACAGAACTTTTTGTTTAAAGCAATGATAGTAACAATGTATTTGGGTGATTATTGTGTATGGATAAGTGAAACAAATGAAAGAAATATTACAAGAATGGAAGGGAAGGATTGGTAATACTTTGCTAAAAAGTACCTGCACTACATTTGAGGCAGTAAGGGTTGTTTGAAAATGGACTTAAGTTACTCAAACATGTATGTTGTAAGCTAATAAACTTCCATTGTTAAGCCAACAATGGAAAAATCTAGGGCAACAAAAAATATTTAAAGAATTATAATTGATATATTAAGAGAGCAGATAAATAGAATCATGAAAAATTCTCAGTTCAAACCAGAGAAGTCAGAAAAAGAAAGGGGAAAATGAACAAAGAAAATATACCTACTCCAAGGCACCTATCAGATAAAGAAAACCATTACAAACAAAGTAGATATTAACCTAACTGTATTGATAGTCACTTCAAATGTGAATGGTCTAAATGCAAAAATTAAAAGACAGAGATCATCTAAATGGATAATAAAAAGAAAACCCAACTATATGCTGCCTACTCAAAACCCCCTTTTAATATAAAAACATAGGTTAAAAGAAAAAAATAATAGATGGAGAAAAGATATACCATGCTTGGTGGTTTGGAACTGTATATACTCCAGAATATCATGTCCTTAAAGCTGATCCATTCCTATGGGTGTAAGCCTATTGTAAGTAGGACATTTTGATGAGGCTACTTCAGTTAAGGTGTGGCCCAGGGTGGGTCTTAATCGTCTTACAGAAGTCCTTTATAAAAAAATGGAATTCAAAGAGAGAGGAACCCATGTAAGCAGCAATCCGCAAGCAAAGAAACCTAGAAGAGAAGGGGGTACCACCAGACACTGTGATATGCCTTGCCACATAGCAAAGGAGTAAAGGATTACATTTACCCAGTCTTTGAAAGGAAAGCATTACTTTGAGGATGACTTGATTTGGACATTTTCCTCAGCCCCAAAACTGTAAGCTAATAAACTTCCATTGTTAAGCCAACCCATTTTATGGTATCTGTTTTCAGTAGTCTAAGAAACTAAAACATCATACTAACACTAAACAAAAGAAAGCTGGAGTACATATATTAATTTCAGAAAAAGCAGATATCAGAATATGGGGGATTTTCACAGACACAGGGCTATTATCTAATGATAAAGAATACAATCCTCCAAATAGAAATAGAAATTCTAAATAGGTAAACACCTAAAAAAATAAATGAGGAACAGAATGACAGAATGAAAGGAGAAAGAGAAAAATCCACTATTAGAGTATGAGATTTCAACACCCCTCTGTCAGTTATTGATAGACCAAGCAGGCATTAAACAGTAAGAATACAGATTGCTTGAACATCTCTCAAGTTGATCCAATTGATGTGTATAAATAATATATCCCACTACAGAAGAATGCACGTTCTTTTGAAGTTCACATACAACATTCAGCAAAATAGACCACATTCTTGGTCATAAAACACATCTTAAAATGTTAAAAGTATAGAAATCATAGAAAGTATTTTCTCTGTCCACAATGGAATTAAACTAGAAATCAATAATGGATAACTGGAAAAACAAAAATATGAACCACCTAAAGGAATAAACTAAGATAACAACTGAGATACAGGAAATGTAACAACTAATTAGTAACCAAACAGATCTCCTAAATCAATTCAAAAATCAAGTCAAAAATCAATTCAGTGAGCTAAGGGAAAATAGGACAAAAGACATGAAAGATGTAAAGAAGACATTGGGCACACATAAGAAGGAACTTGAAAGTATGAAAGCAAATGCCAAAACTTATAGGAACAAAAGTCCCAATAAAAGAGAAGAAACACACAAGGGAGACTTAAAACACTAGACTTGAAGAGGCAGAAGAATGTATAAGTGAATTAGAAGGCAGAACATCTGAAAGCCTATACATAAACGAAGAGATGGGGTAAAGAATGGAAAAATATTAGCAAGTTCTTAGGGAACTGAATAACAACATGAAGCACATGAATATATGTGTTATGAGTGTTCCAGAAGGAGAAGGGTTAAAAGGAGCAGAAAGAATTGAATAAATAATCATTGAAGACTTCCCAAATCTTCTGAAACACATAAAATTACAGATGCAAGATGTGCAGCACACCACAAACACAGTATATCCAATAGATCTACTCCAAGACACCTACTATCAGACTGTCCAATGTCAAAGGCAAAGAGATAATTTGGAAAGCAGCAAGGGAAAAGCAGTCTATCACATAAAAGGGAAGCTGGATAAGACTATGTACAGATTTCTCCACAGAAAACCTGGAAGTGAAAAGATATAAGTATGATATATTTAAGATACAGTAAGAGACAAACTGCCAAGTAAGAATTCTATATCCATTAAAACTCTCTTTCAAAATTTAGGGAGAGATCAAAATATTTTCAGACAGACAGATACTGAGGGAGTATGTGAATAAGACACCTGTGTGTTCAAGAAATATTAAAAGGACTGCTAAAGTCTGATAGAAAAAGACAGAAAGAAAGGTTTGGAGAAGAGTGTGGAAATAAGACTATCATGAATGGTAAAAGGAGAGAGAGAGAGAGACAGAGAGAATACCATATGACATGTAAAATCCAAAAGACAAAATGGTAGAAGAAAGTACTGTACTTACAGGAATAACATTACATTTCAACAGATTAAATTCCCCAATTAAAAGACAGAGTGGCAGAATGTATTAGAAAACAAGACCCATCTATATGCTGTCCACAGGAAACTTAATTTAGACACCAGGACAAAAATATGCTGAAAGTGAAAAATCGGAAAAGTTATATCATGCAAACCACAACCAGAAAAAAGTGGAATGACTATATCAATATCAGACAAATTAGACTTCAAATGCAAAGCAATTAACAGAGACAAAGAAGGACACTATATATTAATAATAGGAAAATTCATCAACAATAATAACAATCATAAATATTTATACAAGTCAGAATGCCCCAAAACACATGCAGCAAACACTGTCAGTGTTGGGGGGAGAAGTAGACACTTCTACAGTAATAGTTGGAGACATCAATACACCATTCTCAATAATGGATAACATATCTAGACAGAGGATCAGTAAGGAATTTGCCTTGAAGTACTTAGTGATTTCTCTTTTAATTTCTTCATTTACCCACTGGTTTTCTAAGAGTGTGATATTTAGCTTCCATATATATATGAGTTTGCCAACCTTGTGCCAGTTATTGATTGGTATGATAAATGATCTAGACTTGATAAACAGTTAAAGAACACTGCACCCTGCAACTGTAGGACATACATTTTTCTCAGGGGCTCATGGATCATTTTCTAGGATTGACCACATGTTGGGTCATTAAGCAAATTTCAACAAATTTAAAAGAATTGATATTATACAAAACACCTTCTAAGGCAATAATGGAATGAAGTTGGAAATCAGTAACTGGCAAAGGTTGGAAGACTCATAAATATATGGAGGCTAAATATCACACTCTTAGATAACCAGTGGGTAAAAGAAGAAATTAAAAGAGAAGTCACTAAATACCTCAAGGCAAATGAAAATGAAAACACAGCATATCAGAATTTATGGGATGCAGTAAAAGTGGTGCTGAGAGGAAAATTTATTGACCTAAATGCCTATATTAAAAGAGAAGGAAGAGGAAAAAATGAGGAATTATCTGCTTACCTAGAGGAACAAGAGAAAGAACAGCAAAATAACACCAAAGCAAACAAAAGGAAAAAAATAACAAAGGTTAGAACAGAAATTAATGAAATTGAGGACAGGAAAACAATAGAGATAATGAACAAAACCAGAAGTTGGTTCTTTGTGAAAAAATAAAATTGATGTTCCCTTAACTAGGCTAACACAAAAAAAGATCAGTTGCAAGCAAACACAATCAGAAATGGAAAAGGGGACATAACTACTGAACCCACAGAAATAAAGGAGATAATGAGAGGATACTATGAGCAACTATACACTAATAAATTAGACTACCTAGATGAAATGGGCAACTTCCTGGAAAAGCATGAACAGCCAACACTGACTCAAGAAGAAAGAGATGACCTCAACAAACCAAATCCAAGTAAATAGATTGAATCTGTCATCAAAATGCTACCAAAGAAGAAAAGCCCAGGACGTCATGGCTTCATATGTGAATTATCACAAACATTCAATAAACAATTAATACCAATCATTCTCAAACTCTTCAAAAGAATTGAAGAGGGGTGAAATCTGCCTAACCCATTCTATGAAGCCAGTATCATGCTAATACCAATGTCAAAGATACCACAAAAAATGAAAATTGTAAACCAATTTTTAATGAATGTAGATGCAAAACTCCTCAACAAAATACTCGTGAATCAAATCCAACAGCACATTGAAAGAATGATAAACCATGATCAAGTGGGATTTATTCCAGGTAACAAGGCTGGCTCAACATAAGAAAATCAATGTAATACACCACATCAATAAATCAAATGAAGGTGATTGTACAACTATGTAGATTGCATACTGTGTATAACTATGTATAACTATGTAGATTACTTAGTGTGACTGTGTGAATGTGAAAATATTGTGGTTCTCAGTCCCTTCATCCACCATGTAAACAAATGAGTAGAAAAATGGGGAATAAAATTAGATGCAAAATATGGTGGGATGGAGGGAATGGAAAGAGTTGGGGTTCTTTTTTGCTTTCATTTTTATTTTTGCATAAGAAAAATTTTCAAAAAGTGATTCTGGTAATGAATGCACAACTGTATGATTGTGTTGTGAATAACATTGTACACTGCAGATGACTGTGGGGTATGTGAATATATCTCAAATATACTGTATTTAAAAAAGTAACTGGAGAATGGGGGGAGTAGGGGGGTGGGGTATTTGGATGTTCTTTTTATTTTAATTTATATTTTATTTTTGGAGTAATTAAAATGTTCAAAGTTTGTGGTGATGGAAGCACAACTATATGATGATACTGTGGACAAAGGATTGTACACTTTGAATGGTTGTAGGTTATATGATTTTATCTCAATATAGTTGCATTTAAGAATGGAAATTAATATAAACACTAGTACAAGAAAGTGGAGTGAGGTTGTAAAAAACACCCTTGATATGGGGAAATGAGAAGAGAAAGGGAAAAAATGAGGAATATGATAGAAAAAGCAAAGAATGCCTTGAGCATTGTTAGCTGAAATATGGTTGGTAATGACTTGGTTTGCAAGGACTCAGAAGGAAGTAATGAGAGTAGTGGATGAAACATATACTGCCTCAGAGACAAACTAAACCATCAAGAACAGGCTGTTGATAATGAAGGTAATGAAGCTGTCAATATTAAAATTCTGTTGTTTGTCTGCCAGTAAAGGGAGATATATATGATGAGTGTGTGTGTGTTGGCAGGGCATGAGAGAGAGGGGGAGAGAGGAGAGAGAGAGAGGGGGAGAGAGGAGAGAGAGAGAGAGAGAGAAGGTATGCATACAGACATTCTCATTGACTAATTTTAAGAATTATTGAAAATCCAATAAGAGTTTTGATGAAAAATTAGGAAATAGAAGTTAAAGAATAATAGAAAACTTCATAGGGTAAGTGAAAATTGTCATAATTGGAGAGAAAACAAAAGGTAGCTATGTTGCTTTAAAATCCTCCAACTTCTGACAAAGAGAAAGCCACATGCAGGCTCCAAATCTAGTTAACTTTATGTGTCTAGGTTGGGGTATGAAATTTGGTAGGGAAACTTTACTCAGTGCAATTCTTTGTGAAATTATCTTGAGTGTATGGGGACCTCAGAGAGCAGACCTTGGAGACAGAGACCAGCAAAGTAGGAAACTGGATAGGCCAAGAGGGCAGAAATGAGAAGCCTTGGAGGCAGAGTAGCAAAACAGAGATTATGCTAGATAAAAATTACTCAGAAAGGTTCTTAAATTTCTTGCCATGGGTTGTGCTAGCACCTCTCTTCCCCTTTACCATTCTTATAATACTGCTCATAGAAACAACATTGTTCACTCTTATTTCTGTACCTGTAGATGATTGGGTAAACATCAAGATTTATGTCTAGGTTGATGGAAGGCAACATGAGTTTACCTGAGAATTTAGGATTAAGGACAAAGGAAATCCTTAAAGTGTAAAGCTCTGGGAATTAGCACAAATTCCTGAGAAAACCGCAAACTTTCAGGGCTGTGGAATTGACAGTATCAAACTGAGAACACCAGGGTGTAAAGATGCGTCAAGTTTATATCAAGTGATGAATGGAATAAATAGAAAATATCAGTAAGATATAAACTGTAAACTTGGAGCTGGAAAGTAGCAAGGCCCAGGTGGGCTGTGGGGTCTTTAAGGAGGAGGATGGGCTGGAGTGACCCTTTCCCCTCCCCTCCCCCTCCCCTGAGAACCCTTTGAGAGTTCTGGGCTCTGTGATGCTGGCATAGATCTCTAGGCAGGACAGGAGTGGTACTCAGTGCTTAGTGTTGCCTGAGGCAGGTGTGTGCTGCAGAAGAGGGATACAGATCTCTACTTTCTGAGGAGCCCTTGTGACTAATATGCAAGCCCAAGCTTATCTGTGTGGAAACTTTTATGTTTTACTCTCTTTTATTCTGGAATGTTTATCTTTCTTTTTTTATCCATCATCCAGTTGGATCTATTTGTGGAAGATGGAGACAGTAATCAGGATCAGGTAGGGGATCTCCAGATCTGTACATTACATCCCCCAGTACTGCAAACTTTTAATTTCTCTGTTACTACCACTGTAGAAAATCAGTTCTGTTTGTACAGACTCCTCAGATGAGCCCTGTTGGGAAAGATGAAAGCTTTCTTTAGGGAAAGAAGGGTGAGCAGGCAGAGCGACTTCTATCTACATGCACAGATTAATCCCTCTGGGGTAGGCAGGGGACTCCAGGTAAATTTCAAGCCCTGTGACTTAGGGTCCTGTGAGTAGGTTATTAAGAGGGGGTAGGATATGTGAGTGGGGCAGAATCATGCCTTCATCATTCTCCTGCCAAGTATGGTGTCTCTGGGTGAAGTCTCATTATTAGGGCTGATCTGGAGAGTAAGGCTGAGTCTCTGAAGGTCTCTGGATGCTAAGCACTGAGGTCTGGCCTCAGGAGGCAGAGTCCTACTGGAGGGAACACAGTCACCTTGAGGTCAGAGATTGTACCTTCCTCAGGGCAGGACTACTGCCTGTGCTATCAATAAAGGATCATTCACTAAAAGCATTAATTAATTGAGTTTTTTTACAGTACCATAGTTTCATTCATTTCCTCATTGTGAAATATAACATATATACAAAAAGTGACTTTCAAATTACAGCTTAACAAATAACTATAGGGCAAATTTCAAAGACGGTTTTGGGTTACAATGTTGCCATTCCAGTTCTTTCCTTCTAGCTACTCTTCTATCCTAGCAAATAAGAAAAAGAAAATTGTACATTCAGTATCTATAATCCCTTGCCAAACTCCATCCTAACTGTCACTATCCATTCTTCTGGCTTAATCACTTTCCTCATCTTCATGGATGGCCACCCTAACTTTCTCATGTTGAAAATGGGTGGAGACATTATGTGAAAAGGTGATGCAACTGATTGATGTTCTTGAAGCGGCTGTTGCCTCTGGGTTTTTGGACTTAGCTGGCATAGGAGCTTTCTGAGGGATTTAAGTTTCTGGAAAATAAACTTAGTGAAACTTTTAGAGAGACTCAGATAAGGACCCAGGTATTCTTTAGGGTTTTGGGGGACTACTGCTGGTTAGTGCTTAGCATACTGTGGATATTTGCTATATTTAGCTGAAGCTTGCACAACAGTACCCTCTAGGAAAGCCTCTCAACTCAATTTGAAATCTTTCAGCCACTGAAACCTTATTTTGTTGCCTTTCTTTTCCCCCCTTTGGTCAAAAAGGGCCCTGGAGGGTGTGAGCCCCTGCCAACACCCTCATGTCAGACTTCTGGCCTTCACAACTATGAAAGAATAAATTCCTTTTGTTTTAATCCACTAACTTTGTGGTGATTTGTAAGGCAGGTCTAGGAAACTAATATAAGCTCTAAGCAGTTTTCAAAAATTTTATTGGGATGTATTTTAATAAATACCTTCTATGTTGTGATACAGTACACAAATCCATAAATATAAATAACTGCATCAAGTGAAGAAAAGATCTGATTCGACCATTATCTATTTTTATCATTTCTCCTTCCCTGTTTTTACTCACCATTTTTGGTGCACTATGTGTAGTTTTCCTGAGAAGGACCTATGATATTTCTACTCTAATCTATTTCACCAAATGCAATAATGATGCAATTCACTAATTGATTTCATAACCCAACAATACGTAACAAATATGATTTCAAAAAAAATAGATGAGGTTTAGATAAATTGTCCCAGAGGAATTAGAAAATTCAGATCCTCAAGTTCAAGGAAGCATATCAAGAGTCTCAGAGTCTTAAACATCTGAGGACACAGAAACTTTCCAGGGGGCTGATATGCAGTGTCAGAGTGCTCCTCTCCTCACCCACACAAAGGAGGTTCCTTAAGTTCTCCACCTTCACATCTTGGTACAGTTTCCTCTGGGTGGCATCCAACAGCCACAGTTCTTCCTTGGTGAAGATGACAGTTACATCCTTGAATGCCACTGCCTCCTGAAACCTGGTAATTTGTTTTTGCTCCTCTGGAGGAGGTAAGAGACCTAGACATGCAGAGCTCCCAGAGAGGGATTAATAGCACTGACCTCATCCTCCTCAGCAGAAGTCAACTGGGTTTATCAAAAGAGGAATGATAGAGAGTGTTTTGATCCCCTTTAAAAGATAGACTTTGAGATACAAAATCATATTATTTATGAAAAATGAATGTCTGCCCTTTGCCTAAGAGGGGAGAGTGAGAATTGAGTTCCAACTCTTGATTTTTTCAGGGTCAAGGCAGAGTCAAGAGAAGAATATCTTCACCTGACCCCATAACCTCAGGACAGCACTCTCTCCCTAAATTCAGCTCATCTCATGGATCCCACTGAAACATTCACTTACCATCATTAACGACTGGCCTCTCCACTCCACCACCACATAAGCCTCCTTAATGCTGACTCAGTCTAATTTGGCTCCCTTCCTATTGAACTCTGGCCCAGAGAGCTCATCTACATAGTGTCCATGTGGGTTGTTGTTTTGTGTTCCAACATTTTCAGGCCTGCAGGACACATGCCTGCTCATTTCAGCATTATCGTGGAGGCAGTATTTGGCAAAAGCTTGTTCTTTCCACCTTTGTAAAATGTTCTCCTAAAGGATATCTTTCTTTTCTTCTTTTACAGG
This sequence comes from Choloepus didactylus, assembly GCF_015220235.1. Taxonomy (NCBI): domain Eukaryota; kingdom Metazoa; phylum Chordata; class Mammalia; order Pilosa; family Megalonychidae; genus Choloepus; species Choloepus didactylus. The sequence goes on from NC_051332.1 coordinate 13,263,478, forward strand.
CCTTATTCTGTGGGTTCCCTGAAACATTTTGTGACCCTCAAGAATTTTCTCTAGTCCTCAGCTGGTTGCTCCAGAGATCATGGACATAAGACCCATGAGAAGATTGGGTGTCATGAAGTGGTTTCAGAGAGAACAGTGGGGGCAATTACTTGAGATACAAATTCTGAAACAAATGAGGCAGGTCTGGGAACTCATTTCTGGGATAGTTTCAGAATTAGCTAATATTGATCAATATACCCTAAGGTCTCCTAATTTCCTAAGAATTTGTGATTGACCAGGGAAATTGTATAAGGATATCATCAAGGTTCTAATGCCCACTATTCCAAGTGCCAAGTTCAGATACTCCCTAGAGACCAAATGAACTTGGTTTTCCCATGTTGTCAAAGAACAACTGATGAGTCTTGGGAATACAGTCACTAAAGAATGCCCCACAACATCTTTAGCCTTTTGGGGGAGCAAAGTGTAGTGAAAAACCAACAAGATAGTCAAATTTCCATTGACAGGTAGACTCACAGAACCAGGCTCCTGATTATAATACTGAAGTGTCCCCCAATCACATAGGCAGTCTTCAAGGACTTGGAACCCCAGGCCCCAACCATTCACAGCCATGATATAGCCTCTTCCCAAGGTCCCTATATCCACATGGAGGACAAAGGGAATGTTCTGGTCCAACAGGAGCAAAGGGCTGCTAATGTTCATGACCCTTGGATGGCCAGGACTCTGACATCAACCTCAGTACAGAAATAGAGGAAACTTCAGGAGAATATACAAAATGGGATGCCATGTTAGGGACTTCCTTTGCCATACACATAAGTCAACCTATTCTGGATGAGAAATCCAAAGAGAACCAGTTGCCCCAAATGGGACACATGTGTCCAAAAAAGAAATTCCAACAAAGACTGAGACTTGTGGCCCAGTGGCTTTCTTCAAAGAAGAATGACACTAACCAAGTTTCCTTGAAACCATCATGATCTCTCCCAGGTTTCAAACACCTGTGCCTGCACTTTCACCCTAACATCCCTCCCCAAGATCCACTGCCTTCCATCACATCAGAACAGCAGAGATGGTGCCTGGTCCCCCAGGCTTCCATCACCACTTCCCCATACATTTCATTGGGTGCCTCTGCCTCTCATAGCCATTAATCTTCCTTCCCCTCAGATCCATCTTTTCTCCTTCTAACACAAAAAAATATTTAAGTATATAGTGGTTTATTCAAATAAAAGAATGCTGTGTCTGTCTCTTCCACATTTGGGTGGAAGTTTAGAGTACCCCAATGCCTTAAATTTAGATAAAATAAAGTGGCATTATCAGTGCCTATTTGGTGCCTGTTTGGGCCCCTAAAAGACCCTGTTCATGGTTGGAAGTTAACATGGACATTGCGCATCCACTGCCATTTGATCATCCTTCATTTTCATGTTCTCAGATAACTTCCATTTAAAAGAGTTTTCCTAAATTTTTTCATCTTAAAATGTTCAAAAACACTCATTAAAATCTCTAGGAACCTATACAGAGGGAAATTTCATTAAAATCCCAACCCCAGTCCCTGTATCAATCAGTTCCTTCCTATCATCTTCTTCTTTCTTGAGAAGAATGGGGTGGATGGGGATACACATGCCTAATAGGATGACAAATTGCTCTCCAGGAAGAATAAGAGATTAACTGTTTCACATATCTCCCATATTATAAATGGAAGTCTAAGGATGGCTAGGTCTTGAATTCAGGGTGGTAGGAAGTAATCTATGTCCATCAATCTATTAGAGGAAGAAATAACATTTCACTGATGTCCCATTTTTCCTTTGTGATAAAGGTGGGGAGATGATCCCTGCTTTCCACTTCTTCCCTTAGCTTTAATGAAATGGAGAGCACTCTGCCAATTGCAATTCTTCCACTGTTGAACCTACTTCTAGTATTGAACTGTAGGATCTGTGTGTTTATGGGCAGGAAACAGCCAGGTAGTCTACTGCGGGATTTGTTCCCCTGTCCAACCCAAATGACAGGTGTTATCAATCACAATCTCACTCCCTTTCTCAAGCCCAGAGAGGGAGCAGGCAAATCTGTGAGTGTTATATTATGCAGTACATGTGTGTGGTGTCCTTGGCCACTGATGCTGGACACAGTGGATCTATGTGGGTTTGGGAAGAGAAACATAAAGCAGTTTCTTTCTTTTTTTCCCCATAATGGAAGGATACCAGTGGCAAAGGTGGGGAAGCTGTCAAAGGAAAACTTCTAGCAAAACTTGGATTGGAAGAAGGACATGCAATTTATAGGCTTTGGCAGGTCATCTCTCAACATTGAAATAGCTCTCACTTCTGTCTCAACTCATGTGCTGAGAACTGCATTCAAACTTAGTAACATGAAGCTTGTTTACAGGTTGTGTCAGGTGTCTGCACTACCCCCACCCCAAGCACACAATATAGCCCAGCTTGAAATGGATTCAAGGACAAGAACATGTTTCTGAGAAGAGTTGTTTTACATGTTAGAATATATATCCATTATCCAGTGACACTGACCATAATATACAGGTTGTTAATCTATGACCTATCTTGAACTTGACAATGAGCTCATGCTGCTGGCTGGCCTTCTGGAAGTGAAGGCCTTCCCCATGGAGTCTCTTCCCAGTTCCTGACTGGGTGACTTCCACTATTCATGATGCAAATACTGACAGTGCAACAGTACAATGATCAAGGAAAAAGTAGTGACACTGAGGGAAAATGAAGGTAGCATGAGTGGGAAATGAGGAAAAAGAATGTAGAGTGGCAAGAGTCAATAAAATGGTTGGAAGGAACAGGAATGCCCAAGTTGCCTAACCAAGATTCTCATCTTGTGTCCTTCATGAGATTGGTGGCATCATTACAGGTTTCCCCCAAGGACACCCACAGCTCTTGCATCACAAGTTGTTACCACACCTTCCCCTGAGCACATAGTGTTGGCAGGGCTTGCCTTGAACTCCTACTCAGCCTACTGAAACCAAAGTGGCCAAATGTACTGTTTTCATTTCCTAGGCTCCTCAATGCAAATACCATGAAATGGGTTGGATTAAATAATGGGAATTTTTTAGATTATAATTTGAGGCCAGGAAAATATGCAAATCAAGACATCATCAAGGTGAAGCTTTCTTCCCAAAGACCATCTGCTGGCTATCCTTCACTCCTCTGCCACATGTCAAGGCACATTGCAGTGTTTGTTTTTCTGTCTCTCCTCTTCTGATTTTGTTGATTTCAGCTTCTTGCTTCCATGGATTTCTCCCTTTCTCACCATATCCATTCTACTTATAAAGGATGCCAGTAATAGAATTAAGACTTCAGACTTTTTTTTTTTTTTTTGCTTTCCAGTATTACATATAGTCTCAACAAAACTTCCATAGACATGAACATAGGTCCCAGGTAAAGATCAGTGATGTGTCAGGCACTAAGAACTAGGAATTGGTAGACCAGTTGTTGGTTTGTATTTACCAATAGCTTAGATGCTACTGACATCACCTGCATGACCATATAGCACGTTTCTGTGTAATAGACATGTTATGAACTCCTTTTACCTCCAAAAACCAAATTACAAAAATAGTATTTGTAAAGCCCCCTCAAGGGCCTGGAGAAAAGGGTAGAAACATTAAACTTCCCCACCCAGGGAATTCCTCATATTTTCACCAGCATTGGGAAACAGAATTGTAGTTGGCCAAGACCTCAATCTTGGGACTTTCCCTTGTGAAGCTTGTTACCACAAAGGAGAGGATAAGCCTACTCATAATTGTACCTGTCACCCCCAGAGGGCCTCATTTGTTGTCCAGGTGTGACCTATCTCTCTTATCCAACTCAGCAGGTGTACTCATTGCCCTTCCCCCCTATATGGGACCTGATTCCAGAGGTGTAAATCTCCCTGCCAAAACAAGATATGACTCCAGATGATGAGCCTAGACCCATCATTATAGGATTGAGAAATTATTCTGAACTAAAAGGGGAAGGGAAATGAAACAAAATAAAGTTTCAGTGGCTGAGAGAACTGAAGTGGAGTCCAGAGGTCATTCTGGAGGTTATTCTTATGAATTATATTGATACCCATTTTAGTTTTCCATGTATTAGGATGCCTAGAAGGAAATACCTGAATCTGTTGAACCCCATGCCAGTATCCTTGACTCTTGAATACTATCTTGTAATTATATAGCTTTTATAGTGTGACCATGTGATTGTGAAAACCTTGTGGCTCATGCTCTCTGTATCCAGTATATAGAAAGATGAGTAGAAAAAATTCACCAGAAAAAATGGGACAAATAGCCAATATATAATAATTGGGGGGAAGAGGAGTATGGGATATTTTGAATGTTCTTTTTTACTTATTTTTATTTTTGCAGTAATGAAAATGTTCAAAAATTAATTGTGGTAATGAATGCAAAACTATGTGATGATACTTTGTACACTTTGGATGATCATGTGGTATGTGAGTACATGTAAATAAAATTGCATACAATATGAGTGAAAGTTAAAATATTTTCAGACAAGCAGACACTGAGAGTTTGTGAAGAAGATACCTGCTCTACAAGAAATACTAAAGGGACCACTGCAGAAATATAGGAAAAGACAGGAGAGGGGTTTGAAGAAGAGTGTATAAATGAAGACTATAATTCAGGGTAAAAAGGGAAAAAATAAAAATGAAATAAGATATGACATAAAATCCAAAAGACAAAATGGTAGACAGTAGACATTAGATTTAGTGAAATTTGTCAAAACCAAACACAACTGTATGGTACTTCTAATATGAACTAACATTAATAAGAAAACACAGACTGTTAAACTTGAGAACACAGGTTATCAGGAGACAGAAAGAGGATAGAGATCTGACATTTGATACAGAAAAAGTACAGAAGTTTAAAAAGAATTCATTGTATAGATCTTGAAATAGCACAACACTGTGTGATGATAGCACAGTATTGTAAGTACCCTGAAAAAAGATGAGTTTGAATATGGTTGAAAGAGGAAGGTTAGGGGCATGTATGTCACCAGAAGGAAAGATGGAAGATAAAGCCTCCAACTGTATAACTCAATGAAACACAGTGGTCAATGATGGTGATTTAATGTACAAATATTAGAATGCTTTTACATGAGGGAGAAAAAATGAATGTCAAATTTGCAATATTTGACAGTATTTGGGGGGAAAATATACTCAATGCAAACTAGAGTCTATTGTTAACAGTAACATTGTAATATGCCTCCACTAATTGTAATGATTGCAATATACCAAAGCTAAATGTCTATTAAAAAAAGGGGATATAAGGGAGGGGTATGGGATTCTTGGTGCTGTAGCTGTTGTCTGAACTTTTTAATAGATTTTATTTTACTTTATTACTTTATTTTATTTTATTTTATTTTTTATTCATCTGATTTTTTTCTGTTTTTGTTTTGTCTTTTTTCTCCTCTTCCTCTTTTTTGAGGAAGGAATGGAAATATCCAAATATAGATTGTGGTTGTGAATGCATAACTATGGGAATATACTGGGAAACATTGTTTACTTAGGACTGCATGTTTCAAAAATAAAGAGAGGGAAACAAATGCTGCAGAAAATGTGTAGAGAAGGCTGTACCTAATCACTGCTGTTGGAGAAGTACAATGCTGTAACCCATCTGGAGGGCAGTGTGCTGGTTCCACAGGAAACTAAGTATGGGGTTGCAATACGGTCCAGCAATCCTGTTACCAGGTATATACATGGAAGAACTTAGAGCAGGGAAAGGAATGGACATTTGCACACTGGTGTTTATTGTGGCAGCATTTATGATTAGCAATAGATGGATGTGGCCTAAGGATATATTGACTGATGAACAGAAGGGTGAACTTTGGTGTGTACATACAATGGAATACTGAGTAGCTGCAAGAAGAAATGATGTTGTGAGGTATACAAGTAGGTAAATGGACCTTGATAACAGTATGTTGCATGAAATAAGCCAGAAATGGAAAGAAAGACATTATAACAGCTCACTGAAATGGAATAAATATAATGTGAAAACTCAGAGTTGAACATGAAAGCACAGGTTTTCAGAGTAAGTCTTGTAATTGTTCCAAGATTGTAAGCTCTTACAGCAGTTAAATCTATTCCTGAGTTGTAATGGTTATTTCTAGCTTCTGAGATGTTAAACTCTTGTGTACAAACTGGTTGTTTCCTGGATTTCAGGTATCTGTGTGACACCTTAGACTCTGAGTGAGTTCAGTACCTATATCAACATTATTCCATACAGTAAATGTTAAAGAAGCTGAAAAAAGATCAGATGTCAATTAGAGATATGAACAAAATGGTCTAAAGTAAATCAGACTAAAGGGCAGGGGATGATATTGACTGTGTTTCAAAACTTCAACTTCTGTGTGAGAACAAAGGTAAAGATATTTATTTGGTGATAAATCTTTATTTTCTGTAGCACACTATGTAATTTAACTTGTATGGTCAGTGTATTCAAACACAGCAATTACTTTGAAACTTGAAGAGGGACTGAGATCTGGTTGATTTGTACAGTTTAATGTAAAGCCATGATACATCCCAGAGTGATTTGGGCAGAAGATGAAAACATTTGCAAAGACCCTTTGAGGGACTGAAGGAAAATGTGGAAATATTAAATTTACCTATGAGGGTAATTCCTTATATTCTTGAAAACACTGGGAACTACCAATTTAGTATACTAAGCGCTTGATCTTGGGGCTTGTTATTATGAAGCCTGTTACTGCAAAGGAGAGGCTAAGCATATTTAAAACTGTGCCTAGGAGTCATCCCCAAAAAACCTCTTTTGTTGCTCAGATGTGGTCTCTCTCTCTAAGCCAACTTGGCAGGTGGACTCACTGTCCTGTCCCCTATGTGGGACATGTCTCCCAGAGGTGTAAATCTCCCTGACAACATGGAACATGATTTCTGGGGATGAGCCTGGACCTGGCATTGTGGGATTGAGAAAGACTTCTTGAAAAAATTGGGAAAAAAATATGAAACAAAGTAAAGTTTCAGAGGCTGCCAAATTTCAAACAGTCAAGATGTCATTCTACAGGTCATTGTTATGAAATATATAGATATCTCTTTTTAGTTTTTAGTGTATTAGAAGAGCTAGAAGGAAATAGCTGAAACTGCTGAACTGCAATCTGGTAGCCTTGTTTCTTGAAGATGAGTATATATCAATACAGCTCATACTGTGTGATCATGTGATTGTAGAAAACCTTGTGGTTCCTTCTCCCTTTATCCAGTGTACAGAGAGATGTGTAGAAAAATTGAGACAAAAAGAAAATGAATAATAGGAGGGAGGTGGGGGGATGTTCTTTTTTTACTTTTATTTTTATTCTTCTTTTATTATTATTATTTTTTGAATAATGAACATGTTCAAAAATTGGTGATGAATGCACAACTACATGATGACATTGTGAACAAAGGACTGTACAGTTTGGATGACTGTATTGTATGTGACTGTATCTCAATAAAATTGCAAGGAAAAAACTATGATACTGGTGGTACTGGCATAAGGATGGACATATAGATTAATGGAAGAGAATTGAATTCATAAATAGACTTTTACATTTATATGCAATGATTTTTGATAGAGGTCCCAAAGTGATTTAAATAGGGAAAAGACAGTGCTGGGACAATTAGATATCTATAACAAAATGATGATTTTAAACTCTTTCCTTACACCATACACAAATTTAAAAATTTTAAATACAAAAATTTAAGCCTTTTCATTGTCATATTCTTTCCTCAAGGAGACACATAATAAGCATTTTTTCTTCACTGTGAGGACTGGCTAAAGCTGCCAAAAGGCTGCTTCTCCTATCCCCTACATACATTCAAAGAAAATAAGGATTTTACAAAAATTATTGATACAGGGGTAAGAACCACAAAAGTGTAAAATATTATTTTACTAGGCACCAACAAGTCTGGTATGCCTTAATTGCAAAATTTAATTGGAAATATTGTAGGTCAGAGGGTGGTAAAAAGAGCAAAGGTTCCCTAAAAAGCAAACATCAAAAGCTAGTGGAAACTGCCTCTTTATTAGTCACCCCACATATGAAAGGGATGTTGATGTTATGGAAACTAGAGAAAACATGAGGAAAACTGGGAGACTGGAAAATATTGTCATAATGAGCAAGAGCTCATCAATAAACTCTCTGTAAAATATTTCTTTTTTTTTTTTGAGTAATGTTGAAAACCAGCCTGATCTTATATTGCTACCATAAAGTTCAAAATAAGTCTACTAAGGCTCTATGAACTCATCTGTTCTCTACATTTGCTTCTGTATTCCCAGGAATTTTATGGAGTATGACTTACAAGATGTGTATTTGTAACAGATTGATATTTTAATGAGTTTGGGGTTTGAAAAGGTATTTAATATTACAGTTTCATTCCTTTGTTAAAAAAATTTTATCTTGTCTTTCAAACTTATACTGTAAAGCCATGAAAAGTTTTAAAAGGCAAACTTTTAGTCATGTTCTAAGTGTCTAAGTCAGTAATGGGACTATCAGCACAGACTATACTTAATAGCCTTTAAAAGTAAGTCCATGTATGAAGGGAAAGAAACCATCCTGATTTGTGGTTCCATGTCTTGAAGGTATAGAGAACTGAGATGCATGATCTGTGCTATAGGCAGTCAAAGAGAAGCATGGGATGAGTGTTGGGAGGCATCCCTCATGAAAACCTTGCATCTCTCAACAAGAATTGTTTCCTCTTATCACAGGAAAACAGGTGCAAATATCTCTACACACTGAGAGACTCTCTAGATTATATGCAATTCATATTTTCACCCATCTATATTTTCATGAACATTTAGAACTGTTTATTCTTTTCACTCCAGCAGGCAGTCTGGTGTTTTCATTTGTTTAGCTGTTATTAGATTTTGCTTTTGTTGCTGCTGCTTCTGCTGCTGTTATTGTTTTCTCAAATCATGAATGTAATTATCAAATAAGGACTTTTGTTCTGCATTTTGGCTTTTTATGAAAAAGAATGCTGTGATACTGGTGTTTTGACTTAACTAGAAGTCCAGGTTTTGTCACTAACCAGCTATGAAACAGGGAACAATTTTCTTAATCCCTCTGAGCCACTAGGAAACAGGGAAACTAATACTTATCTATAGAACTAGAGAGAGGGGACATGTGAAAACTATTTGTGATACATGACAGGGGATATTCAATATAAGAGACATTTTCAAAATGAAATCTGAATATTTAGTCTTTGGAATTTGGCTGACTCCTGCAATTCAGTTGAACGCATTATAGAAAAATTAAAGCCGCAAGGGATAATATTGTTTTTAGAATTTTCCAAGTCTTAATGTTTCTTCTGCTAGAGCAGTGGTCAGAAAACTATCACTCACATGGCAAATTTGACCAACCACTTGTTTTTGCAAATAAAGTTTTATTAGATCACAGTCACATCCACTATTTTACATATTGTCTATGGCTGTTTTTGTCATGTGGTGACAAAAATTATATGGCCTGCAAAGCTTATAGTCTTATTACCTTGTCCTTCACTAAAAAATTTTCCCTGCTCCTCCCAATAATGGAGCATGGTAACAGGCACATGCAGCAAAACCAATATAGGGCCTTATAATAGTCTAACTTCAAGATTAATCATACCCAACTGAGGTAAGAAATAATGAGTAGGAAAATAACAACATAAAACAACAAATAAACATGTGGCTCCAAAATACCTAGTCTTTGAAAAAAATTGAAGAAGATGATGATATGGTAATTGTCCAATGAAAGTTCTTAGAAATCCTATGTTAATACTGGTGAGAGTTAAAAGTAATATTTTTAAAACATTTTCCAACAGAAATAATCAACATTCAGATAATTTTCTTAAATAATTTTCCTAAATCAGCTTGTTATCTGAGTGGCATTGAGATACAAAAAAGGTCACAGAAATATTATATCCTGGGCACTAAGAATGATTCCTCATGCATGGCTTTCAAGTTTAATCAATTAACACTGCTCAAGTGAGAGAGACTCATGGAAGATGACAGTATTTCATCCTATATCAATGAGGATTCCAAGAGAACATTAAGTCCTGATGGCCTAAGACATCCATCATATGCAAAGAATTAACTTCTCTCCTATGCATGTAGAATGGTACTTGTGAATTATCTCTTATGCATCTAGAATAGTACTAGTGAATTATCCCCCTATACATCTAGATCGAACTATCTTTGGGGGAATTGATGAAAGAGTAGCAGGATCCCAGTAAGAAAAAAGTGGGTAAAAACCATGTTAAGCAATTCTGATTTAGTCACATTTTCTTGAGAGGGCCTATAATACCCTACTCTCTGTCCTGAACTGTGATCACTGAGAAATGTCTATGGAGTATGAATTAAAAGAGGCAGACAAGCTAGGATGAGAGACTATACAGAAACCACAGACTCATCATAGCTATGGAGTCAGACACCTACTAATTGTGACTTGGGTAATTAAATTAAGCTCTAATAATATCAGTTTATTAATGTGTAAATAAGTATAAGAAATAACATCTAAATAAGACTGATGGAAGGATTAAATGTAATAAAGTATGTTACATACTTAAGATTTAACAAGGGTTTAAAATGACTGTTGTTGCTATTTTTCTCTTACTATTACACTCAATTTTCAAAATCTTCCAGCAGAAAGAAAACACCTTGCTTAAATGTGTCATATCAAAATGACCAGAGTATAGGAAGCAGGATGCCTAATAGATGGGAATTAGTGGAACAATGAGAACAGCAACTAGGAATAGATTTCAGATCTTCAATAAGTTGCAGAGTCAAATTTAAAGATTTAAATGGCTGAAGAGTCACAGTTCTTACTAGGCTCATCTTTTAGACATCCTGGTAGCAGGGCACAGTCATCATTCTTGTGACTGGAGTCATGTCGATCAAAAAGATGCATGAGTAGTTGCCTCACTGCAGAAGTGGAGGCACCAGAGAAATGACAGGAGCAGCTCACATTAAAGATACTCTAAAAGATATTACCAACATGGTAATTTAAGAAATACCCTGAAAAAACCTCCCCAAGAATTCAGTAAATAAAATAAAAAATCCCACTTGCACAGAACTCTGGAGGATAGTAGAAACTGGGGAAGGACTGCACAGATGCTGAATCAAAGAAAAAGAAGAATACTCTGTAAGAAACTTTCTCCCAAACTACTAATTATCTTCTCTCTCCCTCACATGGTCCAGATCCCTCCACCTCACACTGGGGACATTGATTATAGAGGCACTCACAGCCAGACACATGGACCCAAGTCCACAGAGACTAGGGCAGAACACAAGCTGCTGAGGAGTGCTGCATACAAAAGGACACTTGGTGGGAGTTTTTTGGGAGGAGACCACAATAGAAAGACTGGTAAGAATTGTGCCCTCAATCAAGTTTCTGTTGGTTGGACCACCTAAATGCAAAATGGATTTTTCTAGAGTGCCCCCCCTTTCTGGATTGACACTATGTAGCTCCATAACTGGAAAGAAATGGGAGGCAGAAAGTCCTCACAAAGAGAGAGAGAGAAAAAAAGAGAGAGAGAGGTTGTATTAAACTGAACTATCTTAAGAAAGAAGCATCACAGAACTGAAAAGTGTGAGGCAAATGGGGCACTGAGTGAGGCTGAGAATTTAAACAAATCATAGGAGCTCGGTAGAAAATCCTGCACAGAAACAAACAGAACAGATTAAGATTCCTGGGGAAGGAACAGGGGTAAGGAAACTTTCTCCTGGAGGTGGAACAATTACACAAAAGTGCAGCCTTAAAAATTTTGCCACATGTCTGGGGCAAGAATCAGATGAAGAAGAGCTGAGAAAATCTGATCAGTTAAACACAAGCTACACTAAAGTTCTACAATAAGTTGGACCAAGCATCAAAGAAGAGGCTTAACACAAAGTCAGTCAACAGTAAAATCATACACAAAAAGAAGAAACTGAACTTCAGAGTTAACTTAAAATCAGATTCTTAGATCTCAGAAGAAAAATAATTACATGCCATATTAAGAAACAGAAAGATATGTTTCAGTCAAGGAAAGAGATGAAAATTTCAGTGGAAATAGTTTGAAACAATTAATTAAATAAGTTCAAACAAATATCCTAAATCAATTCAAGGAGATGATGGAATATATATATAAAGAGATAAAGGATATTAAAAACACAGTGTATAGCATAAAGAAGATCTTGAAAATATAAAAAGAACCTTAACAGAACTTATGGGAATGAAAGGCAACAGAGAAGAGATTTAAAATACACTTGTTGCAGTTTGCTAAAGCTGTCGTTATGCAAAATAGCAGAAATTGGCTTTTATAAAGGGGATTTATTAGATTACAAATTTAGAGTTCTAAGCCCATAAGTGTCCAAACTAAGGCATCAACAAGAGGGTACCTTCACTGAAGAAAGGCTGATGGCATCTGGAACAACTCTGTCAGCTGGGAAGGCATATGGCTGGCATCTACTTGTCCTTTGCTCCTGGGTTCTTGTTTCAAAATGGCTTTCTCCAAAATGTTTCTGGGCTTTTGCCTCTCTTAGCTTCTCTCTCTCAGCTCCTGTTCATCCTTGCTTGTTCTCCCAGGGAATTTCTCTCTAAACATCTGGTGGTCCACTTTTGGCTTCTTCAGGACAAACTCTGGATTTCATCTCTTATCTTAACATCTCCAAAGGTCCTTATGTCTGCATCCACCAGCGTCTCCAAGTCTCTTGGTCTGTGCCTGCTCTTGGCTCTCTTAAGGACTCCAGTGATCTAAGACCCACCCTGAATGGGTGGGCTCATATTTTCACAGAATAATCTAATCAAAGATCTCACCCAAAATTGGGTGAGTCACATCTCCACAGAAACAAGCTAATCAAAAAATTCCAGCACAATATATCAGCATCCACAAGATTACTTTAAAGACCATAGTTTTTCCAGGGATACATAACAGTTTCAAACCAGCACAACACTAAAGGTATATAACTGCAGATTTGAAAAGTCAGAAGAAAGAAAAAGCAAGCTAGAAGATGGGACAAATGAAGTCATACAGTCAGAAGAATATCTAAAGAAAATAATGGAAAAAATTGAGCATAGTCTCAATGAACTGAGTGACAGCATAATATTATGGGTGTCCCAGAAGGAGAAGAGAAGGGGAAGGGGGCAGAAAGGATATTTGCAGAGATAATGACCAAAAATTTCCTAACTAATATGAAAGACATAAATATACATATCCAAGAAGTGTAGCATATTCCAAAAAGAATAAATTCTAATAGATTACTCCAAGACACATACTTATCAAAAAGCCAAATGCAAAATATGAAGAGATAATTCTGAAAGCAGCAAGAAAAAAGTGATTTATCAAATACAAGTGATCCTCAAAAAGACTAAGTTCTGATTTCTCATCAGGAACTATACAGGCAAGAAGGCAGTGTTATGATATATTTGAAGTATTTAAAGAGAAAAACTGCCAGCCAAAAATCCTTTATCCAGCAAAACTATCTTTCAGAAATGAGGGAGAGTTTAAAATATTGACAGATAAACAGAAACTGAGAGAGTCCATCAACAAAAGACCTGCCTTACAAGAATTACTGAAGGGACTTCAGTAGGTTGAAGGGGAAAGACAGGAAAGAGCAGCTAGGAGTAATGTGAGGAAATGAATGTTCTCAATAAGGGTAATAATAAGGGTAAATTCAAAATCCAATAGTACTGTATCCTCAATATACTACTCTACTCTTTAATTCCTATAAAAGTCAGAACACAATTAGACAAGAAAAGGGCATATTGCCTGAACAATGGATATGAATGGAATATTGGAATATTACTCATCCATAACAAGGAATTAAGTCTTGATTCTTGTAACAATATGAAGGAAACTTGAAGACATTATGCTGAATGAAATAAGCCAGACACAAAATGAAAAATATTGCATAATCTCACTGATATGAACTAATTAGAAGAAACAATATCATAGAGTTAGAATCTAGAATATAGGTTACCAGTGGATAGATTGGGGTAAGAGAATGGGAACTTGATGCTTAGTTTGTATAGAATTTCTTTTCTGATTGATTGTAAAGGGTTATAAATGGATGGTGGTGATGGTAGCACATTATTGTGAATGTAACGAACAGCACCGAATTATATAGGTGAATGTGGTTAAAGAGGGAAACCTTGGGTCATATGTTACCAGAATAAAAATTAAATGATAAGACAAAGGACTGTATGACACAGTGAACCTTTTTGTAGAGGATGGACTATTTTTAATAGTACAAGTCTAAGAATGATCGTTCATGAATTATAACAAATATACAACAGCAATATATGGTGTTAATAATAGGGTGGTATATGGGGAAAATACAGCTAGTGTAAACTATGGATGATAGTTGACATTACTATTTTAGCAATCATTCATCAATTATAACAAAGGTAACTACTGTTAAAAATAATAGTACAATTACAAACAAGTGCTATCATCAATTGTAACAAATGTTCCACACCAATGCAAGGTGGTGGTGGTGGGGTGGTAAAATGAGAACCCTATATTTTATGTATGATTGTTCTGTAAACCACACCAATGCAAGGTGTTAATAACATGGTAGTGTATGGGAAACGTATTTTTTTTAAACCTGAAAATTTTGAGATGTATTCCATACCATATAATCCATCCATCCAAATTATACAATGTCTCACAGTAACATCACCCAGTTGTGCCATCATCATACTCAACATTAGAAAATTTTCATTGCTCCAAAAAGAAAAATAACAGATAGACATAAAAAAGAGAACCCAGAATATGCTTACACTGTATCACTCCTCCATTATTTATCTATAGTATTGGTGTGGTACACCTGTTACTGTTGATAAAGGAATATTAAGCTATTATTGTTATAGTCCCTAACTTGCAATAGGCAGTTTTTCCCCATATACTACTCTATTATTAACACTCTATACAACAAATATTTTACATATATACTAGTTCATGAAAGAACTTATATTTGTACTGTTAATCAGTGACATACAAGAATCTAAACAACCCCTTTCAACCAAATTCAACTACACTTCAGCACTGCTACTTATAATCTCAGTAACCCTGACCTCTATTGTTTCCAAACATTTAAGGAAACCTGTATTTTATGTACAATTGTTCTGTAAACTCCAAAAATATCTAATAAAAATAATTAATTAACTTTATAAAGTATATACCTTGCTAACAACTAATCAAAAGAAAGCTGCAATGTGCATCTTTATTTTACGTATTTTTCTTTTTTAAAATAATTTTATTTTGTTAAGTTTATTGAAAAATCAAGACAAACAACAAAAAAGCACATTTTAAGCAAAACAAAGCAAAGGATTAGGGAAAATAAATAAATAAGCTAAAATAACTACTTTGCTTCTAATATGCACTTACCATACCCCAAGAAGATTAATAAACCGTATGCAAAGGAATAAAAAAGCAAATAATCTAAAATAACAACATTACTTCCAACACATTCCTACCATTTCCCAAGAAAATTAAGAAACCATAATCAAAGGTACAAGAAAAACCAAATAACCTAAAATAACTATATTGAAGCTAATTTTTAATGCAATAGATTTTTTTACTTCATCAAAAGCTTAAAAAAAACAAAAAACACACAATTCAAACAAAACAAAATAAAGGACAAAGAAAACCAGATAACCTAAAATAACTGTATTGCTTCCAACATGTACCTACCATACTGCAAGAAAATTAACAAACCCTAACAAAACAAAGGAATAAGAAAAATAACCTAAAATAATTACATTGCTTCCAACATTATCTTGCTATACCCAAGAAAGTTTGCAGACCATAATCATTCCTGAGATCCCCATAACACTTGGATTACCCTCAGTAGCTTATCTGTTTTTGTTAGATTATCATTGCCCCTTCACTAGTTGCTGTCTGTCTCTATGTCCCCTACATTCCACAATAAAAAATATATATTTCACAATTTTCATAGAGTTCACATTAGTGGTAAAATACAATATATCTCTTTGTTTCTGGGTTATTTCACTCAGCATTGTGTCTTCAAGGTTCATCTATGTTGTCATATGTTTCACTACCCTGTTCTTTCTTAAACTGCAGTGTTCAATCATGTGTATATGCCAAATTTTGTTTACCCATTAATCTGTTGAGGGGCATTTGGATTTTTTCCATTTCTTGGCAACTGTGAATAATGTCACTATGAACATTGGTGTGCAAATATCTGTTCAGGTCAATGCTTTCAGATCTCCTGGATAAATACAGAGAAGTGAAATTGCTGGATTGAATGGTAACTCAATATCTAGTTTTCTAATGAAACACCAGAATGTCCTCCAGAGCAGCTATACAATTTTACAGTCCCATCAACAATGAATAAGAGTTCAAATTTCTCCACATCTTCTCAAACACTTGTGGTTTCCTTTTCTTTAAATGACAGCCATTGTAATTGGTGTGAGAGATCTCATTGTGGTCTTAATTTACATCTCCCTAATAGCTAGTGAAGGTGAACATTTTTTCATGTGTTTTTTAGCCATTTGTATTCCCTTTTCAGTGAAATGTCTTTTCATATTTTTCGCCCATTTTATAATTGGGCTATCTGTACTATTGTCATTGAGTTGTAGGATTTCTTTATATAGGCAAGATATCGGTTTTTACACCATCCCCCCCCCCTACATGGGACCTGACTCCCAGGGGTATAAACCCACCTGGCAATGCAGGATATGATACCCGGGAATGAATCTGGACCCAGCATCATGGTATTGAGAATATCTTCTTGATCTAAAGTGGGATGCAAAATGAAATGTAATAAAGTTTCAATGGCTGAGAGATTTCAAATGGAGTTGAGATGTCATTCTGGTAGACATTCTAATGCACTATATAGGTAACACCTCTTAGGTTTTAATGTATTGGAATAGCTAGAAGTAAATACCTGAAACTATCAAAATCCAACCCAGTAGTCTGGACTCCTGAAGATGACTGTATAACAATTTGGGTTTTAAGGGGTGACATGGTTATTGTGAAAACCTTGTGGATCACACATCCTTTATATAGTGTATGGATGGATGAGTAGAAAAATGGGGACAAAAACTAAATGAAAATTTGGGTGGGATGGGGGATTATTTGGGTGTTCTTTTTTACTTTTATTTTTCTTCTTATTCTGATTTTTTCTGATGTAAGGGAAATGTTGAAAAACAGATTGGGGTGATGAATGCATAACTATATGATGGTACTATGAACAGTGGATTGTACACCAAGGATGACTGTATGATATATGAATATATTCTAAAAAACTGAATTTAATTAAAAAATAAGGACAAAAACAAACAAAAGATATACTTTTTTGTCATATACATTGTTTCCAAATATTTTTCCCCATTGAGTTGTCTGTCACTTCACTTTTTTGACAAATTCCTTTGAGGTACAGAAGATTTTAATATTGAGGAGTTCCCATTTATCTATGTTTTCTTTTGTTGCTTGTGCTTTGTGTGTAAGGTACAGAAGTGACCTCCTAATACAAGGTCTTGAAGATGATTTCTTACCTTATCTTCTAGGAGTTTTATGGTGCTGTCCCTTATATTGAGATCTTCAAACCACTTTGAGCTCATTTTGTTCAGGGTGTGAGGAAGGGGTCTTCTTTTATTCTTTTGGATATGGATATCCAGGTCTCCCAGCCCCATTTGTTGAAGAGAATTTTGTGTCCCAGATAAATGGTTTTGGGGGCCTTATCAAAATCAGTCAACCATAGATCTGGGGATCTATCTCCAAATTTTCAATTCAATTCCAGTGATCAATATGTCTATCATTGTGCCAGTATCATAGTGTTTTGACTACTGTATCTTTATAGTAAGTTTCAATGTCAGGAAGTGTAAGTCCTCCCATTTCATTTTACATTTTTAGAATGTTTTTAGCAATTCAAAGCATCTTTCCTTTCCAAATAAAGTTGATAAATAGCTTTTCCAAGTCTGCAAAATAGGTTGTTGAATTTTGAATGGAATTGCATTGAAACTGTAGATGAGTTTGGGTAGAATTGACATCTTAATGACATTTAGCCTTCCTGTACATAAACAAGAAATATTTTTACATCTTTTTAAGTATGCTTCTATTTCTTTCAGTAAAGTTATTTAATTTTCTACATATAGATCTTTTACATCTTTGGTTAAGTTTATTCCTAGGTACTTGATTTCTCTAATTTCTTTTGAGAATAGAAACTTTTTCCTTGAGTGTCTCTTCAGTTAGGTCATTTCTAGTGTACAGCAATATTACTGGCTTATTTACATTTATTTTTTATCCCACTACTTTGCTAAATTTGTTTCTTAGCTCAAGTAGCTGTGTTGTTGACTTCTCAGTGTATTCCATATATAATATTATATCATTGGCAAATAATGACAGTTTTACTTCATCCTTTCCAATTTGGAAGACTTTTATTTCTGTTTTATTGGATTGCTCTGGCTAGCACTTCTACCACAATGTTGAATAATAGTGGTGACAGTGGGCATCCTTGTCTCTTCCCTGATCTTAGAGGGTAGGCTTACAGTCTCTCATGACTGAGCACTATGCTGGCTGTGGGTTTTCCATATATTCCCTTTATCATATTGAGGAAGTTTCCTTCAGTTACTATATTTTGAAGTGTTTTTATCAAAAAAGGATGCTAGATTTTGTCAAATGCTTATTCATCATGTATTGAAAGGATCATTTGGTTTTTCTTTTTTGATTTCTTGATGTGTTGTATTACATTGATTGATTTTATGTTGAACCATCCTTGCATGCCTGGAATGAACTCAACTTGGTCACGGTGCATGAGTTTTTTAATCTGTCTTTGGATTCAATTTGCAATATTTTGTTGAGAATTTTTGCATCTATATTTATGAGGGAGATTGGCCTTATTTTTCCTTTCTTGTATCATCTTTATCTGGTTTTGGTATGAGATTGATGTTAGCTTCATAAAATAATTTAGGTAGTGTTACATTTTTTTCAGTGTTTTGAAAGATTTTAAGTAAGATTGGTGTCAGTTCTTTTTGGAAAGTTTGGTAGAATTCCCCTGTGAAGCAATCTAGCCCTGGGCATTTATTTGTGGAAAGATTTTTGATGACTGATTGCATCTCTTTGCTTGTGATTGGTTTGTTGAGATCTTCTGTTTCTTCTCTGGACAGTCTAGGTTGTTCATGGGTTTCCAAGAAATTGACCATTTCCTCTACATTATTTTGTTTCTTTGCTTACAGTTGTTCATAGTATCATCTTAGGATATTTAATTTCTTCAGGATCCACAGTAATGGCACCTCTCTCATTTTTACTTTGTTTATTTGGGTCTTCTCTCTTTTTGATATTGTCAGTCTAGATAAGAGCTTCTCAATCTTGTTGATCTTCTCAAAGAACCAACTTTTGTTTTTTTATTCTATTGTTTTTTTTCTCTATGTCATTCATTTCTGCTTTAATCTTTGTTATTTCTTTTATTCTACTTGGTTTAGGATTAGTTTGCTGTTCATTTTCTATCTTCTTTTGTTGTTTCATTAGTTCTTTGATTTTAGCTCTTTCTTCCTTTCTAATGCATATATTTAGAGCTATAAATTTCCCCCTGAATACCACCTTGCTGCAAGCCATAAGTTTTGATCTGTTGGGCTCTCATTTTCAAATGTCTCTAGATATATAGCAATTTCTCTTGCTATTTCTTCTTTAACCCACTGATTGTTTAGGAGTGTGGTATTTAACTTCCAGATATTTGTGAATGTTCTAAATATTTGATGGTTATTGATTTCTAGTTGTATTCCATTAGGATCAGAAAATATTCTTTGAAAAATTTCAATCATTTTAAATCTACTGAGGCTTCTTTTTTGGCCCAGCATATGATCTAATCTGGAGAAAGTTCCATGGGCACTAGAAAAGAATGTATATCCTGGTGATTTGGGATGTGATGGTATATATATGTCTGTTAAGTAAAAATCATTTATCATATTGTTCAGTTTTTCAATTTCCTTATCGTTCCTCTGTCAGGCTGATCTATATAGAGAAGAGAGTGATGCATTGACATCTCCCACAATTATTGTGGAAACATCTATTGCTTCCTTCAGTTTTGTCAATATTTTTCTCATGTACTTTGGAGCAACTTGACTGGGTGCATAGACATTTATCATTGTTATTCCTTCTTGTTGAATTGTCCCTTTTATTAGTATATAGTGTCATTCTTGTCTCATGTCATCCTTACATTTAAAGTCTGTTTTATTTGAGTTTGACATCACTACTCCTGCTTTCTTTTGGATGCAGCTTGCATGGAATATTTTTCTATTCCTTCCGTTTCAATTTCTTTGTTTCTCTGGAACTAAGATAAGTCTCTTGTAAGCAACATACTGATGGTTCATATTTTTTAATCCATTCTTCCAATCTTTATCTTTTAATTGGGGAGTTTAATCCATTCATATTCAATGTTACTACTGTGAAGGCAGTTCTTGAATCTGCCATCATATCCTTTGCTTTTTATTTGTCAGATATATTTTCTCCCTCTCTCTCTTTATTTCATTTAATGTATCCTTTCTGAATCTCCTTAGTTCTGTATCCTTCTCCATTCCTGTCTCTCCTTTCATTCTCAGCTGGTAGGGCTTCCCTTAGTGTTTCTTGTAGGGCGGGTCTTTTTTCAGCAAATTCCCTCAGGATTTGTTTATCTGTGAAGATTTTAAACTCTCCCTCATTTTTTTAATTAAATTCAGTGTTATTTAAACATATTCACATACCATGCAATCATCCATGTTGTACAATCAACTGTTCTCAGTACCATCATATAGTCATGCATTCATCACCCCAATCTATTTTTGAAGATTTTCCTTACATCAGAAAGAATCAGAATAAGAATAAAAATTAAAGTAAAAAAGAACACCTAAATCATCCCCACCATCCCACCCAATTTTTAATTTAGTATTTGTCCCCATTTTTCTACTCATCCATCCATACACTAGACAAAGGGAGTGTGATTGACAAGGATTTCACAATCACCCTGTCACCCCTTGTAATCCAAATTGTTATACAATCATCTTCAGGAGTCCAAACTCTGGGTTGGAGTTTGATAGTTTCAGGTATTTAATTCTAGCTATTCCAATACATTAAAACCTAAGAGTTGTTATCTATATAGTGCATAAGAATGTCCACTAGAGTGACCTCTCAACTCCATTTGGAATCTCTCAGCCACTGAAACTTTATTTCATTTCATTTTGCATCCCCCTTTTGGTCAAAAAAATATTCTCAATCCCATGATGCCGGGTCCAGATTCATCCTCAGGAGTCATATCCTGCATTTTCAGGGAGATTTGCACCCCAGGGAGTCAGTTCCCATGTAGGGGTGAAGAAAGTGAGTTCACCTGCTCAAGTGGCTGAGGGAGAGATAGAGGGCCACAACTGAGCAACAAAGCAGTACTCAGGGGGAGAATCTTAGGCAAAATTATATGCATGTTTAACCTCTCTTTTGCAGTAATGAGCTTCATAAGGGGAAGGTCCATGATAGAGGGCTCAACACATGGAATCAGCAGTCCTAATGTTTGTGACAAAATCATCAGTCCAGATGAGAAAGCCCAACACTTCCACATTTTCCCCCAGCTTCTCAGTGGGGCCCTGTAAATATATTTTTATTCCCTGCCCAAATTACTTTCAGACATGTCAGTTTCACTCTAGCCTATACTAACATACCATATCTCACTTCCTATTCAAAGTTCCATTTAATTGTGGTGTTTCAACAAACTGACTGTAGAGTTATACTGTTCAGAAAATATAGATCCTCACCAAGTAGACATCTCTTCCCTTGGTCTCACATGGAAGTTGAAGTTTAAAAAGACAGTCAGTTTTGACCTTTACACTTTGGCCCAGTTTGCCCTAGTCTTAACCAGATCTTCTTCATTCATATCACTAATAAGTCTGGGCTCTTTTTCAGCTCTTTTTTGAACAGTTGCTGTATGCACTAATACTGACATTCATATCTGGCCAGCTCTAGCTCTGAGTTTCAGGTGTCACAGAGATACCCAATATTCCAGGGATCAATCAGGTAATACACTAAGGGAACAGCATCTCAAAGTTTGTGAATAGCCATTACAGTTCAAGAATAGATTTGACTGCTGTAAGAGCTTACAATATATCTCCCTCAATTTGAAGGAGAGTTTTTGTTGGATAAAGAATTCTTAGTTCTGAAGTTTTCTCTTTCAGAATTTTAAGTATGTTATATCATTCCCTTCTCACCTCCACTGTTGCTGCTGAGTAGTCACTAGTCACTCTTATATTGCTTCCCTTGTATGTGGTGAATTGCTTCTTGCTGCTTTCAGAACTTGTTCCTTCTCTTTAGCATTTGAAAATCTGTTCGGAATATGTCTTGGAGTGGATTTGTTTGGATTTATTCTGTTTGGAGTTAGTTGGGCATCTATGATTTGCAAATTTATGTCATTTAGAAGGGTTGTGAAGTTCTCTCCAACAATGTCTTTGGGTGCTCTTCCTAGTTCTTTGCCCTTCTCTTCCCCTCCTGGAACACCAATTCTATTTGTGCTCTTCATGTCCTCCTTCATATCCCTGAGATCAATTTCATTTTTTTTTAATTTTTTCTCCATTCTTTCTTTTGTATTTTCACTTTTCAATCTGCATCTCCAGTTTGCTTATTCTTTCCTCAGCTTCCTCTAATCTAGTAATGTATGTATCCAGAATCTTTTTTATTTTTTCAATGATTTCTTTCATTTGCATAAGATCACTTATTTTTACTCTTGCAAAATCTTCTTTATGCTCTTCTAAGGTATCCTTGATGTCCTTTATTTCCTGAGCTATGCTGCTGGTATTTCTGATTACTCTTTGATTAATTTCTCCAAGTTCTGTATCTTCCCTGATTTTTTAATTTGGAAATTTGGGTTATCCTTATCTTCTGCTTTCTTTGTATGCTTTATAATTTTCTGTTGTTTTTGGCCTCTTGGCATTTGTTTACCTTGATAGGGCTCTTCTAGGTGATGAAGGCTTATTGAAACAATTATCTATAATTGGACAGAGCTACAGCCTTATGCAATACACTTTCCCTAACCTAGCAGTAGATGGTGTTCACAAGCCAACTATTCTCCTAAATCCAGATCACCCCAACTACATTTATACCACAAGTGGGCATCCAAACCATGTGGATGCTCAATCAGTGCACCAATTTTCTGTGTGCAATGGGGACCACCTGCTCTGTGGTTGTGGTATGTGCCCTGTGCAGTTTGGCAGGGAAGCAGGCTTTGAGATCCAGTAATCCTAGCCATTCCTGTGGTTGTGGTCATGATATACTGGAGCTTTGGCTGGCACCCTTCCTTTCAGTACAGACTCCCTTCAATCCATCTCTGCTATGGACCCACAAGTCCCTGGGATTGGTGTAGTTCTCCTGTCATTTCTTTGCAGCTCCACAGCTTCTTGGCTTTGTACCCCATGAGCTGCTGCAGGGGATGTGTTGTGGTGTCACAAGCCAGCTGAATCCTGTGTTCCCTGAAGGAGACTCTCAGCCACAGTGATATGAAGGGGTGTCTTCCATCCTGCTTTGAAGATGGTTGTGCAGGGAATGGAAAATATCTCACTTTGGCAATCATCTGCTTGCCTCAGTAACTGTCCCTAAATTGGGGCCATCAGCTTTATGTGTGCAAAGGGTTATCACCCACACCAGTTGCTGAGATGGGTGCCCTGGATATGGTAGGCACTCCCCACCATGCTCACCCACAACTTCTGCTGCCCTCTCCCTGGCATATCCCCAGGTCCCTCTCTGAACCATCTCCAACTGCAGTGCTACTTTTCCCAGCAATTCTCCAGATGAAAGATTTACACAATTCTGAATGCAGATTCTGCTTCTCCAATTGTTCAATCACTACAGAAATATAAGTCCTTGGTCAGCCAGTGGGACCCTGGAACCAGTATTCTGGAGCACTTTCTTTTATTTAGTATTTTCCAGGGAGGAGATTTTTCCTCTGTCTCTCCTAATCTGTCATTTTTTATACCTTTTCAATGTGGATGTTAAAGCATTGGAGGTATGCTAGATTTTAATAGGATTCAGTAGGTCAATTATGAAGGCAAAAAGGATTCAGGCAGATGAGAATTTTCAAGTTTCTCAGGTATTTTGACTCAAGTAGCCATATCCTAAAACCCAGCATCCTACTCCTTCCCAATTATAGGTCCTCAATTTGCATAGGAGAATTGCTGGCCTTGAAAATTCAGACTTCTCTACAGATCTGCTCTCAGGGACCTGATACTCTGAGTTCTCTTTACTCTTGATATAACAGAGGAGAATTTATTTGAGTCTTACTATTGAGTTCCTTTGATTTCACAATTAAATCAATGATTAGTGACCTTAAGCCTTTCATTATCTTTCCCTAATACTTCCATCACATAGCAGGAACTATCCAATTCCACAGTTTTATGAATTTTACTTCCACTAAACTCTTCAAATACATGAGATATTAGATCTTCTAGTGCATTCTCTTCTAGCAGCGTCTGATCCAAGTTCATCACCAATGGACGTTTCAATAATTGCACCATTACATGGCACCACAGACTATCTGTATCCCACCATCCCAACAATTGATGATTGAATCCTCATTGCCAGCCTATCAGCAGGTGATCAGCTGCAAAATCTCATTTTAGAATCTGCTATCTTAGATTGGGTTCTTGAGGAAACAGACACTGAGTTTGAAAGTGATGTTCAAGTGATTTATTAGGGAGTGCTTTCAAGTTAAAAATCTATAGGGGTGAAGAGAAAAATACAGGACTGTGCAGAGACAGAAGTTGAACTCTGATGCAGTTGCAACAGAGGCCTCAGCTGATCTCATGGAGAGCTCTGAAACTGGGATTGTCCCTCAGAGATGTCCCACATTGAAGCAGAGAGACCAAGCTTTTGAGCCTACTTTGACTAGTCTTGGATATGGGCTGTTTCTGAGAATTGGGCTCAATTTTGGGCAAAGAGGTTCTCCCTTGCTGAAGGCAATTCTTGGGTATGCATGCAGCTGTGAATCATCAGTAAAGTAGACTGGGTTAAGTTAAATATGTATTCTTTAAACCTGAAATCAAACACTAACATAACAACTAGTGAATGACTGTCTTTATTCTAAAGATAGTGAGTGGGTGGTGGAGTCAGGAGAGAGCTTAGAACTTGGGCAGCATCTCAAGGTCTATTTAAAAAGGCAATTCAGTATTAAAAATACTGAATTAATTTTGTCTCTATCCTAAGGTTTCTGTGAGCTAGATGATAAGAAAAATTTTCACTACCATCTGACTTTCTTTGGGGGGAGGGGTGTGATATGAGCAAGCAGTTCACTGGGAATTTTTGACACTTTTCAAAAAGGTCCTAAAATATGTGGTTCCCTTTTATTAACAGTTGTCAAATTGCTGCAAACTTATTATGATACATAGTTCTCCTAAAATATGTAAGTCTCCTTTACTTACACTTGTCAAATTATTACAAACTTATGATATATAGTTCTTTTACTTCTTCCAGTAGATATATGGACATATCAATATATCAGGGAAGGAAAGGAAAAGGCAAAGGGAACAATGAATCTAACTGATACTAATGTTCAAAAAACCTATTTGACAAGTACTAATTATTCTCAATTGTCAGTAAGAGTACAATTTTTCTATTTCATTCTCATTGAACCCTGTTTCAGTTTACTAAAGCTTCCAGAGTTCAATATACCAGAAATGGGTTGACTTTTAATAATGAGGATTTATTAAGTTAGAAGATAAATGAAATATCTATATCAACAAGTGTATATCTTCTCTTAAGAAAGGCTCCTGGCATTAGGGTTACTCTGTCAGATAGCAAGGCACATAGCCAGCATCTGCTGGTTCCTTGCTCCCAGGTTTCTTTGCTTTCAGATTTTGATTCCTGTGGTTTTCTCTCTGAGTCTGTGTATTATTTCTTAGCATCTCTAGGGCATTTCTTTCTCTAAGCTCTCTCCAAATGTCATTGCCTTTTATCCTCTCATAAATGACTCCAGTAAAGGAATGACCCAATATGAATGGCCTGGGTCACATCTAAATTAAAACAACCTAATCAAAAGTCATATTCTACAGTAGGTATGCACCCATAGGGATGGATTAAAAGAATATGGCCTTTTCTGGGGCACATAGCTCCAAAACAGCACACTCCACCTTATGGATCCACAAAAGACATGTTCGTTCCATAAGCAAAATACATACTTTCCAGCATAATACCACAAAAGCTTAAATCATTTCAGTGACAATAAATAAGCACAAAGTCTTATAAAAATCAGTTACAGACATGGTCTATCCAAAAGCAAAATTCTCTGCTCAATAAATTTACAAAGATTGAAATTATTCAAAGCACATTCTCTGACCACAATGGAATACAATTAGAAGCCAATAACCATAGAAACTTAGAAAATTCACAAACATCTGGAAGTTAAACAACAAACTCATAAAATAAATGGTTTATAATGTAGAATGTGGGGAACTAGCAATACAGAGCAATTAATGAAGGGCGAATGATAACCCAATAAGAACAGATAAGCTATCATGTGTAAATTTAATGTTCTGGGAATGCCCAGGAATGAATATGGTTTTTTAATTTCTGATGGGTATGGTAGGAACATCTTCACAGAAATGTTGCTATATTAGGTTATTTTCTTGAGGTACAATAGGAACATGTTGGAAGTAAAGTAGTTATCTTAGGTTAGTTGTCTTTTTCTTACTCCCTTGTTATGGTTTGTTTGAAATGATTTTTATTTTATATCTTTCTTTAAAAATTTTTATATGGTTAATTTAAAAAAAATGAGCTAATTAAGAGTTAATGACAATCAATGCAGTATATGATACTGGAGTGGATCTAAGAATGGAGGAGAAAAGCTCAAAGGGGACATAAGGAAAAATTGGAATAGAGAATTTAAGCTTTATATCCATATTAATTTTCTTGAATTAACTGCAGTTAAGTTAATGACAAGTGATTATCCTTGTTCATAGGAAATGTACATGGAAGTGTTATGAGTTCAAGAAGTATGATATATGCAACCTGCTTTCAGATGTTCAGAAGATGATAAATGGGTAGATAGATAACTGATAGAAATATAATAGATATAGTTGAAAGAAAGAGAAGGGGAAGGAGAGAGAAAGGAAGGAAGGAAGGAAGAAAGGAAAGAAGGAAGGAAAGAGAAAGAAAGGTACTTGAAAGGTAGCAAAATGTAAAATTGGTAGATACAGATATCTGGGGATGGGGGTGTTGGAGTTCTCTGTATGGGGTTTGTATTGTATTTGCAACTGTCCTATATGTTTCAGATTATTTCAAAACAAAAATTAAAAAGTAAATAAATACCAATATAAAAATAAAAAATCATGCAAAGAAAAAAATGAAAGTAAAAAAATAAATAAATTTAAAAAAATAAAAAAAAAATTCAGCCTGAGAGTCATCTATAGAAAGATGTTTTATCCTCAGGACTTGGCAGAGCAGCAGTTCCAGCCTCTCCAAGAATTTACACAGCAGCCTTGCTCTCTTCAAACACTGGTGTGAAGTTTCCAATATCTCCAAGCCTTGGGGAGGCCACCATGTTCCTGGCTACACCCTCTTCAAGCATCATGGTGGCACCTGGACCCTCTGCCAACTCTGGGGCACACTCTCAGCCCCCTTAGAACTGTGGAATGGCAGCCAGGCTCTTCCCAAACACCAGGGAATATGTTCCACCTTCTCTGAGGCCTGTGGAATCAGCATTCTTCCTGAACAATGGGACAGCCAAGCACCCTCAATTTCACAGGCATCTGAGAGCCCTGGGGTAGTAACACTTCCCAAACAACAGGGATGAAGACCCACCCTCTGTAAACTGTGGATCAAACTCACCAGCTCCACGTGATTGGGTGGATCAGCTTTCCTGACCCAAGGTTTTTGAAATCCAGACCTCAATGTCCATGGTTCTGCCTTTTGAGTCATTTTTTCCATCAATCTGCCCCTTTTCTGTACCTTTTAGTAAAGGCTGGTGGTTGTTCCATTTATACAGATCCCACAACAAACTTGGTGGTGTAGCATGCAGCACACAGGGTTCCCAACTGCAAGACAATAGGACTTTCCACAAATCCTTTATGGATAACCCCATCTCCAATCCTGATTTGCCCTGAAATGGCTGACTGGTTCTGTGTTTGGTTAAATCCTCATATGGGGCACTACCCTCTGGAAACTCATTTTCCAAATGCTCAGAATTTTCCAAACTATCAATTTCTGTTTTCACTGTACCCAAGGGTTAAGTTCTCAGCTTATCCATTTCCTCTCACATTTTACTATAAGCTGCAAGGAAAAGGCAAGCTGCACTTTCCACATTTAGTTTGGAAATTTCCTCAGCTAGATATCCAAGATCTTCACTTTTAAGTTCTCTCTTCCATCTGACATCAAGAAGCAATTTTGCCAAATTCTCTGCCACTTTAAAATGAGGATCACCTTTCTTCCAGTTGGCAATGACACATTCATCATTTCTGTCTAAAGCATCATAAAAATTACTTTTAGCATACATGCTTCTTCCAGCAGCCTCTTGAAAGCAAGGTAGGCCTTTTCTTTCAAGCTCCTCACTATTCTCCCAGAATCTTCTTCTTATCCATTTATAAAGCAATTCCAGCATTTGCAAATTGAAGCACCCCACACCTGGTACCAAATCTGTTTCAGTTTACTAAAGCTACTGGAATGCAATATATGAACAATAGGTTGGTTTTTAACAATTGTATTTTTTTAAGTTACATGTTAAAATTCTAAGGATGTGAAAATGTGAAATTAAGACATCAAAAGAGGATACCTTCTCTGAAGAAATGCTGCTGACATCTGGGGTTCCTCTGTCAGGCACATGGCTGGTATCTGCTTATATTTAACTCATGGGTTCCTCTGTCAAACAGCAAGGCACATGGCAGTCATCTGTTGGTCATTTGCTGGCCCTTCACTTGGGTTTTGTTGCTTTCAGCTTCTGATTCAAGTGGTTTTCTCTCTGAGTGTCTTTGGGTTCTCTCTTAGCATTTCTGGGGCTTTTCTCTCTCAAGCTCTCTCCAAATGCCTCTGCCTTTTGCACTCTCATAAAGGACTCCAGTATAGGATTAAGAACCATCTTGAATGGGCTGGGTCACATCCCAATTGAAACAACCTAATCAAAATATCCCACCAACAATAGTTATGCACACACACAAATGGATTAAAAGAACATGGCCTTTTCTGGGGTACATAAAAACTCCAAATCTTCACAGACCTATCTTGGAGGATTTGTCTAATCAACCCAACAATCAAACAAAAAATCATTTTTTGTGCATGTGATATGTAGACAAAAACTTGTCTGAATTGTTTTTATAAATATTCACCATATATGGAATAAGTGTTATTGGACAACTTTTTCTACCTCTATTTAGCTCAAGTCCTCCTCCCATGAAGAAATTATTCACTTTTAGAGTTAATATATGGTAGACCTATACAAAAGCAAAGAATGGCCCAAATACCAAAGGCAGACAGTTTCATATTCCTCATTAAAATTTGATTTATTCCAAATTCTATTTCTAATGCAGTTTTGCAGAACTCACCACATACATTCTCCACATAGTGTCTATCAAAATCAAAAGAACCTATCCATACAACCATCACAGGTTCCATCTACACCACCAAAGTAAGTTTTGACAATCTGTATGCCATGAAACCCATGTCACAGGAACACCACATTTAAAAAAGAATCAGAATAGAAACAAGCTTGGTTTAAATTCTTAAGAAGCATTGCAGAACTCTGATGCTTAGATTTCTATTCCCAATGTGGTAAGATAATTAACACACTCAGAGATTCAAGAATATGTACTCTTTTAGCCAAATTTATTTCCAGGATATTAAATGCATGACTGCCTTCTTGTTCAAGAATTAAAATCACAAAAGCACAAAAATATATTTAACAACTGCTTTTATGCATAGATTTAATGATATCAAGAAAATGTTTAGATATGCACTTTTTGTACTACAGTATTTGTATTAGTCAAGGTTCTTCAGAGAATCAGAACCAACAGGATGTGTGTGTTTGTGAGTGTGTGTGTGTGTATGGAGAGGAAGAGAGAGAGAGAGAGAAAGAGAGAGATTTATTTTAAGGATTCGTCTCATGTTACAGTGAGGAAAATTTCCTTTGTTGGTCTCAGATACAAATTGATTATAAATGCAAATCCTGACTTGAAATGTCCTCACATTAATATGCAGGCCAGTGCTTGACCAAACACCCAGACACCTTAATTAACCATCTCACTATTATATTTAATTTTGTGATTTAATTGGATATTTTATAAGCTAATACAAATATCTTTCACATTATACAGAAAGCTGAAGCATTCAGAAATTATGGTTAATTGAATTGTCTGGTTAGTTAAATATTAAGGCAGAAGATACTTTAATTAAATATTTTCTGAATCAGCAAACACACACTACACACACACACACACACATACACACATGCACATTTTACTCCTAAATTGCCTAAATTAATCATTTTTGTTCTTTAGGGTCTTACAAGCCTTCAAGAGACTTTATCAGGAATATATTATACTATAAATACAGACAGTGAACATTGATTTGTCTTGTGCATGTCAGAGTAGCTTTGTGTGTTTTTCCTCTTCTAAAACAGAGATAGAGAAATAGTTTAGATCCCTCCATTAAGTGAATGAAATACAGAGTGATAAAGGACTTGTATAATTCCAGCCAATAAAGAGATTCAGGGTAACCAAAAAATAGAACAACAAAAATAATCTGTTACTGAGAATGACAAAGGCTAATTGCCAATATGCCTAATATCCTAAAGTAGAGGAGAAATTATTCATAATATTACAGTCATACCATCTTTGGTCCTTCCAACTATAGAATATTCAGAATGCTTTAGTAGTAAATGAAAGAAATGTTCAGTCTTGAAAGACAACAACTTTGACTAAAAGTTCTAAGTAGTCTTCCTTTTTAAACTTTCCAAAAAATGTGAATTTGATTAATGACATTCAATATGAAAAGTTTGAATTAATCTCCTACTCATTTCTAAGCAAGAGCTACTTGGGAAGTCCCAGGTTCCTTTCACAAACATCTCATTTATGTTTTCTAGCTCCTTGTCCAATCTGCTGTTAAGTTAACAATTGGTTATAACTCCCTAAAAGAACATTCTGCAAGAATGAATGAGACACGGGGAGAAAAGTGAACAGCTGGGGTGATTTTCTCAAAAGATTGCTTTGTGTGCAGCAGGAATTTGTATTTATGGAGTTGAAACCATCAAGATTGCATGTAATGGAAATTAATGCATGAGATTTGATTTGACTGGGTTCCTTACCTGTGACACACTCAAGAACACCAGCTTCAGAGTGATGTCATCAATATGATGATGTAAACAGCTACTGAAAACCTCCCTCCAGAGATTCTATTAAAAAAAAGGACAACTCTGCATTGTTTAAAATTCTGGAGGAGGACATAGACTGGAGCAAGATCCAGCAAATGTCAAATTAAAGAAAGAGAAGAAATATCAGGTAGGATTTTTCTGTCCCAGATCAGCCAGTCCTGTCCCCTCCCCCTCACTCAGTTTCCATGTGGGAAAGGCACAGAAGTGATAGATGGGACCCTCCCACTGGAGACACAGATTTTGAAACCTTACATCAGTGAAAAATTCCCTTACTGTTTGAAAACCTGGTGGATAGGGGAGGACATTTCAAGGCCCAGATCATTGAAGGATGAAGAGACTGAGAAAATGAAGTCACAGACATGTTTCAAGCCCTGAATCTGAAAGCCCATCCCCCATCCCTGAAAGAAGCAGCAGTCAGCCTATGAGGATGATTAAGTTATCACAGAGTCACCTGCTGGACAGTCCTTTCTTAGGAACAAGGAAGCAGTTCTATACACCCTGTAGGGGAACCAGCCCTGTTGTGGCTGAGAAATAGGGAAGACCTAACTATTAAAGCAGGGGACTAAATCAAACTCAGGTCTTGCTAGGTGGTAGGAAACAGAGCATCACAGGAATCCAGTAGATTTGCATTACCACATGCAGTGAACTTGCTGGGGTGCCCAGTGCCTACCTTTCATCCCTGTGGAAGGCCACAGTGGGAGCTTGATTTTGGGAAGAATACTGGGTTGGGTGGGGCAGAGCCAATTTGACAACTGGCCAGGGAGAAGAAAAAGAAACTATAGAGATCAAAGTCAACAAACTTGAGAGAAATAATTTAGATCCCTCCATTAAGTGAATGAAATACAGAGTGAAAAAGAGAGAAAACAGCCTCCAGAATAAATCAACCAAGAAAATCAAATGCCTAGACAACAACAAAACTCACATGACCTATCAAGAAATGGGAAGATATGAGCCAGTCAAAGGAAGAAAATAATGTTTCAACAGAGATTCAGGAGTTGAAACAACTAATTATAGATGTTCTAACCAATCTTTTAAATTGCATCAGCAATGTGAGAGTGAATTTGAAAGAGATAAAGGATATAAAGAAGACACTGGGTGAGCTTGAAAAAACAAATGTCAGAACTTATGGGAATGAATGGCACAATAGAAGAAATAGAAAACACAATGGAGACATGCAGCATCAGACTTGGATAAGCAGAAGAAAAGATCAATGAGATGGAGGACAGGATACCTGAATTCCTTCACACAAAAGAACAGATAGGGAAAAGAATGGAAAAATATGAGCAAGTTCTCAGGAAACTGAAATACAACATAAAGCACATGAATATACATGTTATAGGTGTTCCAGAAGAAGAAGAGAAGGTAAGTGGGGTAGAAAGGAAAATAAAGGAAATAATCAATGAAATTTCAACAACTCTTATGAAAGAAATAAAATTACAGGTCCAAGAAGTACAGTGTACACCAAAGAGAATGATCCAAATAACCCCACTCCAAGACACTTACTCATCAGATTGTCAAATGTCAAAGCTAAAAAGAGAATTCTGAACACAGGAAAACAATAGCAATCCATCATATACAAGGGAAGCTCAATAAAACTAAGTGTAGATTTCCCAGCACAAATTATGGAGTCAAGAAGATAGTGGTAGTGGTATGATATATCCAAGGTACTGAAAGAGTAAAAACTGCCAAACAAGAATCCTATATCTCACAAAACTCTCCTACAAAAAATGATGGAAAGTTTAAAATATTTACAGATAAACAGATAATGAGAGAGTTTGTGAACAGGAGACCTCCTCTCCAAGAAATATTAAATGGAGTGCTACAGACTGATAGGGAAAAACAGGAGAGAGGTTTGGAGAAAATGAAGATACCAGGAGATAGAAACAGGGCAGAGATCAGGCATTTGATTATAAAGGAGTAAAGAATGTTCAACAGGACTGATTTTATAGACCCAGAAATGTATGGCACAATACAGGGTGGTAGTACCACAATATTGTAAGAATACTGCACAAAGTGACAGTGAGTACAGTTGAAAGAGGAAGATTAGGGGCATGTAGGACACCAAAAGGAAAGATAGAAGATAAAAATTTGAGGAATACAACTTAATGAAACCTAGAGTGGTCAATTATTGTGTTTAAATGTACAAACACAAGAATGTTTTACATGAGGGAGCACAAATGAATGTCAACTTTGTGAGGTGTTGAAAATGGGATGGTATTGGGGAAAAATACAATTAATGCAAACTAGAATATATAACTAAGAGTAACACTGTATTGTGCTTCTATTAACTGTAGCAAAGACAATATACCAAAATTAAATGTCTATAAGAGGGAGATATAAAGGAGGGGTGTGGGATTCTT
Source organism: Choloepus didactylus (assembly GCF_015220235.1). Classification (NCBI taxonomy): domain Eukaryota; kingdom Metazoa; phylum Chordata; class Mammalia; order Pilosa; family Megalonychidae; genus Choloepus; species Choloepus didactylus. The sequence goes on from NC_051332.1 coordinate 13,297,093, forward strand.
GGCATAGATGTTATTGTCTGAACTTTTTATGGTATTTAATTTTAATTTTATTTGCTTTTTAGTTTTCTTTTTTTCTTTTACTTTTTTTACTTATTTTTGCCTCTTCCTCTTTCTTTGTGGAAGTAAGGAAATGTAATCATACAGAAAGTGGTGGTGAATGCATAACTATGTGAATATACAGGGAACAATTGACAGCTTACTTAGGACAGTGTTCTGGTTTGCTAATGCTGCTGGAATGCAAAATACCAGAACTGGATTGGCTTTCATAAAAGAAGTTTATTTGTTTCCAAAGTTAAAGTCTTAAGGACATAAAAGTGTCCAAGGTAAGGTATCAACAATAGAGTACCTTCACAGAAGACTGGCCAATGACATGTGGAACACCACTTTTGCCTGGGAAGGCACATGGCTGGCATCCTCTTCCTTTGTTCCTAGGTTGTGTTTCAAATGGCTTTCTCCCAGGATGTTTCTCTCTAGGCATCTGGGGTATTCTCTTAGTTTCTTCCAGGCAAATTCTGAGTAGCGGAAGTCTACTTTCAGTGTCCATCTTCAAAATGTGTCTTGCAGCTGGCAGCTTTCTCTCTCAGCTCCTGTGGCATTCTTCAAAGTGTTCCTCATGGCTGCAGCAGCTCCTTCTGTCTGTGAACACTTTTGTAGGGGCTCCAGTGATTCACTAAGACAACTCTGAATGGTTCCCCTTATTGCTGATTTATCTATAGGAGAGAGTGATATATTGAAGTCTCCCACTATTGTGGAAATGTTTACTCCTTCCCTCAGTTTTGCCAGTTTGTCTCATGTACATAGGAGCACTTTTAATGGGTGCATAAACATTTATGATTGTTATTTCTACCTGGTAAATTGTTCCTTTTATTAGTGTATAGTGTCCTTCTTTGTCTCATATGATATCCTTGCATTTAAAGCCTATTTTATCCAAAATTATTTTATCCAAAGCAGCTTTTTTGGCTGTTGCTTGCATGTAATAATTTTTCCATCCTGTCACTTTTGATTTATTATTGCCACTGGGTGTAAGAAGAGTTTATTTTAAACAACATATTGATGGTTCATATTTTTAATCTGGTCTGCTAATCTATGTAATTTGATTAGAGAGTTTTATCCATTCACATTCAATGTTATTACTGTGAAGACTGTTCTTGAATCAGCCATTTTATCCTTTTATTTTTTGTCAGATTTTTCTGCTCCTCTATTTCCTTTGAGGTTCCCTTACTAAAACTCTTCAGTTCTGTCCCCTTCTTGAAACCTCCATTTCCTATTTTTCTCAGCTAGTAGGACTCCCATTAGTGTTTCTTGTAGGGCAAGTATTTTGTTCACAAATTCTCTCAGCATTTGTTTGTGAAAATTTAAAGCTCTCCTTCAATTTTATAGAGAGCTTTGTTACATAAAGAATTTGGGGATGGAATTTTTCTCTTTCAGGATTTTAAATACCACTGCCTAATAACATCCATGGTGCTCACTGAGTAGTCAGTATTTCATGTTATGATGGTTCCCTTCTATGGGGTGAATCACTTCTTTCTTGCTGCTTTCATAAATTTTTCCTTCTCTTCAGTATTTAACAATCTGATCTGAATATGTCTTGGTGTGGGTTTATTTGTATTTATTCTATTTGGAGTTCATTGGGCATCTTTGATTTCCATATTTATATCATTTAGAAAAGCTGGGAAGTTTTCCCCAAAAATTTCTTTCAATGCTCTTCCTAGCCCTTTACTCTTCTCTTCTCCCTCTGGATCACCAGTGATTCTTATATTTGTGTGCTTCATGCTGTCCATCATTTCCCTGAAATACATTTCAATTTTTATTGTCTTTTTCACCATTTCTTCTTTTGTGCCTTCACATTCCATCACCCTATCTTCTAGTTTCCTGATTCTTTGCTCTTCAAATCTGGTGTTATGTGTGTCAAGAATCTTTTTAATTTGATCATCAGTGTATTTTTTCCTTGAGATCCACTATTTTTAATTTACTCTTGCAAATTCTTCTTTATCATCTTCTAGGGTCTTCTTTATGTTCTTTATATCCTGAGCCATGATATTGATATTTATCTGTACTTTGCTGATTAATTGCTCCAAGTTCTGTGCCTCCTCTGGGTTTTTAATTTGAATGTTTTGTTTACCTGTATCTTCTTGTTTCCTCTTATGCTTTATAATTTTCTGTTGTACTTGGCCTCTTGGCTTTTACTTATCTTGATAGGGTTCCTATAAGATATGCAGGATTGTTTCAAAATGTATCTATAATTTGATAGAGGTAAAGCTTGGGGGAGTGCACTTTCCCTGACCTACCAGAACATGGCACTTGAGCTCATTCTTACCCTCAAGCCATCCCTCCCTGAATATTGCCTACACATTGAATGGTGTCTAAGTAATGTGGAGGCTCACTGAGTGCACCAATTTTCTCTGTGCACTGGGGACCACCAGCCCTGTTGGTTGGGGGCATGTCCTGTGCAATTTGGCATGGTCTCCACTCCAGGACATAGTGGTTCTAGCCATTTCCAGGGTTGTGAGTGAATTACTCTGGGTCTGCAGAACTGTGTGTCTCACCTTACAGCTCAAATGTCCCACAGTCCCTCTTCTCATGTGTCCACAAGTCCATGGGTTTGGTGTAGGGGCTCCTGGCTCTTCCCCAGGACACCTCAACCTCTAGGCTGTGCAGACCATGGGCTTCATTGGAGGACAAATGGATGCCATCACCAACCCACAGAATCACAAATTCCCTCAAGGAAGCTATCAGCCACAGTGCTGAAAGTTTTTCTTCAAGCCAGTTGTAAAGATGGCTGTACAAGTTTCTTGAAATCTACCCCCTTTCAGAATCATCTACATGCTCTAATGGTAATCTTGGCATGGGGATTCTTGGCTTTGAATCTGTGAAGGATTATCACGCCTGCCAGGTACTGAGGAGGGTGCCCAGGGTGTGCAAGGCTACTCCTCTCCATGCTGTCAGCTGGCTCAAGCTACCCATTCTCCAGTGGATTTCCAGGCCAAACACTCACCCATCTCTAAATGCAGCTTCTTGGTTTCTCCATGTACACACTTACTATTGCTGTAGAAATACCTGTCCAGATGGTCAACCCAGGATCTGCTGTTCTGAAGAACTTTCTGTCTACTGTTTTTCACCTGGGAGAATTTTGCTCTGTCTCTCCTAATCTGCCATCTTGGATCTTTCATTATGGTTTTGATTTGCATTTCCCTGATAGCTAATGATGTTGAACATCTATTCAGGTGCTTTCTGACCATTTGCATATCTTCTTAAGTGAGATGTCCCTTCATGTCTTTTCATTAATTTGATGGATATATTTAGCATACTGTACATTAACCCTTTATCAAATATGTGGATTTAAAATATTTTCACACATTGTGTAGGTTAATTTTTTTACTTTCATGACAAAGTCCTTTGAAGAACAAAAGTTTATAATTTTTATGAGGTCCAAATTATCTACTTTTTCTCTTGTTACTTTTTTTACTGGTACTTTGCCTTTAAAGCTCAAGGAATCATTGCCCAATAAAAGTTCCTAAAGATGGTCTCACTGTTTTTTTTCCCAGTATTTTGACAGTTCAAGCACTTTTATCCAGGTTTCTGATCCATTTTGAGTCATTTTTTGTATATGTTATGAGGTAGGGGTCTTCTGTATAATTTTGCAAATTCATATCCTGTTTTTCCCACACTATTTGTTTAAGAGAACTTTTTTCCCCAATTGAGTTATCTTTGCCACCTTGTAAAAAAATCATTGACCATAAATGTTGAGGTTGATTTCTGAACTTTCAGTTCTATTCTACTGGACTATATGTCTGTCCTTTTGCCTGTACCATGCTGTTTTTATTACTGTGGTTTTGTAATAAGTTTTCAGATCAGGAAGTGTGAGTCCTTCAAATTCATTCTTTTCTTTCAAGATGGATTTAGCTATTTGGGGACCTTCCTTCTTCCATTTATGCAAAAAATGTTGTTGGCATTTTGATGGAGACTTCATTGAATCTACAAATTTCTTTGGGTAGTATTGACATCCTAATAATATTTAGTTTTATAATCCATGAACTGTATTGCCTTCCAATTAAGTCTTCTTTAATTTCTTTTAGCATTGTTTTGTAGATTTCTTTGTACAAGTCCTTTAAATCCTTTGTTAGTTTTATTACTAGGTATTCACTTTTTCTTTGATTGCTATTGAGAAAGGATTTTTTTCTTTATTTTGTCTTTTGATTGTTCATTGCTTGTATATAGGAACCCTACTAATTTGGGGGTGAGAATCTTGTATCTTATCACTTTGCTGAATTCATATATTAGGTGTAGGAGCTTTGTTGTGGACTTTTCAGTATTTTCTTTATATTTTCATTTTCATTTGCCTCAAGATATTTCCTATTTCCCTTCTGGCTTCCTCTTAACCCATTGGTTGTTTAACAGTATATTTAATTTCCACACATTTGGAATTTTTCCAATTTTTTCTCTGGTATTGATTTCTCACTTAATTCTGCTGTCAGTAGAGAATATACCTGACATGATTTCAATATTTAGAATTTATTGAGATTTGTTTTCTGACCCAAATATAGTCTATACTGGAGAATGTTCCATGCTCACTTTAGAAAAATGTGTATTCTGTTTTCATTTGGGTTCATCATTCTATATATATCTGTTAGGTCAAGTTGGTTTAGTGTATTACTCAAGTCCTGCAGTTCCTTATTGATTTTCTGACTGGATATTCTATCTATTATATAGAGTGGTGTGTTAAAGTTCTCTTACTATTAATGTGGAACCATCAATTTCTCCTTTCAAATCTGCCAGTATTTCCTACATATATTTGGGAATTTAGTGTTCAGTACATATATATTTATAATTGTTATATCTCCCTTTTGAATTGTCCCCTTCATCAGTTTTTAATGACCAAAATTTTCCCTTATGCTTTTGACTTAAATTCTATTTAACTAATGTTAGTATAATCACCTTATCTCTCTTTTGATTACTAATAGCATGGTATAATTTTCCTTCCTTTTCACCCACAAGCTACCTGTATCTTTGATATTAAGGTGATCCACTTGCAGAGAGCATATAGTTGTGTGTGTTTTTTATAATCCATTCTGCTAACCTAGGCCTTTTGACTGGGGAATAACATATCAGCTGATTGCAAGAGAATTCCAACTACCCAAAGAAAGAGTAGTAGGTGGAAAAAAAGATTGACTTTTACTTGAAATATAAAGATTAAAAACACTGTAGAAGCAGGCTTGGATGTAGTTTAGACAAAAAAGTAGAAAGATAAACGAAGATTTCATTTAAAAGAGTAGTAACAAATCATTTTATCAGAGGTGATTAAAATGTGGTGTATACCTGGTTGTCAAAAGAGAAAAGGAAAAATAGGATTTAAATAATCTAATTATATTTGTGTGTTATTTTGCAACTTATTGTGTCAGCCATCTTTATTCAGGCTTCATTGTCATCTTCCTGTGTCAGTATAAGTATTCTGCTCTCCCTTGTGGAGACACAACTCCGGAATCAAGAACTTGTGGTTTAACTTAAAAGAATTCCTCTTTATAGGGTTTTGGAATAGTATGGAAAAATTGAATTTGATTTAATTAAATTCCCTAGATTTTCTTGGAAAGGAGATGTATTAGTTATATATGGAGGCAAGAGAAAGTTGAGATTAACATTTATGCATTTAGTACAGAGTTTACCTACATGTTATATATAAGTAAAAGAGAACCCTCTTGAAACTGATCTTGTTAAACATTTTAAGCAATCCAAAAACTTCATAACTGCTATTAAAAGTTATATTTTTCCATTTTTTCTTAGAATTGGCTTTTACTTCACATGCAAATATATTTACTATTATATTTCTGGCAGAGCTTGAGCAGTGAGGTTTTTATTGAATGTGCATTATGGAAACTGATAACTGGTGAATGAAGAATCTGAACCAGTCCAGCTTCATTATCATATTTCAGATGATCTTGGGCTCTATGTCTTCCAACGGAAACTTAATTTGAAAATTTGAAAGTATATTTTGATTTTCTAACTAGACTTGAGTGAATGACTAACAAATTCTATTGGGCACATAGAATCATTCTTATGACTGTGTATCCAAATTCTAGTCATGCAGACAACATACATTCAGTTATATAGTAATCCTTCTTCCTTTCCCCTTGGCATATTTAAAAAGTAAATAGGATGGCTTCATGATAGCAAGGGAAAACAGATTTCAATGGCTGGAATAATGAGAAAATGTTTGGAATGCAGCAAAATTTTTGTGGGTGAAGTATTTGAATGATGATCTTGGGACTCATTAAGCTAAAAAGACATCTAATAATTGTCATGTAGCTGATTCTCAGATTTGTGCCCCTGAGTATCCAACTAGATTAGTCATCATGAGTAACAACCAGAAATCAGACATCTGATACAAGCATGGATCTCTGGGAAGTTGAGAGGCCAAGAAGTCAGTGCAACTCTGGGACTTAGGGAATCAGAGATCTGAAAGACCTTGTAAAAGAAATGTTCCAAGAAAGAAGGAAAGAGGAGACCAGAAGATGTTGAAGTAATTGTAAGGCAAAAGGTAGGACCCAGTTCATTACATCAACAAGCAGAACTTCTAATACCTGAAACAGATAATTATTTTTACCTAGTCAGTCAATTATTTAAAAAACACATCAATCTATCAGATAATTTAATTCATTAGAAGAATGATGATGATAAAATTGTCCCTTTGAAAAGATAGGAAATCCCTATAAAATTCTTCCCATGAATATTATTTGTTCTTTACTTTGATCATAAATTTGCTTAGATTATTTTTAATAATCAGGATGTAAAATTTGATGTATCATGCAGAAAACTCTGTCATGAATATTATCAACTTGCCATTATGACTAATACATATTACAAATTTGAAAAAAAACTCTTTAATATATATTTAACTATATTAATTAAATAATGTCATATCATCTCTGTCTACCCACCCATAAGACAACAGCAAGAACAACTACAACAAACTCTAAAATTTGAGTACATCTGCCTCATTGGTATTTTTAAAGAATTTGTACCAAACAGATCAACAGATCAAAATAAATGTTCATACACATGAAACAAAAGGGATTTGAAATGATTGAAATACTAAAGTTTATGAGTCATAAAGTGCTAAAAGCTGGAAACAAATTATGCACACAAGAAGAATGAAAAGGAACAATTAATGAAACAATGAAGGTAATTTCTCCAAATGATAAGAATTCAGAAGATTGAACCAGATATTTGATTTTAAAACCCTAGTCATAAAGTGATCCCTGGTTCCCCAGGAAAGGGTGAGTCAGCATAGCTGACCATTGTGTTTTAGGTATATTCAAGGTGAGAACTTCAAGGAAGAATTATCAACTGTGGAGCAATAAGTAATCCTAACTGAACTTATTTCGTGACATGGTCAGGATTCCTAACTTTTTAACCATAGTATCTTTATAAAGCTATATTATTTGGGGCTTTTCCAAAATTTGAATTTCCATTGAATCATAGATTCTGGGGAAATTCTCTTTGTGTCAGATGACACAGTATATTTATTTGGGATGGCATACCTTTGTCTTTTTCAGAATATTTTTAATGTAATTTGGAGGAAATTAAGAGTGGTTACACAGGCCATATCGATCTTATGAATACATACATTCAGGGATATTTTCCAATACTTCAAGTGTAGCTTGAATTTATTAGCTAAATGGTCCTCAGGCAAATAAGTAACTGAAAGGACTCATGAAAATAGAGAACCCCAGCAAGCACTACAGTCATATATGTGTTACTGTACTACTGAATATAAATACTAACATATTTCTCTTATAAGGTACATGTATGATATTTATCCTCTCCATCTCTTTCAGTTATTTTAATATTAATATTAATGTGATCATGTAAGAATTGTATCTAATCAGTTCAAAATTGGAGGAAGGAATAGAACAATCATTAAATGGAGAAATGAAAGGTATATATAAAGAAATAAAAAACCAGTGAATGGAAGGAAGAGGAGAATGTGAGTGTGAAATGTATTCCATATAACCTGAGATGTGCACTGGATCTTAATTTGTATATCCCTTATTAAATACTATGAACAGCATTTAAACTTCCCAAGCCTCAATCAAACATTTTCATTAAATAATGGAAATTTGAATAAAATGTTAATATTCATAATTGATATTTTACATTTTCTCTTTTAGCAGGATAATTCCAACTATTTTACTGAATCACACTATGCACAAGTATCTTTAGTAATTTTCTTGATATAATATGGCTATATATTTGGTAACCACAAGATTATTCTAAAAATATCAGGTCAGCAAGAGACAGTGAAATATAGAATTTGAAATCTCTCCACCTTGGTAAATGAGTTCATGCTAACAGTGTCTAGAAGGGGACCAGGGTAACTAAGGGTTCTCTTTATGGTCTTGCTGATTTTGTTTGCTCTGTTATTGGCAGGAACCTTGGCAGAATTCCAGCTTCATGCATCTATGTAATTCTTCCTCTAAACTTATTATCTTCTGAATGTTTGTTATTCTCCCACAGAGCTTATAATGTGCATACTGAAGAATCACCTAGTATAGAGTCAAGCGGTATCTTTCATTGGCTGTGCATGTCAGTTCTTCTTCCTCTCTCTCTTTAGAATCATGTAAGCATTTCTTTGACTGCTAAAGAATACAAACATTACTTTGCCATCTGTAAACCAACTTTTACTTGGTGATCATATCTGACCATGTCTGTGATCCTTTGCTTCTGGTGTGACAAATCATATAAAATGCATTTCCATGATGCTCAATCAAATGTTTTGTGGTAAAATAAAATAAATAGCATCTGCTGTTATCTCTTTCCTCTTTTATTCTTATCTTGCTCAAACACAGCTCACCATCAGCTGGAACTTTTAGGTATGTGTTGCTTCATAATAGCAATCATATTCACCATCATCTTTTTATTCTATGCACATTGTCACAGCCATTTTGAGGATATGCTTTAGCAAGAGACAGACAAATGCCATCTCCATCTGTTCATACCACATTGTGGTGGTCATCTTACCCTTTGGTACTGTGTTCTTCATTTATGTACAACTAAATGCCAACTGTTCAATGGAGCAAAAACAGTAGCATCTGCTTTTTTATACCCTGGTTGCCATCATGTTAAACCTCTTTGTTTATGTTTTTATGAACAGAGATGTTAAAGATCCTCTGAAGAGAATCATTCAGAAATATGGGCCTGACTTCTGACATCCCTTCTAGGACAAGCAGCAGAGCAAAACTAAATTTTTGCATGGGGGGAAAGATAGAAGTGTTCACATGTATGATGGGATATGTGAATCAATTCAGCACTGAACATAAAGGTGAGGTTTGCCATGTATCCTAAATACCATGATCTAAACTATACAAAAGCAAACAAAACAACTTAATTAATATGGATCAGGTAAAAGAAGGAAGTTGTCAGCAACTGATGACAGTATCAAGGAACATTCTTTAGTTAGAGGGGAGACTTACTTGCATACATCCAATTTTTGTTGCTTTTAAATTCCATTTTACATGCTTTTCTACATTCTTATTTACCTCCTGGTCAATCTCTTGATTTTCCTCTTTTAAAAACCCCACTGGGAATAAATAGAAGTGAGAGTAGCTTATTATTGGGATTATAAGTAAAAATGCTGCATTTTAGAGGAATTTGGTAGAAAGAGGTTGTTTAGAGTCATGTAAGTCACCAATTAACACTATAAATATAAATAAGGCCTTGTACCAACTACTACAAATCTATGACACTTGGAAAAGAAATAATAGTAGAGTGGTATATGTGGAAAAATTACCTAAAACAAAGCTGCTTGTACATTCATATCTTTACATCTTGATTTACATCCCATAAATATTGGTAAATTATCTTCAATTTCAGCCAAGCAACAAGTTAATTTCCTGTGATGGGGTCTCCCATAGGCCATACCTGGATTAACTCATTTTAGTACAGGGCCCTGAAGGAAAAGTTGATTTAGAATCAGCCAGAATTGATAATTTTCCATTCAATTTTATTGAGATATATTCCAAAACCATACAATCATTCACAACATATAATCAATTGTTCACATTACAATTATATAGCTGTGCATTAATCACCAAATCAGTTTTTGAACATTTTTATTATCAAAAAATAAGAATACAAATTAAAGTAAAAAAGAGCACCCAAAACAAACCATACCCCATCCCTCCCCATAATTCATTTAATATATTTTGTCCCCATTTTTCTACTCATCTGTCCATGCACTGGATAAAGGCAGTGGGAGCCACATGGTTTTCACAATCACACAGTCACACAGTGTAAGCTACATAGTTAGACAATTGTCTTTAAGAATCAAGGATACAGGGCTGTACTTCAACATTTCATGTATTTACTTCTAGCTATTCCAATACATTAAAAATTAAAAATGGATATCTATATAATGCATAAGAATGGCCTCTAGAATGAACCCTCAATTCCATTTGAAATTGCTCAGCCACTGAAATTTATTTCCTTTAATTTCTCTTCCACATTCTGGTCCAAGAAAGCATTCTTAATCCCATGATGCAAGGGCCAAGCTCATCCCTATTAACAATATCCTTATTGCCAGGAAGACTTATACTCTGGGAGTCATGTCCCACATAGGGGGGAGGGCAGTGAGTTTACCTACTGAATGGGCTTGTAGAGAAAGGCCACATCTGAGCAACAAAAGAAGTTCTCTGGGGGTGACCTTTAGGCACAATTCTAAGTAGGCTTAGCATCCCCTTTGCGGTAACAAACTTTGTAAGGGAAAAATCCCAAAATTGAATGCTTGACTTTCTAAATTTGTAGTCCCCAATGCTTGTGAGAATATCAGTAATTCCCTAGGTGGGAAGTTTAATATTTCCACATTTTCCCCAGTCTCACAAGGTGGCTTTCTACATACATCTATACTTTCTGCTCAAATTTCTCTGGGATGTATCAGGGCTTCAAACTAACCTGTACAAACCAAGGAGATTTCAATCCCTATTCAAAGTTACATGTAACTATGGTGTTAAAATAAACTGACCAGACTGGTTAAATTATATAGTATGTTACAAAAATGTATATTTTATACCTGTGCTGGTTTGAATGTATTATGTCCCACAGAAAAAGCCATATTCTTTGATGCAATCTTGTGGGACAGACAGAATAGTGGGGATTAAGTTCTAATGTTTGAATTAGGTTGTTTGCATGGAGATGCGCCCCACCCAACTGTGGATGATAACTCATGGGATATTTCCATGGAGGTGTAGCCGTACCCATTCAGGGTGGGCCTTGATCAGTGGAGCCATATGAACGTGCTGGCTCAAGGAGATGGAACTCAGTGCAGCTGTGAGTGACGTTTTGAAGAGGAGCAAGCTTGCTAGAGAGGAACGTCCTGGGAGAAAGCCATTTTGAAACCAGAACTTTGGAGCAGATGCCAGCCACGTGCCTTCCCAGCTAACAGAGGTTTTCCGGATGCCATTTGCCATCCTCCAGTGAACGTACCTGACTACTGATGTGTTACCTTGGACACTTTATGGCCTTAAGACTGTAACTGTATAGCCAAATAAACCCCCTTTTTATAAAAGCCAATCCATCTCTGGTGTTTTGCATTCCACAGCATTAGCAAACTAGAACAATACCTAATAAACATCTCTTTTTTGTCCTCAAACAGAAGTTGAAGTTTTAAAACACTGTCACTATAATCCTTTACCTTTTAGTCTGGTTTACCTAGTCTTAATGAAGTCCATAACATTCATATTGCTAATAAATGTCTGATCTCTTTTTAAGACTCTTTAACATTTGCTGTATGGGTTAATGTTGACATTCATAGCTGCCACACTCTGGCTCTGAGTTTCAGGTGTCACACAGAAACCCAAACTTCCAGAGACCAAACAGGTTATAAACAAAGAGCCCAGCATCTCAGAATTCAGAAATAGCCATTATAACTCAAGAATTGATGTAACTGCTGTAAGAGTTTAACATCTAGGAACCTTTACAATAAGCTTTCCCTGATAACCTATGCTCTTTCAATTTTCCAAGTTTGCACATGATTTAGTCCATATTAGTGAGGCATTATAATGTTTGTCTTTTCATTTCTGTTTTATTCCACTCAACATACTGTCCTCAATGTCCATTCACCTAGTTGCATACTCACAACTTCATTCCTTCTTGTAGCAGCTCAATATTTCATTATACGTATACACCACACTTTGCGATTCCATTCATCAGTCAATGTACCCTTGGGCCACATCCATCCCCTGTAAATCATGAATATTGCCACCATAAATCCAACTGTGCAAATGTCCATTTTCTTCCTTGTTTTCTGCTCTTCCAAGTATATACTCAATAACATGACTGTGGTACCATATGGCAACTCCATGCTAACCTTCCTTTGGAACAACCAAAATGCCCTCCAGATGGGCTGCACCATTCTACTTCCCCACCAACAGTGATTAGGTTTATCCCTTTCTCCACATTTTCTCCATCACTTGTATCCCTGTATTTATTTTTTAGATGATTTTATTCCCACAGCACACATTACATCAGTGCCAGTTTACATATATATATATTGCATCCCCCAGAGAGGGTCATTCTTTGATGCAATCTGATGGGGCCAAATATATTAGTGTGGACTAGGTTGGAGCTTATCAATTGAGTGTTTCCATGGAGACGTGACTCAATCAACCATGGATGAGAACTTTGGATAATTTCCATGGAGGAACCATTGGAAGTCTCCTCCATGGAAACTTTTGGGGAATATTCTGGAAGAAGTGTGTGGAGCTTGATAGAAAAGGCCTAAACTGCTTTGAAGAAACTGTTTCTCAAAATATGGACTGTAAAAATACTTCTGATGAGGCCTTGAGCAGAAATGATGAATATTGTTGCAAACTGGAAGTAAGGTGATCCTTGTTTTAAAGTGGCAGGGAATTTGGCAAAATTGAGTCCTTGTGTTGGAAGGAAGGCAGAATTTGAAAGTGATGACCTGGAATATTGAGCCAATGAGATCTCCAAGAAAAATGTAGAAGAAGTAGCCTGGCTTTTACTTGCAGCTTATAGTAAAATGTGAGAGAACATAGATAAGCTGAGAAATCAAATTTTGGTATCAAAGAAACTAGAAATTGATCACCTGAAAAACTCTGGGCTTCCAGGGAGTGAAACCCCAGAAGTTACAGCCCAATCTGAGGATGTAACCAAACATGGAACCCAGCTGCTATTTCAGTAGAAGCCAAGATTGGAAAAGGAGTTAAGCAGAAAGGATCTGTGGAAAGTCCTATTGGCTGATGGCTTTGACCTCTGTGTGCTTCACACAATGTCAACAGAATTTCTGTGAGATCTTTATAGATGGAACCATTGATGGTCTGGATTGGGGGAGACAGACTAGGAACAAATTGAAGAAGAGATTTCTTCAAAGACAGAGCCATGGAAGTTGAGGTCTGGAGTCAAGAGGTCTCAGACTGGGAGAGTGGAGTGGCCCATATGCATGGAAAGGGTGAGTTTGCCCCAGAGGCTGAGGGCAAGCCTTCCATGTTGATGCTCAGGAAATGTTCTGCCACTCAAAGCCCCAAAGAGGGTGGAGAACATTCCCAGAGAATTGGGGAGAGCCTGGCTATCACCACACTTTTCTGAAGAGGTTGAGTGTGTGCCCCAGAGATGGAAGGGAATCCAGGTGCTATCCCAATATTTGAGGAGGGTGGGGCCAAGAAGGTTGTCTCCCCAATGTGTGGATATGTTGGAGAACTCACCCCAGCATTTGGAGAGAAAAGGGCTGCCACAAAGGCACTTAGGAATGGTTAAACTCCTGCTCTCTCAAGTCCAAAGGATGCAATGCCATTCTGTAAATGACTCTCAGACTTTGAAATCTAATGGAGTTTGTCCTGCAGGTTTTAGGAACTGTTTTGGTCCTGTTAACCCTGTTTTCCTTACTGTTTCTCCTTATGGCAATGGGAATCTTTATCCTATGAATGTCCCTCCTTTGTATATTGGAAGCACATAACTTGTTCAAAGTTTCACAGTTCCACAGTTAGAGGGGAATTATGCCTTGAGACTGACAATGCCTTAATTGATTCTGGTGGGATCTTGTACTTATCTACTGTTACTGAAATGATTTATGTTTTTGTGCTATTGTGATTGCATGAATGTATATGGAAAGATAATGTCATTTTTGGGTCCAGGGAGCAGAATGTGCCAGTTTGTATATATTATGTCCCACAAAACTCCTTTATATTTGATGTAATCTTGTGGGGGCAGATGTATCAGTGTTAATTAGATTGCAATTCTTTGAGTTTTTCCATGGAGATATATCCCACCCAGCTGTGGGTGATGATTCTGGATAATTTCCATGGAGGGGTTACCCACCCATTCAGGATGGCTCTAAATTAAATCACTGGAGCCATATAAATGAGCTGAAAATCAGAAGGAACTCAGCACAGCTGAGAGTGACATTTTGAAGAGGAGCTACAGCCAAGAGGGATACTTTGAAGAATGCACAGAACCTGAGAGAGTAGCTGCAGATGAGAGACAGTTTGAAGATGGTTCTTGAAGGAAAACTATTGCTCTGGAGAAGCTAAGAGAGGGAAAAAAACCCAAGAGCAATTAAGAGTGATATTTTTGAGGAACTGCAGCCTGGAGAGGAACATCCTGGCAGAAAGCCATTTTGAAACCAGAACTTTGGAGTAGACACAAGCCATGTGACTTTCCAGCTAACAGAGGGTTTCCAGGCACCATTGGCCATCCTCCAGTGAAGGTACCTGATTGCTGACATGTTATCTTGGACACTTTATGACCTTAAGGCTATAACCGTGTAACCAAATACAGCCTCTTTTATAAAAGTCAATCTATCTCTGGTATTTTGCATTCTGGCAACATTAGCAAACTAGAGCAACCCTCTAGACCCCATAAAGACATATGTTACATATGGAAAATACATTGATTCCTTTACAGTCTCCCAAAAGCCTTAAATCATATCAGAAATAATATGAAGTGCAAAGGCTTATAAAATTGGTTATACATATGATGTATCCTGGGTCACAATTCCCCTTCATCTGTAGACCTGCAAAATCTAAATAACAAGTTATCTGCTTCAAATATAAAATGGAGGTACAATCATAGGATAAACATGTCCATTCTAGAAGGAAGGAAAACAGAGGCCACAGGTCCCATGTAATTCTAAAACTCTTCATGGCATACTCCAATAGATGTAAAGGTTTGCATGTCATCTACAGAATGATGTTTTTTCCTCTAGGACTGATGGTGTGGCCATCCCACTTCTTAAAACTGCTTGTGCAGTGACCATGATCTCCTGAACACTTGGGTGCTGATATCTCTGAATGTTGGGGTGAAATTTCCACTCTAGTCAAGCATTTGAATGGTGGCTAGGTTCTAGCCTACCATCATCTTAAAATATTGGTGTGGCAGCCAGATTCTCTGCATTTCACCAGGCATCTGTAAATAATGTGGTGGTAACACTTCTGTGCCCTCTACATGTTACAGGGAATACTCACCCTTTCCACAAGCATGGGTGGGCTCATTTTCATGACTCAAGAAGATGTCTTTGGTCCAGGTTTCAGCTTCCAATTTCTTCCTGTGAAGTCATTTATCCTTCAAGGTGTCCCTTTTGTTTAACACCAGTAGTGGTTTTATTCATACAGATCTCACAAAAAAAAAAAAACTTGTCAGTTTTGTATGTAGTACACAGGAGTCCAAATGATCAGATTATAAGATTGGTACAGATTCTTTCTGGATAACCGCATTTACAGTCCTGACTTGCACCAAAATGGTTGAATTGTTGTATGTTTACTTAAACCCTCACATGGAGTACTATTCTATTGGAGATTTTCTTTCCAGAAGCTTGGAATTTTCCCAAGCAACAATCTCTGTTTGCATTTCAACCAGGAGTTCAGTTCTTAGCTTATCCCTTCCCTCTTATATTTTGCTATAAGCACCAAGGAGAAAATAGGCTGCACTTTTCACATTTACTTAGAAATCTACTCAGCTAAGTATCCAAGCTTCTCACTTTCAAATTCTGCCTTCCATCTGACATCAGGATTTGATTTTGGAAAGTTTTTTGTGACTATAAAACAATGGTAGCCTTTCTTCCAGTTTGCAATTAATCAATTTTGTCTAAGGATTCATTAGAAATATCAGTTGCTTCCATATTTCTAGCAATAGCCTTCAAGACAATCTGGAATTTTCTGTCAAGCAATTCACAATTCTTTCAGCCTGTACTCATCACCCAATTATTCCTCTATTTCCACATTTTTAGTACTGCCTTTTTTAATATATACCAATATGTTTTAGTTTGCTAAACTAGTGAAAGCAAATATCATGTAATTGGATGGCATTTAACCATGACAATTTATTATATTACAAACTTAAAGTATTGAGGCTGTGAAAATGCCCAATAAAAGTCATCATCAGGATTATGATTTCTTCCTGAAGACAAGCTACTAGAAGTCCTGCACTCCTGGGTCACATGATGAGGCAAATGGTAACTTTAGCTCATCTCTTCTCTTCCAGGCTGTGTTGCCTTCAAGTCTTGTTTCTATGGGTTTCTCATTCTTTGTCTGAATTTCTTTCTCTTGGAATGGATTCCAGTAAGAGTATAAATACCCACCCTGGGCCAAAACTTAAACTGTGGTAACCTCATTAGAAAGTTCTACTTACAATAGGTTTACACACACAGGAACATGATTTTCTGGGGTACATACATTTCCAAATCATGGGCCCATGGATCATTCACTAAGATAAATCATATATTGAGCCATAAAATTGCTATCATGAAATTTATAACAATTGGGCTTAAATAGAACATGTACTCTGGCCATGATGATTTCAAAGTAAAAAATAATATTCCAGTGGAGCCAGAGCAAGATGGCAGACTGGTGAGCTGTATGTTTTAGTTACTCCTCCAGGAAAGTAGGTAGAAAGCCAGGAACTGCATGGACTGGACACCACAGAGCAATCTGACTTTGGGCATACTTCATACAACACTCATGAAAACGTGGAACTGCTGAGATCAGTGAAATCTGTAAGTTTTTGTGGCCAGGGGACCAGTGCCCCTCCCTGCCAGGCTCAGTCACGTGGGAGGAGGGGCTGTCAGCTCCGGAAAGGAGAAGGGAGACTGCAGTGGCAGCCCTTATCAGAAACTCATTCTACTGATCCAAACTCCAACCATAGATAGACTGAGACCAGAAACCAGAGAATCTGAGAGCAGCCAGCGCAGCAGAGAGGAGACAGGCATAGAAAAAAAACAACACGAAAAACTCCAAAATAAAAGCAGAGGATTTTTGGAGTTCTGGTGAACATAGAAAGGGGAAGGGCAGAGCTCAGGCCCTTAGGTGCATATGCAAATCCCGAAGAAAACCTGATCTCTCTGCCCTGTGGACCTTTCCTTAATTGCTCTGGTTGCTTTGTCTCTTAGTATTTCAATAATCCATTAGATCTCTGAGGAGGGCACTTTTTTTTTTTAATCCTTTTTTCTTTTTCTAAAACAATTACTCTAAGAAGCCCAATACAGAAAGCTTCAAAGACTTGCAATTTGGGCAGGTCAAGTCAAGAGCAGAACTAAGAGAGCTCTGAGACCAAAGGCAATAATCCAGTGGCTGAGAAAATTCACTAAACACCACAACTTCCCAAGAAAAGGGGGGTGTCCACTCACAGCCATCATCCTGGTGGACAGGAAACACTCCTGCCCATCGCCAGCCCCATAGTCCAGAGCTGCCCCAGACAACCCAGTGTGATGGAAGTGCTTCAAATAACAGGCACACACCACAAAACTGGGCGTGGACATTAGCCTTCCCTGCAACCTCAGCTGATTGTCCCAGAGTTGGGAAGGTGGAGCAGTGTGAATTAACAAGGCCCAATTCAGCCATCATTTCAGCAGACTGGGAGCCTCCCTACACAGCCCAGAAGCCCAGAACTGCCCTGGGGGTACGGCACTCACCTGTGACATAGCACAGTCATCCCTCAACAGAGGACCCGGGGTGCACAGCCTGGAAGAGGGGCCCACTTGTAAGTCTCAGGAGCCATACGCCAATACCAAGGACTTGTGGGTCAGTGGCAGAGACAAACTGTGGCAGGACTGAACTGAAGGATTAGACTATTGCAGCAGCTTTAAAACTCTAGGATCACCAGGGAGATTTGATTGTTAGAGCCACCCCCCTCCCTGACTGCCCAGAAACATGCCCCATATACAGGGCAGGCAACACCAACTACACACGCAAGCTTGGTACACCAATTGGACCCCACAAGACTCACTCCCCCACTCACCAAAAAGGCTAAGCAGGGGAGAACTGGCTGGTGGAGAACAGGTGGCTCGTGGACACCACCTGCTGGTTAGTTAGAGAAAGTGTACTCCACAAAGCTGTAGATCTGATAAATTAGAGATAAGGACTTCAATTGGTCTACAAATCCTAAAAGAACCCTATCAAGTTCAGCAAATGCCACGAGGCCAAAAACAACAGAAAATTATAAAGCATATGAAAAAAACAGATGATGTGGATAACCCAAGCCCAAGCACCCAAATCAAAAGGTCAGAAGAGACACAGCACCTAGAGCAGCTACACAAAGAACTAAAGATGAACAATGAGACCGTAGTATGGGATACAAAGGAAATCAAGAAGACCCTAGAAGAGCATAAAGAAGACATTGCAAGACTAAATAAAAAAATGGATGATCTTATGGAAATTAAAGAAACTGTTGAACAAATTAAAAAGATTCTGGACACTCATAGTACAAGACTAGAGGAAGTTGAACAATGAATCAGTGACCTCGAAGATGACAGAATGGAAAATGAAAGCAAAAAAGAAAGAATGGGGAAAAAAATTGAAAAAATCGAAATGGACCTCAGGGATATGATAGATAATATGAAACGTCTGAATATAAGAATCATTGGTGTCCCAGAAAGGGAAGAAAAGGGTAAAGGTCTAGGAAGAGTATTCAAAGAAATTGTTGGGGAAAACTTCCCAAATCTTCTAAACAATATAAATACACAAATCATAAATGCTCAGCGAACTCCAAATAGAATAAATCCAAATAAACCCACTCTGAGACATATACTGATCACACAGTCAAAAACAGAAGAGAAGGAGCAAGTTCTGGAAGAGTAAGAGAAAAGCAATTCACCACATACAAAGGAAACAGCATAAGACTAAGTAGTGACTACTCAGCAGCCACCATGGAGGCGAGAAGGCAGTGGCATGATATATTTAAAATTCTGAGTGAGAAAAATTTCCAGCCAAGAATACTTTATCCAGCAAAGCTCTCCTTCAAACTTGAGGGAGAGCTTAAATTTTTCACAGACAAACAAATGCTGAGAGAATTTGCTAACAAGAGACCTGCCCTACTGGAGATACTCAAGGGAGCCCTACAGACAGAGAAACAAAGAAAGGACAGAGAGACTTGGAGAAAGGTTCAGTACTAAAGAGATTCGGTATGGGTACAATAAAGGATATTAATAGACAGAGGGGAAAAATATGACAAACATAAACCAAAGGATAAGATGGCTGATTCAAGAAATGCCTTCACGGTTATAACGTTGAATGTAAATGGATTAAACTCCCCAATTAAAAGATATAGATTCGCAGAATGGATCAAAAAAAATGAACCATCAATATGTTGCATACAAGAGACTCATCTTAGACACAGGGACACAAAGAAACTGAAAGGGAAAGGATGGAAAAAAATATTTCATGCAAGCTACAGCCAAAAGAAAGCAGGTGTAGCAATATTAATCTCAGATAAAATAGACTTCAAATGCAGGGATGTTTTGAGAGACAAAGAAGGCCACTACATACTAATAAAAGGGGCAATTCAGCAAGAAGAAATAACAATCGTAAATGTCTATGCACCCAATCAAGGTGCCACAAAATACACGAGAGAAACACTGGCAAAACTAAAGGAAGCAATTGATGTTTCCACAATAATTGTGGGAGACTTCAACGCATCACTCTCTCCTATAGATAGATCAACCAGACAGAAGACCAATAAGGAAATTGAAAACCTAAACAATCTGATAAATGAATTAGATTTAACAGACATATACAGGACATTACATCCCAAATCACCAGGATACACATACTTTTCTAGTGCTCATGGAACTTTCTCCAGAATAGATCATATGCTGGGACATAAAACAAGCCTCAATAAATTTAAAAAGATTGAAATTATTCAAAGCACATTCTCTGACCACAATGGAATACAATTAGAAGTCAATAACCATCAGAGACTTAGAAAATTCACAAATACCTGGAGGTTAAACAACACACCCCTAAACAATCAGTGGGTTAAAGAAGAAATAGCAAGAGAAATTGCTAAATATATAGAGATGAATGAAAATGAGAACACAACATACCAAAACCTATGGGATGCAGCAAAAGCAGTGCTAAGGGGGAAATTTATAGCACTAAACACATATATTAAAAAGGAAGAAAGAGCCAAAATCAAAGAACTAATGGATCAACTGAAGAAGCTAGAAAATGAACAGCAAACCAATCCTAAACCAAGTAGAAGAAAAGAAATAACAAGGATTAAAGCAGAAATAAAAGACATAGAGAACAAAAAAACAATAGAGAGGATAAATATCACCAAAAGTTGGTTCTTTGAGAAGATCACCAAGATTGACAAGCCCCTAGCTAGACTGACAAAATCAAAAAGAGAGAAGACCCATATAAACATAATAATGAATGAAAAAGGTGACATAACTGCAGATCCTGAAGAAATTAAAAAAAATTATAAGAGGATATTATGAACAACTGTATGGCAACAAACTGGATAATGTAGAAGAAATGGACAATTTCCTGGAAACATATGAACAACCTAGACTGACCAGAGAAGAAATAGAAGACCTCAACCAACCCATCACAAGCAAAGAGATCCAATCAGTCATCAAAAATCTTCCCACAAATAAATGCCCAGGGCCAGATGGCTTCACAGGGGAATTCTACCAAACTTTCCAGAAAGAACTGACACCAATCTTACTTAAACTCTTTCAAAACATTGAAGAAAATGGAACACTGCCTAACTCATTTTATGAAGCTAACATCAATCTAATACCAAAACCAGGCAAAGATGCTACAAAAAAGGAAAACTACCGGCCAATCTCCCCAATGAATGTAGATGCAAAAATCCTCAACAAAATACTTGCAAATCGAATCCAAAGACACATTTAAAAAATCATACACCATGACCAACTGGGGTTTATTCCAGGCATGCAAGGATGGTTCAACATAAGAAAATAAATCAATGTATTACAACACATTAACAAGTCAAAAGGGAAAAATCAATTGATCATCTCAGTAGATGCTGAAAAATCATTTGACAAATCCAACATACGTTTTTGATAAAAACACTTCAAAAGGTAGGAATTGAAGGAAACTTCCTCAACATGATAAAGAGCATATATGAAAAACCCACAGCCAGCATAGTACTTAATGGTGAGAGACTGAAAGCCTTCCCTCTAAGATCAGGAACAAGACAAGGATGCCCGCTGTCACCGCTGTAATTCAACATTGTGCTGGAAGTGCTAGCCAGGGCAATCCGGCAAGACAAAGAAATAAAAGGCATCCAAATTGGAAAAGAAGAAGTAAAACTGTCATTGTTTGCAGATGATATGATCTTATATCTAGAAAATGCTGAGAAATCGACAATACAGCTACTAGAGCTAATAAACAAATTTAACAAAGTAGTGGGATACAAGATTAATGCACATAAGTCAGTAATGTTTCTATATGCTAGAAATGAACAAACTGAAGAGACACTCAAGAAAAAGATACCATTTTCAATAGCAACTAAAAAAATCAAGTACCTAGGAATAAACTTAACCAAAGATGTAAAAGACCTATACAAAGAAAACTACGTAACTCTACTAAAAGAAATAGAAGGGGACCTTAAAAGATGGAAAAATATTCCATGTTCATGGATAGGAAGGCTAAATGTCATTAAGATGTCAATTCTACCCAAACTCATCTACAGATTCAATGCAATCCCAATCAAAATTCCAACAACCTACTTTGCAGACTTCGAAAAGCTAGTTATCAAATTTATTTGGAAAGGGAAGATGCCTCGAATTGCTAAAGACACTCTAAAAAAGAAAAACGAAGTGGGCGGACTTACACTCCCTGACTTTGAAGCTTATTATAAAGCCACAGTTGCCAAAACAGCATGGTACTGGCACAAAGATAGACATACAGATCAATAGAATTGAATTGAGAATTCAGAGATAGACCCTCAGATCTATGGCCGACTGATCTTTGATAAGGCCCCCAAAGTCACTGAACTGAGTCATAATGGTCTTTTCAACAAATGGTGCTGGGAGAGTTGGATATCCATCTCCAAAAGAATGAAAGAGGACCCCTTCCTCACCCCCTACACAAAAATTAACTCAAAATGGACCAAAGATCTCAATATAAAAGAAAGTACCATAAAACTCCTAGAAGATAATGTACGAAAACATCTTCAAGACTTTGTATTAGGCGACCACTTCCTAGACTTTACACCCAAAGCACAAGCAACAAAAGAAAAAATAGATAAATGGGAACTCCTCAAGCTTAGCAGTTTCTGCACCTCAAAGGAATTTCTCAAAAAGGTAAAGAGGCAGCCAACTCAATGGGAAAAAATTTTTGGAAACCATGTATCTGACAAAAGACTGATATCTTGAATATATAAAGAAATCCTACAACTCAATGACAATAGTACAGACAGCCCAATTATAAATTGGGCAAAAGATATGAAAAGACAGTTCTCTGAAGAGGAAATACAAATGGCCAAGAAACACATGAAAAAATGTTCAGCTTCACTAGCTATTAGAGAGATGCAAATTAAGACCACAATGAGATACCATCTCACACTGATTAGAATGGCTGCCATTAAACAAACAGGAAACTACAAATGCTGGAGGGGATGTGGAGGAATTGGAACTCTTATTCACTGTTGGTGGGACTGTATAATGGTTCAGCCACTCTGGAAGTCAGTCTGGCAGTTCCTTAGAAAACTAGATATAGAGTTACCATTCGTTCCAGCAATTGCACTTCTCGGTATATACCCGGAAGATCGGAAAGCAGTGACACGAACAGATATCTGCACGCCAAGTTCATAGCAGCATTATTCACAATTGCCAAGAGATGGGAACAACCCAAATGTCCTTCAACAGATGAGTGGATAAATAAATTGTGGTATATACACACGATGGAATACTACGCGGCAGTAAGAAGGAACGATCTCGTGAAACATATGACAACGTGGATGAACCTTGAAGACATAATGCTGAGCGAAATAAGCCAGGCACAAAAAGAGAAATATTATATGCTACCACTAATGTGAACTTTGAAAAATGTAAAACAAATGGTTTATAATGTAGAATGTAGGGGAACTAGCAATAGAGAGCAATTAAGGAAGGGGGAACAATAATCCAAGAAGAACAGATAAGCTATTTAACGTTCTGGGGATGCCCAGGAATGACTATGGTCTGTTAATTTCTGATGGATATAGTAGGAACAAGCTCACAGAAATGTTGCTATATTAGGTAACTTTCTTGGGGTAAAGTAGGAACATGTTGGAAGTTAAGCAGTTATCTTAGGTTAGTTGTCTTTTTCTTACTCCCTTGTTATGGTCTCTTTGAAATGTTCTTTTATTGTATGTTTGTTTTCTTTTTAAATTTTTTTTTCATACAGTTGATTTAAAAAAGAAGGGAAAGTTAAAAAAAAAAAAAAAAGAAAAACAAGGAAAAAAAAAAGATGTAGTGCCCCCTTGAGGAGCCTGTGGAGAATGCAGGGGTATTAGCCTACCCCACCTCGATGGTTGCTAACATGACCACAGACATAGGGGACTGGTGGTTTGATGGGTTGAGCCCTCTACCACAGGTTTTACCCTTGGGAAGATGGTTGCTGCAAAGGAGAGGCTAGGCCTCCCTACAATTGTGCCTAAGAGCCTCCTCCCGACTGCCTCTTTGTTGCTCAGATGTGGCCCTCTCTCTCTGGCTAAGCCAACTTGAAAGGTGAAATCACTGTCCTCCCCGCTACGTGGAATCAGACACCCAGGGGAGTGAATCTCCCTGGCAACGTAGAATATGACTCCCAGGGAGGAATGTAGACCTGGCATCGTGGGACGGAGAACATCTTCTTGACCAAAAGGGGGATGTGAAAGGAAATGAAATAAGCTTCAGTAGCAGAGAGATTCCAAAAGGAGCTGAGAGGTCACTCTGGTGGGCACTCTTACACACACTTTAGACAACCCTTTTTAGGGTCTAAAGAATTGGGGTAGCTGGTGGTGGATACCTGAAACTATCAAAGTACAGCCCAGAACCCATGAATCTCGAAGACAGTTGTATACAAATGTAGCTTATGAGAGGTGACAATGGGATTGGGAAAGCCGTAAGGACCACACTCCACTTTGTCTAGTTTATGGATGGGTAAGTAGAAAAATAGGGGAAGGAAACAAACAGACAAAGGTACCCAGTGTTCTTTTTTACTTCAGTTGCTCTTTTTCACTCTAATTATTATTCTTGTTATTTTTGTGTGTGTGCTAATGAAGGTGTCAGGGATTGATTTAGGTTATGAATGTACAACTATGTAATGTTACTGTGAACAATTGAAAGTACGATTTGTTTTGTATGACTGCATGGTATGTGAATATATCTCAATAAAATGAAGATAAAAAAATAACTTATCTAGCTGTGATGTGTGCACTTCTGGGGGCCCTGAGGATGCACCTCCCACCTGGCCTCGGCCTGCACAAGGGTGTACAGTTGGAGGACTCAGAGGGGTCAGGAGGTTGTGTGGCACAGCAGGGAGTGGCTGCCCAGTGCACTTTCACCTCAGAATCAGGGGAATCCCATGGGAATGGCTGACCCCCTTCATTAGAAATCCAACTCCACTGGGCTTGGCAAACTGCCAGATGCCTCCTTCCAATGCCACCACCACCACCACCCACCCACCCACACCTCTGCACAGGAAGCTCTGGAGATCTGGACCAAAGACAGAGGTTGTGCCCCAGGGCAGGACTGGAGAATGGGCATGGCTCTGATCCTGGCATCTTGGCGTCTCTGACTGTGGCTGTGAGGGCAGATGTGCCTGGAGCAAGTGCTCAGGTCCAGAAATGGCAGCAGGGAGTGGTGAGTCTAGGAGCCCAGTGTGAGTCCCCGTGGAGGTGTGAGTGTGCATTGACAAGTATTGGGGTGCTGGGCAGGTGGGGTCCCACTCAGCATGCATGCCCAGCAGGTTTTCTCCACTCTGTTCCCCTCCCTAAATAAGACCTGGAAAGGCCAGGGTCCAAATCCAAGCCAGGGGAACCCCATATATATCTGTTTCAGATCTTATATTCTGGGTTCCAGGCCAGGCTGCCCATGTGCAGAGTTGGCCTCCAACTTTGCCTCCCCAGGCCCACTCCAGCCTCTCCCTAGTCTGGTGGGTAGGCATCTCTGCTGGAGGAAACAGGGGTCCTGAGGAGCCCTCCCCACAGTGGAAGTTCTGGAAGCTTCACTCCTTGGCAATGGGGAGGCTGATTTTCAGCCCCTTATCTGAAGTTCAGAGCCTCATTCAGTCAGTGGGGTGCAGGGAGCAGCACAGTGGCCCTGGGCCAGCACTGAAGGACCAGAGTCAGGTTCTGGGGAAAGGTAGACCAGTAAAATCTGGGAGGTGAGGGTCTGGAGATTAGAGTCAGCCTCCCTGGTGAGGGCAGCTTGGAAAGGGAAAGAAAAGCAGCAACTGGGCCTGGCAAGAAACAGCTCAGGAATTCCAAGGGCAATGCGCAGGGACAGCCAGGATGGAGAGAAAGTCAGAGCAGACCCATGGATCAGCAGGACAGATGGGGGCATCTATTTGTCTTCTTTGGAAACATACATTCTTGCAGAACTTTGGAATGCAATTTGGTGGTGTGGATGAAAAATTTTATGTTCATATCCCACAGCAATTTAATTACAGTTCTAAAAGAGCATCCTGTGGAAATAATAGTTCAATTGTGAACAGAGGTGTTATTTTTGAAAGGCAGCTGCTAGGATGCCACCTAAGTGTCTGTGGTGGGACCCACTTCAACTACCTCTAGTCTTCTGTTGGTGGAACATGTGGGAGGACTGAGTTCATGGGCAAGGACTCATGTGTAATGACAGGCAGATGGGATGTGGCCCAGGCAATGGGCCTGTACATCTCTGATGTCAAAATGCATGCATGTGCACAGAGTTAGATTTGTATAAAGTGAGGAAAAATTCAGAAATCCTGGGAGTCCAACTGGCTGGGACTTAGCTGTTAAAGAATGAAGTAGAGGGACTTGTGCAGCATAATCCATGACTCCTCAGGTGGTGGAGTGGTCTTCTGCATGTAGTTGAGGTTGGTGCTTGGGCACAGAGGCCATCCTGCTGGGGTCACCACCCTGTGACCTGTGGAAGTTGTGCAACTCTCTGAGCTGGATGTCTCAGTTGGCAAGTGGGGAAGCCCTAGGGCTGCTTCACACATTCCTGTGAAGGAAAGTGAGCCAAGGTGCACACACAGGGCCTGTCCATGCCAGGGCCCACAAACAGAGCTCCTAAATGAGGCTTTTTTCCCTTGGCCTAGTTTTTTTGTTGGTTGGATCAGGGCAGGTTTTACTTCTTTGTGTTTCCCAGTATTTGTCAAGTAAAAGTTTGTTGTTTCTTTTTCCAAAATCAAAATGCTTAAAACAGGCACTGACATTAGTCCTGCTGCTTTAGTTGTTGTTTTGCTGAAATAGAAAGGACACCTGCCACCCCTGATCAGAGCACATCCTAAGTGCTCTGGAAGGCATGTGACTTCTGTAGCATATGCTGGGGAAGTCCTGGTGAGGCAGACAGTAGCCCCCATTGAGCTGAGAGCCCAGAGAAAGTCAGACCAAAGCCCAATTGCAAATTGGAGGACAAATGGAATGATGTGACGTGCTAGGAGAGAGTGACCTGGTAGAGCCATGTGGAAAGGGTGCCCAGGGTGGGCCCCTAAGTCCCTGGGGCCAATGTGGCCAAAGGGGGCAAAGGAGAGGTTCAGAGATGGAGGAAAGCTGTGAAAGGTGGCCCTGGATACCTGTGTGGTCCCCAGCCAGAGTTCCTGGAAGAGAGCATTCTTTGGTGAATTGGAAAGAAATTCTCTAGGACATCTGATGCCCCCTGCCCTCATCTTTTCTCTGATGGGCTCCTTTCACTACTAGACTCAATGTAGAGCTGGTCTGAGGATGAGAATGGTGTAGGCAGTGCCACGCACACTGTGTGGTGACCTGGTTGCTGCTGCTGTGACTGTTCTGTCTGTTGGTAGTTTGGGTCCCTGGCCCAAAACTTGATGCAGAGCTTCCTGGCAATGCTGCAGGAGAGCAGGGATGCCTGCCCACCAGTGCTGGGGCTGGTAGCCCTCAAGAGAAGGCTGTGCCAGGACCTGCAAGATAACCTCACCCAGGCAGATCCCTTGGTGGAGGCCCTCCTGGAGAGTGGGCTCTGCCTGCATCTGCTGGAGGGCTAGGACATGGTATTGGTGTGTGTGCATGTGCTGTTCCAGCAGGAGCAGTCCCAGGATGCCCACTGGCTCCTGTAGGTAGGCCTGGGTTAGAGGGGTGGGAGGGTGGAGAGAGCAGCAATGACTGAGCACAGGTGGAAGGGCCCAGCAGATTTAGGACATCTGGGGCCCAAGACCCTGTTCTCATTTGGCAGCAAATCCAACTGTGTTGATGTGAAACTACTGATCACCTTTATTTACCCACTGTTCTGAGGATTTGTAACACAAATAAGCACATATTTGACTAAGGGATGCTGGGCCAGGTGATGCATGGTACAGGTTATATGGTGCATCCCTTGTACATGTTCTTAAAGTCTTAAAATTCTGAATTCCAAAGTGCATCTGGCCCAAAAGATTTTTTAATTCATTTTTATTAAGATATATTCACATACCATGCAGTCGTATGAAGAGGACATGCAATTGTTCACAGTACCATTATATCCTGGAAGATCTGAAAGCAGTGACATGAACAAATATCTGCACACCAATGTTAATAGTAGCATTATTCACAATTGCCAAGAGATGGAAACAACCCAAATGTCCTTCAACATGTGAGTGGATAAATAAAATGTGGTATATATACATGATGGAATATTATGTGGCTGTAAGAAGGAATGATGTCATGAAACATATGACAACATGGATGAACCTTGAAGACATAATGCTGAGTGAAATAAGCCAGGCACAAAAAGAGAAATATTATATGCTACCACTAATGCAGATATTGAAAAATGTAAAACAAATCATTTATAATACAGAATGTAGGGGAACTAGCGATAGAGAGAAATTAAGGAAGGGGGAATGATAATCCAATAAGAGCAGTTAAGAACAGTTAAGCTAAATTTAATTTTCTGGGAATGCCCAGGAATGACTATGATCTGTTAATTTCTGATGGGTATGGTAGGAACAAGTTCACAGGAATTTTTCTATATTAGGTTATTTATTGGGGTAGAGTAGGAACATGTTGTAAGTAAAGTAGTTAGGTTAGTTGTCTTTTCTTACTCCCTTGTTATGGTTTGTTTGAAATGTTTCTTTATTGTAGGTTTTTAAAAAATTATTTCCGATATAGATGATTAAAAAAGAGTTAATTAGAAAAACAATGAAAAAATATGCAGAGCCCCCTTGAGGAGCCGGTGGAGAATGCAGGGGTGTTGTCTTCCCCACCTCGATGGTTGCTGATGTGCTCACAGACATAGAGACTTGTCTTTTGATGGGCTGAGCCCTATAGAACATCATTTGCCCTTGGGAAGACTGTTGCTGCAAAGGAGAGGCTAGGCCTTCCTATAATTGTGCCTAGAGCCTCCTCCTGAATGCCTCTTTGTTGCTCAGATGTGGCCCTCTGCCTCTAGCTAAGCCAACTTGGCAGGTGAAATAACTGCCCTCCCCACTACGTGGGATCTGACACCCAGGGGAGTGAATCTCCCTGGCAAATTGGAATATGACTCCTGGGGAGGAAGTAGACCCAGCATCATGGGATGGAGAACATCTTGACCAAAAGAGGGATGTGAAAGGAAATGAAATAAGCTTCAGTGGCAGAGAGATTCCAAAAGGAGCTGAGAGGTCACTCTGGTGGGCACTCTTACACACAATATAGACAACCCTTTTTAGGTTCTAATGAATTGGAATAGCTAGAAGTAAATACCTGAAACTATCAAACTACAAACCAGAACCCATGAATCTTGAAGACAATTGTATAATAATGTAGCTTATGAGGGGTGACAATGTGACTGAGAAAGCCATATGGACCATATTCCCCTATGTCCAGTTTATGATTGGAGGAGTAGAAAAATGGGGGAAGAAAAAAAAGCACATAGTTTTCTTTTTTATTTTAATTGTTCTTTTTCACTTTAATTTTTTTCTTATTATTTTGTGTGTGTGGTAATGAAATTGTCAAAAATTAATTTTGGTGATAAATGCATAACTATATAATGGTACTGTAAACAATTGAATGTACACTTTGTTTTGTATGACTGCATGGTATGTGAATATATCTCAATAAAAATGAATTAAAAAGCATAATGTAATTAACTTACCAAATTCTCCCTTTAAACTTTAAGTACTATTTTACCATTTCTTGTGTAATATAATAGAGTTCCAATGGTCTTTCTTTTCTGCCTTAATGGACATTATGTTAATGTTACCATGTATTTTATTTTATATATAGCTATATGTGTGTGTGTTGTTAAACCCCACAATATATTATTTTTGTTTAAGCAATCAATTATCCTTTTAAATTCAATTTTATTGAGAAATATTCACATACCATGCCATCATAGAAAGCATACACTCAGCTGTAGATATTTAAAGTATAAGAAAAATCTTTTATAATTACCCATGTTTCTATCATTTCTTGTGTTCATTTCTTTGTGTAGATCCATGTTTTCATCTGGTGCCATTTTCCTGCCTGAAGGACTTCTTTTAACATTGCTTACAGTGTGCTTCTACTGGTGATGGATTATTTCCACTTTTGTACATCTGCAAAATGTCATGTTTCTTTTTAATTTTTGAAATATATTTTTGCTGTTTATTGTACCTTGGGTTGATAGGTTTTTTTCTCTCAGTATTTAAATATGTTACTGCAATGTCTTCTCACTTGTATTTTTTCTGAAAAAATATACTGTCATCCTTATTTTTGTTCCTCTCAACATAAAGTGTATTTTTTCCTCTGGCTACTCTTAAGATTTTCTCTTTATCACTGGTTTTCAGCAATTTGATTATGATGCTTTTGTGCAGTTTTTAAAAAATATTTCTAGTGTTTAGGGTTGTTTGCATTTCTTTTTTCTGTGAACTTATGGTTTTCATCAAATTTAGAAACTATTTGTCTCCTATTTTCTCCTTTCCTCATGGACTTTAATAATTACAAACATATTAAGCAGATTGAAGCTGTGCCACAGCCTACTAGTGTTTCTTTTTAATTTTGTCTTTTTCTCAGTATTCCATTTTGGATAGTTTGTATTGCTGTGTTTTCAAGTTTGCTAAACATTTCTCCTGTAATTTCTAATCTGCTGATAATCCTATCAAGTGAATTTTTCATCTCAGAATTATAGTCTTCATCTCTAGGTATTTGAGTCTTTTATTACCTTCCACATCACTCCTTATCTGTTTGAATATCTAGAATACACTTAAGATAAGTTTTTATGTCCTTTTCTGCTTAATTCTGACATCTCTGTCAGATTTGATTTTTCTCTTCACTATGAGACATATTTTCTGGCTTCATTGTAAAGTTGTAATCTATGAATGAATCCCAGACATTGTGAATTTTACCCTATTGGATGCTAAATCATTTTATATTCTTTGGGATTTTTCCTATGATGCAATTAATTTACTTCATAACAGTTTGATCTATTGGGTCTTCCTTTTAAAATTGTAGTGTCTATTCTAAAGCTAATTGTTCCCTCACTACTAAGGCAAGAACATTTTGATTACTCTACCCAAAGCCTATGAATCATGAGTTACTTTTTTACTTTGATAGGTGATTATTGGACTCTATTACCTTTAATCTTTTCAGATGCTTCTTCCCTGATTTCAGGCAGTTTCCTAACATTTTTTCATCAGTAATCTCCTGAATGCTCAAGGGAAGACCCTCCAAAAGTCTCCTGCTTTCTTTCTGTGCATCTGTCTCCTCTTTGATAGTTTGCCTTTGAACTCAGGCTGCCTTGGTCTCCCAGGACTCTCAGTTGCATCTCCTCAATTTAAGGAGTCCACTAGGCTCATCCTTGGTTCCCCCTCTCTATTCCACAGCCAGGAAACTCAAGGCAGTAAGCAGGAGCATGCACAGGCTTAATGCAGTGGTTTGAAGCTGTGTGTATCAAAGAAAAACATGTTCTTAATTCTAACCCCTTCCTGTTGTTATGAAACCATTGTAAGTAGAATGTTCTGATGAGGTTACTTTAGTTGTGTCCTACCTCAACCAGGATGGGTCTTAATCCTATTATAGGAGTCCTTTATAAATGGAATGAACACAGGAAAAGAGGTCACAGAAGCAAGTGGAAAACAATGATACCAGGAGAAGGGAGAGACCAGCCAACAACAACATGTGCCTTGCCATGTGGCAGAGTAGCCAAGGGTCACTGGCAGCCAGTCTTTGGGAAGAAAGCTTTGCCATGATGATGCCTTGATTTTATTTTCCTAACCTTAACCATGAGTGAATAAATTCCCATTATTTTACTCAACACATTTCCTGGTATTGGCTTTGAGTAGCCTAGGAAACTATGTAACCAAGAAGTTAGGAATTAACAAATGATTATGATTATTAAATCATTATATCAATATTTCTTTTTACTTTCTGTGTGTATTAGAATAACCAGAAGAAAATACCTGAAATTGTCAAACTGTAATCTATTTGTCTTGATCTCTGATGATTGTAACCTTTATCATGTGATTGACCCTCATTTGTACACATTTTATACAGTCTTGTGGCTTTGGAGTCTTGTCATCATTAAAGACAACCCTAATGTTTATTATTGAAGTAGCTTGGGTCAGCCCTGAACTAATCCACCCCAAGTCCATGGTTATCTGGATAACTGTAGCTGAATCAAGCTAAAATGGGCCTGTCTGATATATACAGTATCTTAACCTTTAATCTATAAGTGCCCTAAACCTCATTATAACACTAAAAATCACACCCATCATGATATTAAGGCTGTCATTTACTTACAAACATTCTGCAACTAATGATGTAATCTATCTTCACATAGTCAATAATTAAATCACCTCTAATTACATCATCTGGAGCCATTGTACTAATTATTCTTAAAATCTGCTTATCTTTTGATACTATAAAACCCCCAGAATTACTAGGGTTTGGGTAGACAATTTTTTAGGCTGAAAGGAAAACTGATCTCATGCTTTTTGCCTACCAATAAACTCATTCTCTCTTTGAAACCCTGGTATCTCAAGAATTGGTCATTTGAATGCAAGAGACAGAGAATCCACAGCCTTTGTCTTGTATTAATACACTTACCTTGTATCCTGTTTCTTAGGGATCATTTTTGTTCATTTCCTGATATCATGTCTTGCAACAATTGTTTCATGTTTTTGTCTAATTTCTTGGTTGTTCCAGGTAAGAGGGTAAATCTAGTCCCTGTTCCCCCACTGTGGTCAGAAATGGAAGTCCCTGGTTTGATATGAATCAGAAAAAAAAAAAAAAAAAGGTGATAAAAGTCTTAATGGAGATAACCAGTAAAATTTGAAGATGGGTTAAAGATCATACAAACATATTTTATTCACATTAAATTTTCTGTTTCTGAAAATTGTGCTGTGGTTTTTTAAGAGATTTATCCTTTCTCATAGGAAATATATAAAGTATTTAGAAGTAAAGGGAATGAGGTCTATGACTTATTCTCAAGTGACTCAGAAATAGAAATATGAAATATACAAATAGAGACTGATGAAATAAATGTGGCAAAATATTAAGATTGATGATTCTGGGTGAAGGATATATGAAAATTCTTTGTCCTATTTTTGAAACTTTAAGTTAAAATATTTCAAAATAAGTGGGATAAGAAATTCATTGATAAATGGCAAAACTAGTATTTTGTGTTAGAAGTCAGGAACAACTAATTTTGAGAGGGAGAGTGGGGCAGCCCAGTGTTTGAAAACCCCCTCCCTTAAGGACAAGGGTGGAGCCTTGAGCACACAGCAACTCCCATGACCAGAGCACAGACATTGAAGGTCATGTAGCCTAGTCACTCTTGGTAATTAATCTTCACAAGGCTCAGCTGAGGTTTCTTGTATCCAAGTCTTATGAGGCTCTGCTGAAATAAACATTCATGAGACTCAGCTGAGGTTTCCAAATCCAACAAGACTCTGCTTAGCTATATAAAGCACTCCTCTTCCTCTTGTTTGTCTGGGTCATTGACTTTCATTTCCTAACCAGGGGTCATTGGGAAAAATCCTCCTGTAAGTCCCTAATGAAACTCATGGATAACTTTGCCTGGTGTGTTCTTTGGTCTTGGGGTTGATTCAGGCTGCAGCAGGGAGTAATAACAGAGAATGGGGGCTTCAGGAGCTGATAGTGTTTGAACTCTTAGTGAGTACATGGTTGTGTTAACTGCTTGTGTAATTCACTTATCTAAAGTCATGACATGCATTTTTCTAATTTCTTTTTATTCTTCAATAAACTTTTGTTTTGTTTTGTTTTTCAAGGAGGTTGGAATAGATTTAGGTATAACAACTCTAGGATCTCTTCCTCTCTGGGACTTCTTTCCTGGATATTTGGTGAGAGGTCTCAGTAAGGTTGATGGTCCCCTAGGAGGTCCTCCTCCTTACTTCAAAATATGAGTTTTATTTCTGTGGTGAGGAGTTGATGCCTAAACCCAAAGTAAAAATTCACTTTACCCTTTAATCTTAACCAATAACTCCAAATTGCCACATCTCTCAGAGGCTGGATCTTCAGTAAACTTGAACCAATTCTGCTGAACAGGCAG
Organism: Choloepus didactylus; assembly: GCF_015220235.1. Lineage (NCBI taxonomy): Eukaryota > Metazoa > Chordata > Mammalia > Pilosa > Megalonychidae > Choloepus > Choloepus didactylus. The sequence continues at coordinate 13,330,973 of NC_051332.1, forward strand.
AAAGGATAGTGTAGAGGGATCCAGAAGCTGGAGAAATGCATCAGACTCAAATGCCCTGAACAGATCCCAAAAATCGCTGACAATGAAAGGGCCCCATGAATAACATCATTCTGCAAATTTACTTCAACCTCATTTCCTAGGCCAACTTCCTACCCACTTCCTAGGACCACTGTGCTAAATGATTTGAAGTAAATAAAGGTGGGCAAAACTCTATTTGGTGTTTTTAGCTAAGGCAGTATGTTTGAACGGGAATGAAATTTGAAATAGAATAAAATAGCTTAATGTTTCATTCAGCATTTCTTTCTTGGTTTCTAGTAATGGTACATGTTTTTCATGTATTTATTAGCTTAATTGGCTTAAATTCTTTCCTATGACTGCATTTCAAAACTTGTTTCTTTTTTCATATTTAACAGCTCTGAAATTACATCTTATGATGTATCTTATAGTCAGTACCATGTGTTAGCTTAGCCATATATTTTCTTTTGCAGTAGTAAAAAAATAATGATACATCTGACAATCCATGGCTCATAGATTGGATGAGAAGCAGCAAAGGTATATTCTTACTCTCTTTTTATTGAATGTTGGATGTTCATATTTTCCCACTGATTTGTAAGAGCAACTTATTAAGAGTGTGAAATCTGAGCCTCATAATTTTTAAATATATTTTCTCAATTTATTTGTGTTTTAACTTCATGTATATATGTTTTGAAATTGGACTTTTAAAAGTTTCATAGTAAAATTTACTAGTTTATATCCTTTATGGTTTCTGCTTTTTGTTTCCGGCTATCTCAAATTATGTAATATTTAAAATCCTTTATTTACATTTAATTGGTGGCTTACTTTTCAAATACTAAATTCATGTAACATTTATTTATTGTAATGTGCAAAATAAAGATCTAATCTTATTTTTTCAACACCATTTGCTGAATGAAATGAAATATTAACATATGCTCAATTTGTATGTATATTTGGATGTTTCTGTTCTTTTCTGAAGTCAGCACAAAGATTTCCAGGTTTTTATAATAATTTACCTTTCCAAAACAAACAAAAAACCCCTGGCTCTTCTAAGGGCATCTATATTTCCTGAGGAAGTTAGAACTGTTCTGTCAAGTTAAAAGAACAATAACATACCTCCAAACCAAGCTCTTCAACAAAGTATTTTATTAACATTTTCATTGAAATTGTGTTAAGTTTTACAGGGTCCTCTGTAAGGGTAAATACAAATCTGAAACCACATTGAATTTTCTTTGGTGCTAAAAGGCAAAGAGAACTTTTTCCACATCCCTTTTCTTAGAGCATTTCCTTGAGAAAACTTGTAATGGCAAATCCTTTCACTGTTCCCTTGAGAGTTATGTGAAGGTAAAAGAAGCTCTTACTAATTTTACAATCCAGGAAATGTCTTTCTTAATAGCCTCAGCACCATGTCTTTGAAATGCAAACATCAAGGAAGCTAGAGCACCCCCATCTCCTTGTTTGTGTGAGAGTTTAGCATACATGCCTGGCTACAAGTTGTGATTACATGCATGTCTTGAAAGATACACAAAGTTTTATTTTTCATTTGTTTAGAGGCAATTACTAACACATTTGGCTGCTCCAATTAGGTGAATTTGTAGCAAATGTTGCTGTCAAGTCATTTGCTGTCAATATGTGGCATATTGCAATATGTTGCTGTCAATATGTAGCAAATGTTGCTGTCAAATCCTCTTAGTTGAGGAAAAGTTATCTTTCATCTTGTGAATCTGTCTGGCTGTAAGAAAGAAGGATATTTCTCTGTGGAAGCTTATTAGCAGATTGCCTGTGATGCACATGGCAGTCTGGTTTAATCCTTATTTGTTAATAAAACTTCTTCATTCTTTTCTGCATTTGTGGAGAGGATTTTCTAGGTTGGTAAGAGACAAGTTCCCCAACACCTCCCATAATGAAAACTGATGTGTGTGCATGAATGTGTTTACATATAAAATAGGCATATGTATGTATATATATATATATGGATCCTGCACATTTTAAAATTAATTTTATTGTTAAAAAATATTTTTAACAAATTTGTATGAAAACTTGTAAGAAAGGGATAAGTTTAGCTTTCACATAGAGACAGCATGAAATAAGGAAAATGGAGGCAGAATCAGCTTAAACAAGCCCTATGGTAAAGGAAAGAGAGAATCTGTGCCAGCTCCGTATATGGAAAAGTAACCATGATTACTGGAATGTAAAGAGATATGAGGTAAAATCACAGGTGGGAACTCCCAGCAAAAAATTTTAAACTGAATAAACTCTCTCGGATAGTCTGATCAGTTCAAAATCTCAATAATGAGCGAGTTGGCTCTCTTGGATAGGTTGTACAAGTTAAAATCTCAAAGATAAATTAGTTAGTTCTCTTGGATAGGCTGTAACCTCTGTAGTACCCAGTCAGTGGGGAAACAGGGGAGGGACTTGTGCATTAGGAGTAGTAGAGTTAAAGATCGCCATTCTCTTCCTCTGATGCACCAGCCTACCATGTTTTTGGCTGTGTGTCCTTTCTTGCAAGATCATAAATAAATTATTTTCTCCTCCAGAACCAGGTGAGCATTTTTTGTATAATGCTTGTTTCCAACAAACTCATTTCTCTTGCTGGCACAAGATTAAATTTGTATCATAAAGTTACTGACCAGGAAAGAGGATCACTATATATTCCAAGGTGAAATGACAGTTACAAAATGTTATGTCATTAGGATAACAGTCACATAAAATTTTTAGAAGGGTGTGCATCTAACATCAAGATTTTTCCTTTGCTTTGGGAGGTGGTATGTATGGCACCCATCTTTTCACTCTAGTTTATACATATTTTCTATTTTACTGCATGCTTCATGTATCATTTGCACAATTTTGAGAGCTACCGTTCCTAAGATAAAGTCATGTGTTAAAGGATATTATTGAGTGTAACACAAGATTATTACCAGGTTCTTTACTTAAATTTCTCAGCAATATTCATCACAATACTTCACAGATCTCTGTCTTCAAGGCCCCAGGGTGTGGTGGCATGGGTTTGGATCAGCCATCGCTGTGGGTGTGGAAAGGACCAGGCCTCCTGGAGTCCCCAGCAGCCGGACCCCGCCCGGGCATCCATGACCTCCTTAAAATGGCATGCAAACCCCCATAGCCCCACCACCACAGGTGCTCTCTGCACATGTGCCACTGCTAGCACTCCCGCTGTGACCACCTCTGTTTTAGGCAGCAGCACCCTGAGGCCTCCAGAGCCTCCCGGGGTCAGTAGGGGTTCAGAGGGTGGGCCTGGATTGCACGGTTCAGGAGTGGGAGCGGAGGCTGAGCCCCTGCAAGTGTGAGGGGACAGAGAGGTCTCCAAGACTGGGTGGTTTCAGGGACCTTGGGCACCACTGCTGCCTCCAAGAGGCAGAGGAGGAGTAAGCAAAGGGACAGGGCTTGGCCTGGTGCTGTGGAGGTCAGGGGAAGGTCAGGGAAGGGGGACTTGCAGGCATCCAGAGAGAACTGGGGAGGGGTCCAGGGTGGGAAGTGACTGCTTCTCCCTCTGGCAGGACAGCCCTCGAAGGCCTGAGGCAGTGGTGAGCAGAGTGGAATGTCCAAGCCTTGGGCCTGGCTGCGCGTGACCTGGACCCTCCATCCACCCAGTTTAGGCAGTGGGGTCTGTGGTGCTGGCTGCTCAGACTTCCCGTTCTGTACCCAGAGAGACCTGGGCCCAAAAGCCAGTGCCTGACCATAAATGGGCAGCTTATCTCTGCCTGCCTCAGATACTCAGCTCTTAATTGTGGCTATTATTAACCCTTGTATCAACAACACACAACCTTTAGCATCGTTGTGTTCTGTATTAAATAGGATAGTATATAAAGTATGGTAAATTCTCAGAAGTGAGCTGCTTTTAGTTTACAAGGCTTACCATTCTTTTCTTTATTGGCTCATTTAACCAACATAGAGACAAATTCCCCAACACCTCCCATAATGAAAACTGATGTGTGTGTGTATGTGTTTTCATATACAATACATATATGTATGCTTATATATTTACATATATATATATAATAAATATTCAACTAAAAGTTCAGAGAGAGAAACTGATTTGCCCAGTATTGCCACATTAGGAGATAAATGGATAAGGATTTAAATTCTCATTTGTTATATTCCATAGTCCATTCCCTTTCCCACACTAAAATCTACAGTCTTTGTTCCTGAGCACCACCAGGATGGAATTGTGGAGTTTAGTGAACCTAATCTTACCTCATCAGAACCCTGGTATCAAAAGGTTAAGTAGCCTCCTTCCTCCATCCTCCAACTTGGCTTTCAGATGACTGTTAAAGAGAACAATGTAAATTGAAACCTCAAATTGAGATTTCAGTCTTAAGTTTCACTTAAGGGAAAATAAGATGGAGTTTTTTCAAAAGAAGAAAACTGAGATTCATCCATGCTCCTTATTATGGAAGTGATTTAATGCCTCTGATGGATTGCTGGTATCTGGATTTCCCATTCAGTAATTGTGTAAAAGCACCAGGCTGGCTGGAACTCATTTCTGCTCATATGAGGATTTCAGGTTTATGGCATCTTGTTATTTTTGCTACAGACAAAAAGTAGCTGATTTGGGATTATCATGCCCAATTGTTATTTTATTTTGTGCCACCATCAGCAGACTAGACAGTCATGTCAGAGTTCATTAAGACCTAATTAAACTTTACACTAGGCCCAGCCCAAAGTTTGAGGGGACAGTGAATTCCAGGACACTGTTGGATTTGTGGCCCTGGGGGAAGGTATAAATGAGAATGGAACATGAAAGTTTATTCACAGTTATCTATTTCCTCCTTATTTTAAAGATAATAAAATTGAAACTAAGATAGTCACTAGTTTCCTGAGGAGTAAAGCCTGGGGTAGAATTGAAGTCTCCAGGTCTGAGGCAGGCTAGAATAGGGCACTCTGGGCAGGCCAGGGGCATTGGTAAGTTCAGATTGAGAGTCCACATCAAGCCATAGATGGCCAGATGGAGTGCCAGCTGAGATAGGCAGGTGGAGAAAGAGAGGGGAGGACAAGCCAAAGGGGGACCCAACCCTCCCTTCCAACTGAGATAGACAGGTGGAGGGAGAAAGGAGGGGCTCGGTGAAAGGAGAACCCCTAATTCCTAGAATCAGCTGAGATAGCATGATGGAGGAAAGGGAGGGGTTAATCCAGGGTGGGGGAGAATGGGAATTTCTACCCCCAACCCTAGCCTGAAGCCTAGCAAAAGGTTAATATACAAAACCTGGACAGAGCTCAATCTGGTGTGCCCCCCTCTTGGGGCCTGCCCACGCTGACCTCTCTAGCATGTATTCCTTCTTACCAACTATGTCATTTCCCCATGTGTGCTGGCCTTTTCAAATAAACTTTGCTGCTTGCTACTATTCCTCTTGTGTCAGAATTCTTTCTTGAGACAAGAAAATGAGCCTGCACTGGAGCTCACTAGGTTCCCAACTAGGCTCCAGTAACAGGTCCACTCTATGTAGCATACTGAAGTTAAAAGAAGCTTCTAGGAAAAATGATATTGAGAAACTGCAATTTACAGGGAAGAAACAGCTCATTGTTGAGATCTTTCAAAAGAATTTCCAGCCTTGTGAAATTTATTATATTAATAGGAAAAATTGTTATGACTTGTAGCTTCAAAATCATTCCATAGCAATAAATACTTCTCCTCAATATCATTTTTAATACAAGCATAGGATTCCATTATAGATATATTATTCAACTTAACAAATCTGCTATTATTGGATGTTTAAGTTTTGGGTTCTTCTGTGTGAAACACTATAAACAGACACATAATTTTCAAAGTGACCAATGGGAAGGAAATGTTTAGATTTACTTTAAAATATCCCAGGGTCATCAAGATTTCTTAGAGTCACTTGTGGACAGGTGGACAACCATCATGGCCCTTCTTATTGCTTTGGACATGTCAAAGAGATATTTTCCCAGAGGTTTATTGTTCACTAAAAAGTTGTATGGAAATTTCTCACAGATGATTCCTGGAGCTGCAGGATAAGGTTTCCTATGACTTCTGCCTTTCAACTTCCCCTGTTGAAAAGGTTTCTACCTTTTCCCAAAAGCAGCAGAAAATGAAAGTATTCCAGGTGATTTGTTTAGCCCTCACTTTGTATCACATTGTGTATGCATGTGTGTTTTAATAAGTTTTATGAAAGAGAGCCCATTAAAGTGAAAATAGTTAAAAATCACCTTCAGGGAAAATATGCTTAGAACAAGCAATAAATATCAAAGTGTAGTCTTTAGTCACCAGGATCCTTTCCAGAATGCTGTGAGGTCAAAATCATTTTTGTAACACTAAGATGCTAATGTTTATGATTAGAAAACAGGGTCCTATGTAGTCAGGCCCACCTGATCCTGCATCAAAAAGAAACAAGTCTCTTGGCTTTGGTGAGAAGGTGAGTTTAAGATGCATCAACAAGGAACTGGAGAAAATAAAAACCTTTGAAGCCCACTTCAGAGTGAGAAGAATTGTTTGGGCTTTTATAACCCCAAACAGACAAAGAAATGGCCAGAATCCAGAAGAAAGCAGAAAGGAAAAAGAAGTAGAAGAGGGAAAACTGGTTTGTCAGCATCTCCTTGTAATCTTGAAGCCCTCCCCTCATTCAAGTTTGTTTTTCAAAAAGCCAGTTCTTTATCAAACCACATGGGGGTTTCCTCCTGTGGGCAATGCTAGAAAAGTCCCTGGAAGCAGAGAGCAAGTTTTTATTGTTGTTGAGATTAGAGTAACAGCAAGTTATTTTAACAAGGGATTTCATGGTCAGAACAACTCAAGGCTGCTTGAATGAAATGATCTTCATAAACATTTTAACTTTTCCTATTGGCTATTGAACACCATACTAAGCATTTTCCACCTAAAGAATTATATTGAGAATTTTCTACTTTTCCAGCTATCAAATCCCCCCTTTTATGAGATATTTTCTTCTTCTTAAGAAGCAGTATCTTATGAACATCTCTTATAAAAGGGAAAGTGGGCAAAGGTCTAGCTTGTGTAACTGCTTCCTGCTGAGCATGGGCAAAGAGGTTTTTATATTAATCTGGAAGATGCTTTGGATATAAACCACAGATACCATACAGGCAACAAGACAAGCATAAGGCAAGCAGAATGAAAGTCATGCTAATAAGGGCTACTCTCCATTTCGTAGGTAAGTTCATTAACCACTCAGAAAATGAGTCCAGTTTACTATAATCTTTAACATTATCAATATCATCCTGCATATGATGTAATATTGAGGAGATATTATCATATTCATCTGGTATATAGGGTACAACACTTAATGCCAATGAGAGCACAGATTCCTCCTTGAGCTGCTGTCAGATTTAAAACCATTTTATTTGGAAGAACAACTTTTCTCATTTGGCCAACTTCTTTATTTAAGAGACAGAGCCCTTACTTGGTGTTTTGCATAAACTGAGCTGTGACCTTAGCCAGAGCAGTAAGTTGTGACAGGGCATCCAATGCACCTCCTCCTGGGAGGAAGACAGCTAAAGGCCATTCCCCCCACCACAAGGCTCTCTTGGTCCTGCCAGAGTATAAGCCTTTCTTATTCAAACTTAAACACGCTCCTAAGGACTTTACATTACTTGGTGTTTCAGGTAGACTTTTATTTGCCCAGGCAGAAAGGGGTATCCACTAGTGCATCTCCCTATCCAATTATATGGCAAATATGGCCAGGAGTTAGACCTTCAGAGCCACTCAGCTCCAGCTGGGGGGCAAACAGTTGGGTAATTCTTTTCCTACAGAGGCTGTGGGATTCGTTTCCATGGCTTTAATGGCTTCACATCAAGCCATTCATCTTTCCAAGGAGAGATGATTTTATCACACTTAGAATGTGTTATATCTCCTACAAAGCTAGGTTGGGCAGAAGTGATTCATTGTTCTACACAAAGCAGGGCATTACCATGTAGCACCCCATTTTCTGCTATTAGCCACCCCTTCCCATCCCAAGCTGAGATACACAAGGAGGCTGATGAGAAATAGTTTTTAAACTTAGACTGGTTGTACTTTTCCTGGGCTGCCATGAAATTAAACTGAGGATTTTTCCAAGTGCTTATTTGAGGACACAGGCTGGGTGTTGGAAGGTCCCACCATTTATGGGAAATTGGGATAGTAAGATAAATTAGGATTAAACAATAAGACCAATTTTGTGTTGAGAAAGGTAAGATGGCCCAGGGCAAACTTGAACTTTCAGCAGTAGGCAAATAAGTACAAAACCAGCAATCATTCATCTGGTGGATATCTGCTACTGTTGCAGTCTATTTTAGGAAAATATTACCTTGCACAAAATAGAATAGGAGAAAGAGGTAAAGGGTGTACAACTTAACTCTAATCACTATACTGTTTTAGGCAATTTACAGAAGAGTAATTTTAAATCAGCAGTGGGAGTACATGAGTAGGTGGTGTCTTCTACTTCTTTCTCCTCTGGGGCTGGCTTAACTCATGAATGGTGAATCCAAGGCTTAATACTCTGCAGTTTGAGAGAAGAGTGAGTGATTTGCAGCACTGTGCAAGGTCCCTCCCACTTGGGGATAAGTTGATCTTCAGGGTGTTTATTCTTCCATGTTTTCAATGCTTGGTCTTCTGGCTTATATGGGTGTAAGGCTATATCTGTAGGGAATTTTCTGATTATCAACAAACTCAGAAATCATCTTTATAGTACTCCCCAGGGAGGTGACTGCTTCCCTTTGAAATTTATCATACAGGGTTTCCATAGACATATTCTCAACAGTATTTTAGATCATTTCAAGAGGACTCAAATCTAGTCCACTTCTAGGGGTAGCCTGGAATCTGAAGAAGGCAATAGGCAATACCTTGTCCCAGGTGACATATCTTAGCAATAGTCTTTCTCAGATTATGATTCATTTTTCCAGTTTTTCCAGTTGATTGAGGTCTCCAAGATGCATGTAATTTCCACTTTTTCCCAAGTTCCTGTGAAACGTCTTGAGTTATTTTTGAAACAACGGCACTACCATTATCATTCTAAACAGTGAATGATATCCCAAATCTAGGTATAATTTCTTTAAACAATACTTTTGTGACTTCAGTTGCTCTTTCAATGTGGGTGGGGAAGGCTTCTACCCAGTCTGAAAATGTGTTAACTAACACTAGGAGATAGAAATTTCTAGCTGCTTGGGGCATCTCTATAAACTCTATTTTCCAATCTTCTCCAGATGAGAACCCATGAGCCTTCACCCCTACTAGCAAATGGGGACTGCTAGTTTGTGGGTTATTTTTGTGACAGAGGACACATTTGCTCATCACTTTATTGATTGCTGCTTTGATTTTTGGTTCTGCAATGTGCCCTCTGGCCCAGGTTGCAAAAGCCTCTTTTCTACAGCGAGTCCCCTGCTGCAAATATATCAGCACAGGTTCTACTAGTTTTTCTTGTAGCAAATCTTGGCCTAACTTCACTTGCAACCATCCTTTTTCTGTTTTTAGCTCTAAGTCTTTTGTTTCATAAAGTGGGGTGAATGATGAGAAGTCTGCAGTCAGGATAAGAGCTAATCCTTGGTGCTTTTGGGTTCCAAAAGTATCCTAGCAGCTGCCTTTGTTGCCAAATTTGCTTTATGACTCTTTTGCTAAATAGCTGTTTGATTTCTGATGTCCCAAACTGTGCATAATGACAACTTATGATAGAACAATTACAGCTTCTAAGAAAGCAAATATGGTCTCCAGATGCTTAATTTCTTTATTATTTGTGGATAAAAGTCCTCTTTCCTTCCAAATTGCACCATAAGCATTCACTACAGAAAAGGCATAGTGAGAGTCTGTATAAATATTTATTTTCTTACCTTGTCTGATGATTGAGGCTTGGGTCTGGGCAATGAGTTCAACTTTCTAGACTGATGTGTCTGATAGCAGGGTTTTGGCTTCTAGTACCTCTGTCAGTGTTACTATGGCATATCCTGAATGTCAATGTCCATGGTGCATAAAACTGCTCCCATCTAAGACAGACCACAAGAGTCTAGAAGGCAGAGACCAGCCCATGGCTCTCCATTGCCCCAATGGGGTCTTGCAAGCCCAGCCCACTCTGTTTTACATAATCTCTTCTCATGGGCCCCACCCCATGCCCCATTGCAGCCCTCACCTTGCAGAGAAAGTTGGGAGGTATCTGATGGCCCAGGCACCTTTGGGACAGGGGACAAACTGTCACTCATACAGGGAAGCCCAGATCAGAGCTTGCAGGGGAGGGTATGAAAGAGGAGATTAAGGTGGAAAAAAAACTGCTCCCATCCAAGAACATTTCCAGATCAGATTCCTTTTGAGGGGTGTCCCCCAACTCTGGTTGACTAGAGAACACATTATCAGTCACCTGAATGCAGTCATGCAAAGCAGTTTCCTCAGATTCAGGTAATAATGTAGCCAGATTTAAACTGTGGAACTCAAGACTTATCTAATAATATAACTTGATATTTTCCCAAACTGCCAGCAATTAGCCAGTAACTTCCTTTCTGCTCAAGCAGAGACAGCAAACTGTGTGGAGTGTGTACAATAACCTCCTGGCTGAAGGTAAATTTTGTAGCTTCTTGTAAAATATCACAAGTGGCAGCCACAGCCAGAAGGCAAGGTCACCATCCCTGTGAAATTAAGTCCAGTTTCTTTGAAAAAATATGCTAAAGTTTTGTGTGAGAACACCAAGCCCTATTCCCTGTCTTTCATGTTAAACAGATCAAAAAGTTTGCACAAATCAGGAAGTCCCAGGGCTGGACTAGTGTTCAGCTTTTCTTTAATTTGATGAAAGGCCTGGTATCATCCTGCAGTCTATTCCAGGGCTTGTCTGTCTTAGCCCTGCACAGTGATGTCCAAAGATTTGACAATAAGCCCAAAGTTAGGGATTCAGATTTTTTAGGTCCAGAGCCATTCAGGAATCCACACAACACAGTGAGTCATGGTTTAAGTAGAGAGTTTAAGGTTTCTTAGAGGAAGAAAGCAGGTGGGAGCCATCAGAAAAGAAAAAGGAAGAAAATGGCTCCAGCCTTCATTCTGAGAGTAGCATTTTTTTAAAGGAAAAACCCACATTGGGTGTTACGGGGAAGGTCCTGCTGAGTGTGTTCTGTGCCTCAATTGGGTGAGTGCTTATCAATTTCTAAGCTGACTGGTTACTAAGGTTCTAATACACTACTCTTCTTTGATGTGCACTGTATTATGTATGTGGAGGAAGTAGGCCTCATGGATTGTTTGTGGTCATTCATCTTATGGGCATATCTGATTTTGCCTTGTCTGTCCTCTGGGGTCTAGGCACCACTGTGACTGGAATTTCTAAAACAGCCTTCAACACTTAGTTTATGGCACACCTGGTATCTATGAGATAAGTAGCAGGGATCCTGGATCAGACATTCCTTCTATATGTTAGACTCTTTTTCTGGGGTCTGACATTCCTGCCTTTTATTTTTAATAAAAAATTGGTTTGGGTTTTGGTAGAATTTTGGGTTAATGCTTTAACTTAGCTCAAAGCAACCTTTATAGGGAAAAGGGATGTTGCATTCATCTCTTAGCTACTTCTGGCTGGGTTTGGATGGAGTAGGGGAAGAGTTGCTTTGAACTAAGTTTTAGCATTATTAGATTGATGTTTGGATATTTTCTGCTGGAACCAGCTGGTAGTGGGGCTTTTGCTGTGGCAGGAGCAGATTCTCAATTTTTCATTGTAGCAGTAGTACGTTTTCAGAGTTTTGCTGGTTAGTCATGGCTGCTATTGACCTATTGATAAATTTAGTTAGACATTGTAAGAGGTAAGGAGCAGAAAGGAAAATTAATATAAGAATAATTTCTGGCCCCATAAGGGAGAGTAGAATTGCTTATAGAGGTATGGAAAAGAATGAAAGAAAAATTTGGAGAAAGTTTTATTGAATATTGCATAGAAAAGAATGAAATTTTGAGAGAAAGTTTTGTTGAATATTTCTTCTTACTTAAACTTACTTAGCAATTAGGTCCCTCCTTTTTATGAGACATTTTCTTATTTTTAAGAAATGGTATCTTGTGAGCATCTTGTTTAAAGGAGAAAGTGGGTGGAGGTTATTTTTGTAACATTTTTTCTGAGCAAGGGTGAATATGTTCTTATATTAATCTGTAAGATGCTCTGGACATAAACTTACAGATACAATACAGGCAACAACAAGACAAACAAGTGACAAACAGAATAAAAACTATGGTTATAAGGGTGATTTTCTATTTTATGGTAAATTTATTAATCACTTAGAAATGCATTTAGTTTACTATAATTTTAACATTATTATTATTTTGCATATGATTTAATATCAAAGAGACATTGTTATATTTATTTGGTATTTATGTGTAGCACTAAATGCTAATGAATGCTCAAGTTTTTCTTGAGCTGCATTGGGTGTTAAGTTTACAATACCATACATGCTGTCCCCTCATAAGAGCAGGCCTTAGAGCTTATTATGTTTTTAGGTTTCAACCACATCACACCAGCAATTACAGCTCTGGGAGTTATCTTCTTTGTACAGTTGTAGTGCAGCATCATTGGTTCTCTGGGAAACAGGATGGTGGGCTCCAGGGTTCCATTGGGCTGTTCTACAGCATCCTCTTGTACGATGCAGAAGAGCTAGTCTGGATGCAATGCTCACCAAAAAGCTTAAGTGATTGAGTCTTTTCTGGAAGGCAGAGGCAAAGGTGTCTGTAGTAAAATGTGTCTTAAGTAACAGCATGTGTCCATTTACTTCTGGAGCACATCCATGTGATGTGGTTGACACTTTTATAGTTTTAGTGACTACAGAAATGAGTTTTACCAATAACTCCAATAGGGACAGAGCATGCAGGCCCAGTACTAGGAGCTTGGTTTAAACATGCAAGCACTTCAATTAAAATAGAGGTCTAATTTTTCTTTACATTTATAGTAGGGTTATGTTAGATAATGGGTATAACAATTTATATACATGACTTTCTTCTTTTTAAAAGTGTTTCTTTGTTGTTGAACATGATGCTTTGAATTGTATCTAACTGCAAACATTTTCCAAGAAGCATCAGAGTAAAACAATGTAACTTACAAGGAAATTTGGCTGTTTTTGTGGCAGATAGCACTTTAAAAATAACAAATTATAACCAGCAGTACTACGTTGTTGTTTGATGTTATGCACATCAGTAACAAAAGAAGGTTAGAAGTTTTAAATTTTTATAACATTGTCTAAACATTTTTTCTGCAACTCATAACATATTACATGAATTTAATCATTTTTTGGTAGTTTATTTTTTTTTCAAGGTGAAAGAACAAATTCTTTGTAACTGTTGGGAATAAAAACATACTTTTTAGGGTTTGACCTTGAGAAAGTAAAATGTTAAAAAATACTAGGTTTGAAGCAGTATTTATATATTTATTATTTTTTTTAAATTAAAGTTAAGGAAAAGACAGCTTTTTTAAAAGTGAGAAGACTATTTTTAAACATCCAAGGACATGATAAAGTTAACATAGGGTGCAATAAGTTATTTTGATAGAACAGACTTTTTGCCTTTTACATTGATTATTCAGGAAGACATTTTATAATATTTTACTAAAAAATAATATAGGTTTTTGAGGCATGGATAGCTTAGAAAACAAATAATATTTTTTCACATATACAAAGTTTTATTTAATATAAAATGAGTAAACATAGTTTTATTTATTAGCTGAACAAGGCTGTTAAAGGGACTTTGTGCTAGTGTTATGGGTTTGTTTGTTACAATTTAAACCTATGGTTTCTATTAGAAAAAGCCTGAGCTTTATCAGGTTGTCATTTAGCCAGTTTGGGTTTCATTAATTCACCTCTCATTCAAATAAGAGTATAGGGACAGGCAATGATTTAAAAGTAAAGAGTGCTTAGTACAAATTTTAAGTAAACAATCAAGGACATAATAATGTTAACATAAAGTGCAAGAAGTTATTTTGATAAAAGAGACTTTTTGTGACCTACACTGATTATTCAGAAAATCACTTTACAACCTTTTATTAAGAAATAACACCTCAATAATTTAAGGACATTTTTTCTTAATAAAAACAGCAAGAGACCTTAATGTGAGAAGCTTGCAGTACAGTGAGGAATGTTTTATATTTTATGAATTATTAGACACATACCCACAACATTAAATATTAATTACTGCTTTGGGTGCTGGATAAAATATTGGATGCTATTTTGTTTTATAAAACCACTTTTTTGTTTAAATTTTGAGGTTCTATTGTTAAGCAGTGTTATTACTAGTTTTTACTATTTTTTCACATGACTACAGAAATAATTGTTTTCACAAACTTTTTACAGCTTTCTGTATCTATCTTTCAACCTTGAATACAGAAAAAAATTTTCCACTCTACAAACCTATAACTTTTTGTATCCATTTAGGCTTCATCCTACATTCTTATCCATCCAGGCTTTATCTTACATTCCTAAACAATCAGTTATTTGGGACAAAGCTACTTTCCTTTTTCCCTTAATTAGAAAAAAACCTCCTTTATACCTTCTATATAACATGCTATTACCACCAAAATCAAACTTGCTAGAATGATGCTAAATATTTAAAACAAAACATTCTTTATAAAGAGAGGGAGTCAAAGTTCTCATTATCAGATTCCTTAGTAGATATATTATTCTATCACATTGGCTTGACAATTTGGAATTTTGCTGATTTTTAAATTGTATTAATCACTTTTGATGTCCTTCCAGCAATTTCAGGTTTTTGCAAGGACCCTTTTGACTAGGTCTTTTTGACTTCTTAATTTTAAAAACTGATTGGCTAGCACATTTATATTATTATTTCTTTTATTTAACTGTTTTGGAAGGATTCATATTAAAGCAGAGGTGGAAGTCTGCATTTTTTTAAACTGTAACTTTTCTTTTAACTTACAGATTTCTTTGTCTTTTTTTTGAGACAGTTTGCTATAGCTAGCCATACCACATGTAAAGGCCAGATGGCTGCAGCTATAGCTCATTAAAAATTTTAATGACACTTTTTAAATTTAGGCCAATTATTAAGAATAGTTTTTAAGGAAGATGTAACAGGCATGTTTTGAGTTTCCCATGGCTGAACAACAGCAAAATAAATTATAAAGACAGAACGTGAAGATGGCAGACTGGTGAGCTGTATGTTTTAGTTACTACTCCAGGAAAGTAGGTAGAAAGCCAGAAACCGCGTGGACTGGACACCACAGAGCAATCTGACGTTGGGCATGCTTCATACAACACTCATGAGAACGTGGAACTGCTGAGATCAGTGAAATCTGTAAGTTTTTGCAGCCAGGGGACCCACACCCCTCCCTGCCAGGCTCAGTCCCATGGGAGGAGGGGCTGTCAGCTCCGGGAAGGAGAAGGGAGAACTGCAGTGGCAGCCCTTATTGGAAACTCATTCTGCTGATCCAAACTCCAACCATAGATAGACGGAGAAAAGACACCAGAGAATCTGAGAGCAGCCAGCCCAGCAGAGAGGAGACAGGCATAGAAAAAAAACAACACAAAAAACTCCAAAATAAAAGCAGAGGATTTTTGGAGTTCTGGTGAACATAGAAAGGGGAAGGGCAGAGCTCAGGCCCGAGCTCAGGCCCTGAGGCACATATGCAAATCCTGAAGAAAAGCTGATCTCTCTGCCCTGTGGACCTTTCCTTAATGGCCCTGGTTGCTTTGTCTCTTAGCATTTCAATGACCCATTAGATCTCTGAGGAGGGCCCTTTTTTTTTTTTTTAATCCTTTTTTCTTTTTCTAAAACAATTACTCTAAGAAGCCCAATACAGAAAGCTTCAAGGACTTGCGGTTTGGGTGGGTCGGGTCAGGAGCAGAACTGGGAGAGCTCTGAGACAAAACGCAATAGTCCAGTCGCTGAGAAAATTCACTAAACACCACAACTTCCCAAGAAAAGTGGGGTGTCAGCTCACAGCCATCATCCTGGTGGACAGGAAACACTCCTGCCCATCGCCAGCCCCATAGCCCAGAACTGCCCCAGACAACCCAGTGTGACGGAAGTGCCTCAAATAACAGGCACACACCACAAAACTGGGCGTGGACATTAGCCTTCCCTGCAACCTCAGCTGATTGTCCCAGAGTTGGGAAGGTAGAGCAGTGTGAATTAACAAAGCCACATTCAGCCATCATTTCAGCAGACTGGGAGCCTCCCTACACAGCCCAGCAGCCCAGAACTGCCCTGGGGGGATGGCACTCACCTGTGACATAGCACAGTCATCCCTCAACAGAGGACCCGGGATGCACGGCCTGGAAGATGGGCCCACTTGCAAGTCTCAGGAGCCATACGCCAATACCAAGGACTTGTGGGTCAGAGGCAGAGACAAACTGTGGCGGGACTGAACTGAAGGATTAGACTATTGCAGCAGCTTTAAAACTCTAGGATCACCAGGAAGATTTGATTGTTAGAGCCACCCCCCTCCCTGACTGCCCAGAAACATGCGCCATATACAGGGCAGGCAACACCAACTACACACGCAAGCTTGGTACACCAATTGGACCCCACAAGACTCACTCCCCCACTCACCAAAAAGGCTAAGCAGGGGAGAACTGGCTGGTGGAGAACAGGTGGCTCGTGGACGCCACCTGCTGGTTAGTTAGAGAAAGTGTACTCCACGAAGCTGTAGATCTGATAAAGTAGAGATAAGGACTTCAATTGGTCTACAAATCCTAAAAGAACCCTATCAAGTTCAGCAAATGCCACGAGGCCAAAAACAACAGAAAATTATAAAGCATATGAAAAAACCAGATGATATGGATAACCCAAGCCCAAGCACCCAAATCAAAAGATAAGAAGAGACATAGCACCTAGAGCAGCTACTCAAAGAACTAAAGATGAACAATGAGACCATAGTACAGGATACAAAGGAAATCAAGAAGACCCTAGAAGAGCATAAAGAAGACATTGCAAGACTAAATAAAAAAATGGATGATCTTATGGAAATTAAAGAAACTGTTGACCAAATTAAAAAGATTCTGGACACTCATAGTACAAGACTAGAGGAAGTTGA
Source organism: Choloepus didactylus (assembly GCF_015220235.1). NCBI lineage: Eukaryota > Metazoa > Chordata > Mammalia > Pilosa > Megalonychidae > Choloepus > Choloepus didactylus. The sequence continues at coordinate 13,347,928 of NC_051332.1, forward strand.
ACAACGAATCAGTGACCTCGAAGATGACAGAATGGAAAATGAAAGCATAAAAGAAAGAATGGGGAAAAAAAATTGAAAAAATCAAAATGGACCTCAGGGATATGATAGATAATATGAAACGTCCAAATATAAGATTCATTGGTGTCCCAGAAGGGGAAGAAAAGGGTAAAGGTCTAGGAAGAGTATTCAAAGAAATTGTTGGGGAAAACTTCCCAAATCTTCTAAACAACATAAATACACAAATCATAAATGCTCAGCAAACTCCAAATAGAATAAATCCAAGAAAACCCACACTGAGACATATACTGATCACACTGTCCAACACAGAAGAGAAGGAGCAAGTTCTGAAAGCAGCAAGAGAAAATCAATTCACCACATACAAAGGAAACAGCATAAGACTAAGTAGTGACTACTCAGCAGCCACCATGGAGGCGAGAAGGCAGTGGCACGAAATATTTAAAATTCTGAGTGAGAAAAATTTCCAGCCAAGAATACTTTATCCAGCAAAGCTCTCCTTCAAACTTGAGGGAGAGCTTAAATTTTTCACAGACAAACAAATGCTGAGAGAATTTGCTAACAAGAGACCTGCCCTACTGGAGATACTCAAGGGAGCCCTACAGACAGAGAAACAAAGAAAGGACAGAGAGACTTGGAGAAAGGTTCAGTACTAAAGAGATTCGGTATGGGTACAATAAAGGATATTAATAGACAGAGGGGAAAAATATGACAAACATAAACCAAAGGATAAGATGGCTGATTCAAGAAATGCCTTCACGGTTATAACGTTGAATGTAAATGGATTAAACTCCCCAATTAAAAGATATAGATTCGCAGAATGGATCAAAAAAAATGAACCATCAATATGTTGCATACAAGAGACTCATCTTAGACACAGGGACACAAAGAAACTGAAAGGGAAAGGATGGAAAAAAATATTTCATGCAAGCTACAGCCAAAAGAAAGCAGGTGTAGCAATATTAATCTCAGATAAAACAGACTTCAAATGCAGGGATGTTTTGAGAGACAAAGTAGGCCACTACATACTAATAAAAGGGGCAATTCAGCAAGAAGAAATAACAATCATAAATGTCTATGCACCCAATCAAGGTGCCACAAAATACACGAGAGAAACACTGGCAAAACTAAAGGAAGCAATTGATGTTTCCACAATAATTGTGGGAGACTTCAACACATCACTCTCTCCTATAGATAGATCAACCAGACAGAAGACCAATAAGGAAATTGAAACCTAAACAATCTGATAAATGAATTAGATTCAACAGACATATACAGGACATTACATCCCAAATCACCAGGATACACATACTTTTCTAGTGCTCATGGAACTTTCTCCAGAATAGATCATATGCTGGGACATAAAACAAGCCTCAATAAATTTAAAAAGAATGAAATTATTCAAAGCACATTCTCTGACCACAACGGAATACAATTAGAAGTCAATAACCATCAGAGACTTAGAAAATTCACAAATACCTGGAGGTTAAACAACACATTCCTAAACAATCAGTGGGTTAAAGAAGAAATAGCAAGAGAAATTGCTAAATATATAGAGACGAATGAAAATGAGAACACAACATACCAAAACCTATGGGATGCAGCAAAAGCAGTGCTGAGGGGGAAATTTATAGCACTAAATGCATATATTAAAAAGGAAGAAAGAGCCAAAATCAAAGAACTAATGGATCAACTGAAGAAGCTAGAAAATGAACAGCAAACCAATCCTAAACCAAGTAGAAGAAAAGAAATAACAAGGATTAAAGCAGAAATAAATGACATAGAGACCAAAAATCAATAGATAGGATAAATATCATCAAAAGTTGGTTCTTTGAGAAGATCACCAAGATTGACAAGCCCCTAGCTAGACTGACAAAATCAAAAAGAGAGAAGACCCATATAAACAAAATAATGAATGAAAAAGGTGACATAACTGCAGATCCTGAAGAAATTAAAAAAATTATAAGAGGATACTATGAACAACATAGTATGGCAACAAACTGGATAATGTAGAGGAAATGGACAATTTCCTGGAAACATATGAACAACCTAGACTGACCAGAGAAGAAATAGAAGACCTCAACCAAACCATCACAAGCAAAGCAATCCAATCAGTCATCAAAAATCTTCCCACAAATAAATGCGCAGGGCCAGATGGCTTCACAGGGGAATTCTACCAAACTTTCCAGAAAGAACTGACACCAATCTTACTCAAACTCTTTCAAAACATTGAAGAAAATGGAACACTACCTAACTCATTTTATGAAGCTAACATCAATCTAATACCAAAACCAGGCAAAGATGCTACAAAAAAGGAAAACTACCGGCCAATCTCCCTAATGAATATACATGCAAAAATCCTCAACAAAATACTTGCAAATCGAATCCAAAGGCACATTAAAGAAATCATACACCATGACCAAGTGGGGTTTATTCCAGGCATGCAAGGGTGGTTCAACACAAGAAAATCAATCAATGTATTACAACACATTAACAAGTCTAAAGGGAAAAATCAATTGATCATCTCAATATATGCTGAAAAAGCATTTGACAAAATCCAACAACCCTTTTTGATAAAAACACTTCAAAAGGTAGGAATTCAAGGAAACGCCCTCAACATGATAAAGAGCATATATGAAAAACCCACAGCCAGCATAGTACTCAATGGTGAGAGACTGAAAGCCTTCCCTCTAAGATCAGGAACAAGACAAGGATGCCCGCTGTCACCACTGTTATTCAACATTGTGCTGGAAGTGCTAGCCAGGGCAATCCAGCAAGACAAAGAAATAAAAGGCATCCAAATTGGAAAAGAAGAAGTAAAACTGTCATTGTTTGCAGATGATATGATCTTATATCTAGAAAACCCTGAGAAATCGATGATACAGCTACTAGAGCTAATAAACAAATTTAGCAAAGTAGGGGGATATAAGGTCAATGCACATAAGTCAGTAATGTTTCTATATTCTAGAAATGAACAAACTGAAGAGACACTCAAGAAAAAGATACCATTTTCAATAGCAACTAACAAAATCAATTACCTAGGAATAAACTTAACCAAAGATGTAAAAGACCTATACAAAGAAAACTACATAACTCTACTAAAAGAAATAGAAGGGGACCTTAAAAGATGGAAAAATATTCCATGTTCATGGATAGGAAGGCTAAATGTCATTAAGATGTCAGTTCTACCCAAACTCATCTACAGATTCAATGCAATCCCAATCAAAATTCCAACAACCTACTTTGCAGACTTGGAAAAGCTAGTTATCAAATTTATTTGGAAAGGGAAGATGCCTCGAATTGCTAAAGACACTCTAAAAAAGAAAAACGAAGTGGGAGGACTTACACTCCCTGACTTTGAAGCTTATTATAAAGCCACAGTTGCCAAAACAGCATGGTACTGGCACAAAGATAGACATATAGATCAATGGAATCGAATTGAGAATTCGGAGATAGACCCTCAGATCTATGGCCGACTGATCTTTGATAAGGCCCCCAAAGTCACTGAACTGAGTCATAATGGTCTTTTCAACAAATGGGGCTGGGAGAGTTGGATATCCATATCCAAAAGAATGAAAGAGGACCCCTACCTCACCCCCTACACAAAAATTAACTCAAAATGGACCAAAGATCTCAATATAAAAGAAAGTACCATAAAACTCCTAGAAGATAATGTAGGAAAACATCTTCAAGACCTTGTATTAGGCGGCCACTTCCTAGACTTTACACCCAAAGCACAAGCAACAAAAGAGAAAATAGATAAATGGGAACTCCTCAAGCTTAGAAGTTTCTGCACCTCAAAGGAATTTCTCAAAAAGGTAAAGAGGCAGCCAACTCAATGGGAAAAAAATTTTTGGAAACCATGTATCTGACAAAAGACTGATATCTTGCATATATAAAGAAATCCTACAACTCAATGACAATAGTACAGTCGGCCCAATTATAAAATGGGCAAAAGATATGAAAAGACAGTTCTCTGAAGAGGAAATACAAATGGCCAAGAAACACATGAAAAAATGTTCAGCTTCACTAGCTATTAGAGAGATGCAAATTAAGACCACAATGAGATACCATCTAACACCATCTAACACAATGAGATACCATCTAACATCTAGGTGGTGAGGTAGGTAGAATGGCTGCCATTAAACAAACAGGAAACTACAAATGCTGGAGGGGATGTGGAGAAATTGGAACTCTTATTCATTGTTGGTGGGACTCTATAATGGTCCATCCACTCTGAAAGTCAGTCTGGCAGTTCCTTAGAAAACGAGATATAGAGTTACCATTCGATCCAGCGATTGCACTTCTCGGTATATACCCGGAAGATCGGAAAGCAGTGACATGAACAGATATCTGCACGCCAATGTTGATAGCAGCATTATTCACAATTGCCAAGAAATGGAAACAACCCAAATGTCCTTCAACAGATGAGTGGATAAATAAAATGTGGTATATACACACGATGGAATACTACACGGCAGTAAGAAGGAACGATCTCGTGAAACATATGACAACATGGATGAACCTTGAAGACATAATGCTGAGCGAAATAAGCCAGGCACAAAAAGAGAAATATTATATGCTACCACTAATGTGAACTTTGAAAAATGTAAAACAAATGGTTTATAATGTAGAATGTAGAGGAACTAGCAATAGAGAGCAATTAAGGAAGGGGTAACAATAATCCAAGAAGAGCAGATTGGATGTTTGGCGTTCTGGGGATGCCCAGGAATGACTGTGGTCTGTTGATTTCTGATGGATATAGTAGGAGCAAGTTCACAGAAATGTTGCTATATTAGGTAACTTTCTTGGGGTAAAGTAGGAACATTTTGGGAGTTAAGCAGTTTTCTTAGGTTAGTTGTCTTTTTCTTACTCCCTTGTTATGGTCTCTTTGAAATGTTCTTTTATTGTATGTTTGTTTTCTTTTTAACTTTTTTTTTCATACAGTTGATTTAAAAAAGAAGGGAAAGTTAAAAAAAAAAAAGAAAAAGAAAAACAAGGAAAAAAAAAAGATGTAGTGCCCCCTTGAGGAACCTGTGGAGAATGCAGGGGTATTCGCCTACCCCACCTCCATGGTTGCTAACATGACCATAGACATAGGGGACTGGTGGTTTGATGGGTTGAGCCCTCTACCACAGGTTTTACCCTTGGGAAGACGGTTGCTGCAAAGGAGAGGCTAGGCCTCCCTATGGTTGTGCCTAAGAGCCTCCTCCCGAATGCCTCTTTGTTGCTCAGATGTGGCCCTGTCTCTCTAGCTAAGCCAACTTGAAAGGTGAAATCACTGCCCTTCCCCCAACGTGGGATCAGACACCCAGGGGAGTGAATCTCCCTGGCAACGTGGAATATGACTCCCGGAGAGGAATGTAGACCTGGCATCGTGGGACGGAGAACATCTTCTTGACCAAAAGGGGGATGTGAAAGGAAATGAAATAAGCTTCAGTGGCAGAGGGATTCCAAAAGGAGCCGAGAGGTCACTCTGGTGGGCACTCTTATGCACACTTTAGACAACCCTTTTTAGGTTCTAAAAAATTGGGGTAGCTGGTGGTGGATACCTGAAACTATCAAACTGCAACCCAGAACCCATGAATCTCGAAGACAGTTGTATAAAAATGTAGCTTATGAGGGGTGACAATGGGATTGGGAAAGCCATAAAGACCACACTCCACTTTTCTAGTTTATGGATGGATGAGTAGAAAAATAGGGGAAGGAAACAAACAGACAAAGGTACCCAGTGTTCTTTTTTACTTCAATTGCTCTTTTTCACTCTAATTATTATTCTTGTTATTTTTGTGTGTGTGCTAATGAAGGTGTCAGGGATTGATTTGGGTGATGGATGTACCAATATGTAATGGTACTGTAAACAATCGAAAGTACGATTTGTTTTGTATGACTGCGTGGTATGTGAATATATCTCAATAAAATGAAGATTAAAAAAAAAAGACAGAACATATTAGTAGGAGCTGTTTAAATGTAACTGGTTTTTTGCACAAATGCAAACTGTGCAAACTGCACAAAATTTAAAAGGAGAACTACAAATCTGGGGTTATGGTTAGTGGGGCTCAAACCCACTGAGTTTGCATGCATGACCCTTGGATTAACTTAATTAGTCTTACTACACAATAGACTGAGACAAAAGAATGCAAAGTGAACACAGTAAACAAAAATTACACACTTAAAAAACACAGGGAAAATCTCAATTGAAAAGCTGCCTTAACTTACATGTGTTTGGTGTTTGTTTGTGGCAGGGCTTCCACCTGTATTTTGAGTACTGGTACTCTAGGAAAAATTTGTGGACAGCTTAGGGAAGCTCCACAGCCCACAAGACATGGATTAGGACATTTGAAAACATGGTTTTAAATAGGCTTGCCTGATCTTGCATTAAATAGAGAAATAAGTTTTCTTTTTGTTAGGGGAGAGGGAAATTTTTAAGTAAGTAACTTATGGCTTAGAAAATTGTTTTTTTATCTTTGGATTTATTTATTTTTCAGTTACACTAGGCCCATGTTTGAGGCTTGTGCTGCACTTTCCTGCTTGGGAGAGGTGGGCTGGAGTGGGAGATGGGGGGAGAGGTGCACAGGTGGTGAGTGGGCTGCCTGGGTAGTGTGAGGTGAGAAGGGGATGACAGCAGTGGGATGAGAATGGGGAAGGGGTTAACGGCAAGGGGAGGGGAACAGAAGGGGTAGAGAGGAGTTGCAAGGGGGGATGGTTTGCAGGGTTAGAGAAGCAGAAACTGTTTAAAGGCCTTTCAGGGTTAACTTTTGTAGAGAGGAAAGCAGAAGACTTAGAAGGACTTTTGTGAAGGAGGAGGATTTGGTGGGAAGCAACAGAGTGGCACAAGGATGGCCAGGATCAGAGTCCAAAAACCTTGAAAATAAGGGGATTCAGACCATTTGCCATTATGCTGAATAAAATTATGAAGTTCAGGGAGAATTTGCCAGTCAAAAGTCCCATTTTCTGGCAAACATTTTTCTTGTTCTAAAGGATACTGCGGCCAAATTGTATTGGTTCTACTTCCCCTTTTAATTGAAGTTTAAACATCTGAGGGGGTAGATTTATGAGGAAATGCAGTTTTGGAGTTACTTAAAAGTGACTGTAAATTACCCATGGCTATTTAAGAAATTTGAGAGGCTTGTGGTTTGTTAGGGAACTTTGCTTGCTGGAGGCTTATGGAGATCACCTGTGAGAGATTCAGAATTTCCTCCTTCTTCAAAGGCTTACATTCTCCCTGAATGAGGCTGACACGAATTGTGTGCTCATGGGAGGCTTACAGAGATCACCTGAGAAATTCACAGTTCTCCCCTCTCCATTGGAGGCTTACAGAGACCACCCAAAATGTTGCTCAAGTGAGACTAACAACCCAGATCCATACAACCCAGTCACAACAACAAAGCAGGCATCCCCAGTTTGCCATTGGGGGTCAAGAAATGCCTGAAGTGTTTTGCCCAAGGTGTCCCCTAGTTTACTTTGACTGCTGCAATGGGGAAAGATGCTTCCAGAGCATTGGAGAGTTTTGACTGAGTGCTCAGATTTTGCTAGGCTTACAAAGCTGGGGCACCACGTTAGAGCAAGCCTAGGTGTCACACTCAGGTGGGCCAGGATGTCCATGGGACATTGAACAAAACTCTCAAGGGGAGGATCTGGGCAGAAAGACATCACTTACCTAGGGCCAAATTGATTGTAGATATTGGAGAGCCATGAGGGTGGGCCAGCATTGTGTTAAGGTGGTCTGAATTGATGGACTCAAGACACTGAATGCATGGAAACCAGAACTGCTGCAGTTTAGGGAACAGAGTTGACTGGAAGGCTGCCCCATTGCCCTGAGGGGCTGGGAAACAAACCTCAGTCAGTCCCCCAAACAGGGTTGACTGAGAGGTTGTCCCATTGCCCCTTAAGGGGCCAGAGACTCAAGCTTCAGTTGAACAACCATATCCAAGTCATGGCACCAAATGTTAGGCTCTTCTTCAGACTCATGGCTAGAAATGACTTCTGCCCACATTTTCTCACACTGTCTCTCACTGATCTGGACCTTGATATGCCCTCCCCTATCCCCTTGATCTCCAAATTATGGGGATCTGTCTCACTGCTGTGAGTGATTTTTTAGTCTGTTTCCCTGGTAGAAGGTGAGAAGAATCCAAACTACCTGTTCTGTGTTCCCTCTGTGTTGCACAAGACTAGATAATAGGAAAGGGAGAGGACCTACCAGCCTGGAACAGAGTTCTCCTACCTTATATCTGTCTTCTTCAATTCATCATCTGTAGGAAATTTCTCCCATCTATACTTTCCTCAGGATAATTTCTTTTTAATAGCTACTTTTCAAAGAGTCAGGTTATTCTTTTTTATATATTCAAAAAGTTTTTATCATGAATGAGAAACTTAGGAACAAAAATTTTTACTGCAGACAAGGCATGATCCTCTGATGTTTCTCCTTTAAGCACTGTTGTGATGACTTACTTTAATTTTCAAAGGTTAATGAACATGTTTTCTGAGAAAAATAAAGTTATTAATGATATATAGAATGTTTTATTTGTCACCCTGATATTTCATATAAATTTTACATATATGCTAATTTCTTTAAAATTCCTAATTTCATGAAATATCCTTCCTTATAAAAGTACTATTTTTTTCCCAGTGATCTTCTACCCACAGCCTGTATCTACATTTTCTACTTTGGAATGCTACATTATATGCCTTCCTTATGCCTCTCATGCTAGCTGTTTAACTTACTAGACTTTATATGTGGATTTCTCATAGTTGTTTTGTTTACATATTATCCTAAGACTTAGCAAGCGGGCATTTAGGAGTGGGATACCTGATATTTGAATAGCCTCTTCATTTCTATGAAAATTCCTTTTTCCTTTGTTACATGAAAATTGTAGATATGCTTGCATTTGCACATAGGTTTTACCCTAATGAACCTAAACAGACTTTTCTTGTGTAAGAAAGGACTACAGTGTGGTTATGAGTTTTTTGTGATTTGGGAAGGAAATCATGGTTGTACCAATGTTACACATGGAACTTTTAAATTGGCAAAATTGTCTTGAGGCAAAGAGTGGAGAAAGTATTTGAGAATTCCAAAATTTCAAGTGAGAAAGGATCAAATCTATCCAGTGTAATAAACACAGTATTTGATTATTTCTTTTCACTTTCTTCAGAGTTATGTCTGTTGCTCTTGGATTGTGAATACATGTCTGATGTCACATATGGGTGTGAGAAGTTGTCCTGTAATAGATTTTTCTAAGATTCAGTATCTATGCCTGGAGTAATTTCTGTCTATCTTCTGACAAGATTTACACTGTCACCCATATTTTCTTTTTTAGTTCCACTCTTAAGGATATTGTCAGCAGTTTTTTCATTATTACACTAATCATTAGTATAGTATTTCAAATGAGCTAGAATAAAATAAATCTGTCCTTTGCTGAAATCCTATAACCACACACAATCTTATAAAGGTTCTAATAACCTTTTCATATTATCTGTGTAAAATTTTAAATTTAACATTGAGTTGTTTATGCTGCTATTTGTTCTTTTGCTTCATTTGAAAAATCTCATATATATTTTTTCCTTTTCTTGACTTACTCTGTTGCTTCATTAATGAGGAGAGTGCAGTTAGTTTTTTGGGGTGGGGAGCCTGATTCCCCATCAAAAGATACTTTTATCATGACTATATCAATTTCTATTGTGGTCAACCTGAATTTATTTCTTAGCAATACATTTTTTGGAGTATTTTTATTTTCTTTGCTATAATTTTTCAATATGAATGAGTATTTTATTGCAATATAATTATCACTTCTTCATGGCAATGATTCTAATATTTCTTCTTAAAGTTCTTTCATTGATTACAATGTTGAATTTCTTATTTTAAAGCACATGCATTTCTAAGAAAAACACAAATTTGTATATATATCTTCTTTATATCACTAATTTTTGTGGAATTTTTAGTTACATGATAAATTATTTTCAAATACCTAATTTCATGCACATAACCTCCTCTATTCTACCAAAATCCATTTTCTGACAGGCTTTCTCCCAAGCCTTCCAGTCCTCCTTTGCTAATTTGGAATGTTGACATTATATGTCTTATGTGCAACTGTCAGGCTAATTCCTCCCTTCATTTTCTTTTGAAGTGGACCTCTCTTGTTCACTTCATTCATGCAGTATCCTAAGAAAGTGAAAATGGGCATTAGGATCTAATACTGGACATTTTTGACTTTTGTATTCCTCCTAATCTTGTTCATAATTTCCTGGTTAAGATCTTGTCTACAAGATCTTCAATTTATTATTGTGCTTTCAAATGTCATGACTAAGCATGAAAATTTCTTAACACCTTGAATATAATTTCAAATGGAGGATTCCCATACTCCATAGTTATTTTGTAATATCCTTCCCTCTCCTTCTGATTTTTTATTCTTTCTGTATATTGTTACTATTGAGGCAGACCTCCTTGACATGTATCTATTTTATTCTCCTTTGCAACTGGTGTCCTATGTATGTCTTTAGTTTAATTTTATATACAGTTATTTCCTCTCTTTAATTTATTACAACCACATTTACATAGCATCACAAAATGTTTTGTTGTCTCATTAATCCTTTATCATTGCACCATGTTTTTCCTCTATATACATGTTTGTGAATGAAAATTCATGTAGTTCTATAGATATACCCACATACATGATCAAATATATATATGATCTTCAAATATCCCTATGAGTTTATTGAATTGGGGTATTTTATAATAACCCTTTAATTTCTATGTTAAATCCTTTTTCATTTGTTAATGTCTATTTAGATGCTTTTATTTTTTGTGTGATATTCATACATGAATGACTCTAAATAATGTTTTTTTTTTGGTATGAGGGCTGATCTGTGATTATGAGTTGCCTGTATTTTGTGGTGTTATAAAAGATTTCATGTCTGCAACAATGTTATATATGGAAATATTAAATTTGAAGAATGATTTTGTGGGTAACAGTGGAGATAACATCTGAATATCTCAAAATGACAAATGAGAAAGTCTCATAAATATTCACTAGAAAAACAAACAGATAACCTTAGTATTCTACCTTATTTATTTATTTCCTAATTTTTTTGTTGTTTCACCTACTTGGGGTTTTCCTCTGGTATTCTTTGAATTTGAAACACAAATTCATGTCTCATGATCAAATGGAGTGATGAGGAATTGTCCTCTAAAAGAGTGATCACATTTATTCATTAATTCAATATCTATGTGTATAGTTATATCAGTCTCTTCTGCTAAGTATTTAATTGTCTCACCTATATGTGATTTTTGTGTTCCACATCTCAAGCATATTTTCAGCAATTTTGTCCATTAAAGTTATCTTAATGTCATCAACATGGCATCATAAACAGCTGTCAAAATCTTCTCCCCAGTTACTCAGCAAAAGGTGGGATAACCCTGACTTGTCTGGAAATCTGGAAACATGGAGGAAGGTATGGATGGGAGAAGAACCCTAGAGATGTTGAATTGAAGAAGGAGTAAGATAGGTAGGAGAACTTCATTCTGGGCTGTTGGGTCCTCTCCCCCTCCCATCCCCCTCCTTCAGTTTCATGCAGCATGGAAGGAACATGGAACCAGCAGTTAGGATTCCACTAACCTCCAACTGGAGATACTCTATAAAATCTCTCAAAGCAGTGAGATAGATCCCCATCACTTCAGGATTTAGAGATAGGGGAGAACACTTCAAGGCCAAGATGATTGAGGGACAAAGAGTATAAGAAAAGGTGGTCAGAGAGCCCTGAGTATGAAATCTCTCTACTGACCCTAGAGTTACATAGTAGCCAGTGGACTGATACCTGCCTGGAAGATGGTTGAAAACTGTGGCAGCTGGGTGAGTTCTCAACTAGGCAAAGACTGAAGGACACAACCCTACATTTAGTCAGAATTTACCCAGCAAAGTGAGTGTACAGAAAGCCCACAGCTTCATATCTGCCAAGTAAGAGGGTTGCAACAGGAGGCAATTCATCCCCATCCAACCAGACTCAGCTGGGCATTAAGAATTAATTAAGCCATAACCAGCCAGATTCAGCTGGGCTCCAAGAGGTAATCCAGCCCCAACCAACTTGACTCATTCAGGCTAAGACAGGTAATTCAGCCCTACCCATCCAGACTCAGCTGAGCTCCAGGAGGTATTACAGCAGCATCCAGCCAGTCTCAGCTGTACTCCAAAGGGTAAGTCAAACTCTTCTGGTCAGACACAGCCTCAGATTGAGAAGGTAAACACCTTCTCAGGACAATTAAGTCACCAAACAATGTTATCTGCTGGGCAGACTTGAAAGTTCCAGGGAATATTAGGACTTCTAATAAATTATCCAGACCTTATCCAAGACACCACCTGCATGGGAAACTGGCCTTGTTTAAGTTGAGAAATACAGAAAACCCTACATTTAAAGCAGAGGTCTAAAACAAACCTGGGGCATGCTGGATGGTGAGAAATGGAACACCACTGGGAGCCAGCAGACATGTTTTACTCACACAGAGAGAACTTGCTTTTGTGCCAACTACCTACACCTCAGAGGTAGGATTCTATGGGTACATGGTTACAGGGAAGACTGGGGGGGGGGCAGGGATAGTCTGACAACTGGCTGTCAGGAGAGACACACACCCAGGGCAAGAACCAGAATAACAAGAGCTAAAACATTATCAACTAAACAGAAGCTGTGTTAGAGGACAAGAAAATAGTTGAACTGAATGACAAAGAACAGATAGAGAACAAACCCAGCCAACAAGAAAACACAAAGTAAAACTGTGTGACCTCTAGAATAAAATAAACAAGAAAACCAGTGCCTAGATATAAAAAAAATTATGAGTCACACTAGGAAAATTGAAGATATGGCCCAGTCAATGAATGATCCTAAAATGAGATAGAGGATTTGAAACAACTTATTAAAGATACTCAAGCAAACATTCTAAATCAATTCAAGAATGAAATCAATACACTGAAGAAAGATATGGCAAAAGGGATGAAGGATAAAAAGAAGATATTGAGCAAACATAAGGAAGAACTTGAATGTTTAAGAGACAAATGACAGAAAGTATGGAAATGAAAGGCACAAAAGAAGAGATGAAAACCACAATGGAGACTTACAAAACCAGAGTTGAAGAAGCAGAAGGAAAGATTAGTGGATGAGAGGAGAGAACATCTGAAATCTTAAACACAAAAGAACAGATAGGGAAAAGAATGGAAAAAATATGAACAAGGTCTCAGGGAAATGATTGACAGCATGAAACACATGAACATACATGTCATGGGAGTCACAGAAAGAGAAGGGAAAATGGGAAGAAAGAATAATGGAAGAAATAATCACTGACTATTTCCCATCTCTTATGAAAGACATAGAATTACAGATCCCAGAAGCACAATGTACTGAAACAGAATTGACCCAAATAAACACACTACAAGACAATTGCTAATCAGATTTTCAAGTGTCAAAGACAAAGAGAATTCTGAAAGTAGCAAGAGAAAATGGATCTGTAATATACAAGGCAAGCTCAAGAAGACTTTGAGTGGAGAGCTCAACAGAAACCAGAGGGAAAGAAGGTAGAGGTAAGATATATTTAAGATACTGAAAGATAAAAACTGCCAAGTAACATTCTGCATCCAGGGAAACTGTTTTCAAAAATGAGGGTGAGTTTGAAATATTTTCAGACAAACAGACATTGAGGGAGTGTTTGAACAAGAGACATGCTTTACAAGAAATACTAAAGAGATAAAAGAAAAGAGGGAAAGGTGTGGAGAAGAGAATAGAAATGAAGAACATCAAGAAGCATAAAAGGAAAGAGATAAAAATAAACATGACAAATAAAATCCAAAAGACAAAATAGTAGAAGAAAATATTGTCCTTACATTAATAACAGTAAGTGTTAATGGGCTAAATTCCTCAATAAAAGGAAATAGACTGACAGAATGGATTGAAAAACAGGATCCATCCATATGCTGTCTGCAAAACACAAACTTTAGACCTGAGGAAAACTATAGGTTGAAAGTGAAAGGTTAGGAAAAGGTTTTTCATGCAAACAACAACCAGTAGAAAGCAGTGGTAGGTATGCTAATATCAGAAAAATAAGATGCTAAATGTGAAACAATTGAAAGTGACAAAGAAAGACACTGTATAATAATAAAAGTGGCAATTAATAAGGAAAACATAATCATCATAAATATGCACCAAGCCAGATCACCCAAAAATACATGAGACACAAAGTGACAACACTGAAGGGAGAAGTAAACACTTCTACAATAATAGTTGGAGACTTCAATATGTCACTGTCATCAATGGATAGAACATCTAGACAGTGGATCAATAAGGAAAGAAAAATGTTGAATTGTAAGATAAATAAACAAGATTTAACAGATATTTATAGAACACTACACACCCCAACAACAGGATACACAATTTTCTCAAGTGCACATGGAAAATTCTCATGGATAGACACATGTTGGATCACAAAGCAAGTCTCAATAAATTTAAAAACTATGATATTATACAAAACATTTTCTCAGATCATAATGGAATAAAGTAGAAATCAATAAAAGGAGGAACTGGAAAATTCACAAGTACATGGATGCTGAGTAACTCCGTTTTAAAGAACCAGTCAATCAAGGAATAAATACAAGAGAAATTAGTACATATCTCAGTATAAATGGCAATGAAATCACAACATATCAAAACTTTTGGGATACAGCAAAGTTGGTGCTGAGAGGGAAATGTATTGCCCTAAATACCTATATTAAAAAAGGAAATAGAGCAAGAATTGAGGAATTAACTGTCCAACTGGAAAAAAAAAATTAAAGAACAGCAACCTAACCCCATAGCAAGCAGAAGAAAAGAAATAACAAAGATTAAATCAGAAATAAATGAAATTGAGAACATGAAAATAATAGAGGGAAACAACAAAACCTGAAGCTGGTCCTTTGAGGAAATCAATAAAATCATTTCACACATAGCAAGCTTAGGAAAACAAAAAAGAGAGAAGGATGCAAATAAATAACATCTGATTTGGGAAAAGGACATATCTTCTGAGTCCCCAGAAATAAAGCAAGAGGATACTTTGAGCATGTGTATGCTAATAAACTAGAAAACTTAGGCAAAATGGACAACTTCCTTGAAAAGCATGAAAAATCAACATTGATCCAATAAGAAACAGATGACCTCAACAAACCAACCACAAATAAAATGATTAAATCAGTCATCACAAAGATATAAAACAGATAGTCCAGGACCAGATGGTTTCACATGTGAATTCTACCAAATATTCAAGAAAGAACTAGTACCAATCCTACTCCAACTATTCATGAAAATGAAAGAGGAGAAAAAGTTTACCTAACTCATTGTATGAAGCCAACATCACTCTAAAACCAAAGCCAGAAAAAGATACTACAAGACAAGAAAATTCTATAGCAGTCTCCTTAATGAATAGATACAAAAATCCTCAACAAAACACTTGCAAATAAAATCCAGCAGCACATTAAAAAATATGCACCATAACCAAGTGGGATTTATTCCAGGTATGCAATTCTGGCTCAACACAAGGAAATCAATTAGTGTAATACACAACATCAAAGAATCAAAGCAGAAATATCATATGATCATCTCAATTGATGCAGAAATGACATTTGAAAAAATTCAAAATCCTTTCTTGATAAAAACACACAAAATTATAGGAATAGAAGGGATCTTCCTCAATATGATAAAGGCAACATAGGAAAAACATGCAGTTATGCTCAATGGGGAAAGAATGAAAGCTTTCCCTCTAAGATCAGGAACAAGACAGTGATGCCCATTTCACCACTGTTATTTAACATTGTGTTGGAAGTTCTAGCTAGGGAATTTAGACATGAAAAAGATCATTCAATTAGACAGGAAGAAGTAAAACCTTCACTGTTTGCAGATGACATGATCCTAAATGCAAAAAATCCTGAAAAATTTACAGCAAAGCTAATAGAAGTAATAAATGAATACAGTGGTATTGTACAAGATCTGCATGCAAAAATCAGCTGTGTTTCTATACACTAGTAAGGAGCAAACTGAGGAGGAAATCAAGAAAAAAATTCCATTTACAATACCAACCAAAAAAATAAAAAATTATGAATAAATTTAATCAAGGATACAAAAGACCCATACACAGATAAACTACAAGATATTCCTAAAAGAAATCACAGAGGACCTAAATAAATGGAAGAATATACCATGTTCCTGGATTAGAAGACATACATATTTGAGATATCAATTCAACCTAAATTGAATTATAGATTCATCACAATGCCAATTAAAATCCCAACAACTTTCTTTGCAGAAATAGAAAAACCAATAACCAAATTTATTTGGAAGGGCTGGGTACCCCATCAAAAATTAAAACATCTTGAGAAATAGGAATGAAATGGAAGGTCTCACAGTACCTGATTGAAGCATTAAAAGGGAACAGTGGTCAAAACAGCCTTGTACTGGCACAAATATAGATATACTGACCAAAGGAATTGAATAGACCCTTTCATCTACAGACAATTTCTTTTGATAGGTTGATCAAGCCAAGGCAACTATGACATCACAGCATCTTCAATAGTGTTTGAGTACATGATAGCCATACCCAAAGGAATGAAAGAGGACTCCTATCTCATGTCTTATACAAAAATTAACTCAAAATGTATCAAAGATCTAAAAATTTGAGCTAAACCATAAAACATTTAGAAGAAAGTATACGGAAACAGCATTAAAATATTGTAATAGGAGGTGTCATCCTACACATTACACCCAATGTGTGAGCAGTGAAAAAAAGAATAAATAAATAGGACCTCCTCAAAATTGAATACCTTTGTGTATCAAACAACTTTGCCAGAAAATAAAAAAGGCAGCCTATGCATTGGGAGGAAATATTTTGAAATGATGTATCAGATAATATTTAATATCCAAAATACATAGAGATTCTACAACTCAACAATAAAAAGATATAAAACCCAATTAAAGGAAGAAGGTGGATTAAGAAAGACAGGGCAAAAAGTCTCTGCAAAAAATTCTAGATAAAAGACAGAAAGTGCTCCAGAATACCAGTTTCAATGACACATCCACACAAACTATGTCCACACAGACTATGCACTTGGTGAAACTGGGAGTCTATGCCCTGTAATGAGTGAGTGAGTCTGCTCAAAAATGAGCAGCCATGCCACAGTCAGAAGAAACCAGGGGTTGATGTTCAGCATTTGGAGATGGATTAGTTTAAAAACCCAAAATGGCTGCAGATCTGGAAGCAAGAGCCACACAAAACAACATGGCAGGAAGTCCTTCCCACAACACACACTAGGAAGGTGGAGGTCCATGAAAAGGGGGAAATCACCATTCTTCATAAGCCATCTTCTTGGCAGGCTGGGAAAACCCCTGCCTAGTGTCATGGCCCAGAAGAATGCCACACAACCCAGCTTGGCAGGAAGTCCTTCTTGCAACCTGTGCACACACCTCAGTATCTGGCATAGACAATAGCCTTTCACACACCCACAGCTAATTGTACCAGAGCTAGGGAGGTGGAGGTCTGAAAAAGGGGAAATTACCATGACCCAAACAGCCATCTTTCAGCAGGCTGGGAACACCCCTATGCAGCCTTGTGGCCCAGATCTTCCCTTGGGGACTGTACTCACCTTTGATGTAACAGAGTCTTCCCTCAGCAGAAGCCTTAAAAGGGCATAGCTTGGAAGAGGGACACACAGGGACATTCCAGGGACCATAAACCACTACTAGGGACTTGTGGTTCCATAGCAGAGACAAACTCTGGTGAGACAGAACCAAAGGTTTGGAATCCTGCAAGAGCTATAAGTCTCCAGTAACACCTGGAAGATTTGATTAATAAAGCCACCCTCCCCTCCTAACTGCTCAGACACACCACACACATTCAGGGTTGGCAGCACAAATAACACAAATTGGGCCTCCACAAGATTCAGACTCCCACTCACCACAAAGAGAAAGTTGGGGAGAACTGGCTTGAGGGGAATAGGTGGCTTGTGGACACCACCTGCTGATTAGTCAGAGAAAGTGTACTCCAAAGAGTTGTAGCTCTGACAAATTGTGGATAACTGTTCAAATAAGCTAAATATCCTAAAAGAACCCTATCAAATAAGCAAATGCCAAGAGGCCAGAAACAACAGAATATTTTAAAGCATATGAAGAAACCAGAAGATATGGATAACACAAACACAAACACCCAAATCAAAAGATCAGAGGAAACAGAACTTGGAGCAATTAATCAAAGAATTAATGACAAACAAGGGGATCATGGCACAGGATATAAAGGACGTGAAGAGGACCCTAGAAGAGTGTAAAGAAGAATTTGCAAGAGTAAAGAAATAGATGTTCATATGGAAATAAAAGAAACTGTTGATCAAATTAAAAAGATTCTGATACAGTACTAGATTAAAGGAAGCTGTGCAATGAATCAGTGAGTTTGAAGAGGACAGAATTGAAAGTGAAAGAAAAAAAGAAAGAATGGGGAAAAAAATTGAAATGGATCTCAGGGATATGACAGACAATGTAAAATTCACAAATATAAGACTCATTGGTGTTACAGAAGGGGAAGAGAAGGGCAAAGGCCTAGGAAGAGTATTGAAAGAAATTGTTGGGGAAAACTTCTCAAACCTTCTAAAAAACATAAACACACAAATCATAGATTCCCAGCAAACTCCAAACAGATTAAATCCAACTAAAGACACTCCAAGGCATATTTTGATTAGATTGTCAAATGCTGAAGAGGACAAAGTTCTGAAAGCAGCAAGAGAGAAGCAATTCACCACTTACAAGGAAAACAGCATAAGACTAAGCAATGACTACAAAGTAGCCACCGTGGAGGTGAGAAGACAGTGGTATGATATAATTAAAACTCTGAAAGAGAAAAACTGCCAACCAAGAATTCTTTATCCAACAAAACTCTTTTTTCAAATTTGAGGTAGAGCTTAAATTTTTCACAGACAAACAAATGCTGAGAGATTTTGTTAAAAAGAGACCTTCTCTACTTGAGGTACTGAAGGGAGCCATACCAACAAAGAAACAAAGAAAGGAGAAAGAAGTGTGGAGAAAGGTTCAGAACTAGAGATTCAATATGGGTACATTAAAGGACATTAAGAGAGAGGGGAAAATATATCTGACAAACAGAAAACAAAGGATAGGATGGCTGATTCAAGCAATCCCTTCACAATAATAACATAGAATGTAAATAGATTAAACTTCACAATTAAAAGATATAGGTTGGCAGAATGGGTTAAAATTATGAACAATGAATATGTTCCAAAAAAGAGACTCATCTTAGACACAGGGACAAAAAGAATTTGAAAGTTAAAGGATGGAAAAAAATATTTCATGCAAGCTACAGCCAAAAGAAAGCAGGAGTAGCAATACTAATCTCAGAAAAAAATAGACTTTAAAAGCAAGGGATGTTAAGAAAGCCACTACATATTAACAAAAGGGACAAATACACAAGAAAAAATAACAATCATAAATGTTTATGTACCCAATAAAGCTGCCCCAAATTACATGAGACAAACATTGGCAAAACTAAAGGAAGCAATTGATATTTCCACAATAATTGTGGGAGACTTCAATACCATCACTTTCTTCTATAGATACATCAACCAGATGGAAGGCCAATAAGGAAAATGAAAACCTAAACAATCTGATAAATGAATTTGAATAAATAGACATATATAGAATATTACATCCCAAATCAACAGGATACATATTCTTCTCTAGTGCCCACAGAACTTTCTTCAGAATAGATCATATGCTGCACCATAAAACAAGCCTCAATAAATTTAAAAAAAAATAAAAATTTTCAAAGTACATTCTCTGACCACAGTGGAATACAATTAGAAGTCAATAACCATCAGAGACTTAGAAAATTCACAAATACCTGGAGGTTAAACAACACACTCCTAAACAATCAGTGGGTTAAAGAATAAATAGCAAGAGAAATTGCTAAATATATAGAGAGGAATGAAAATGAGAACACAGCATATCAAAGCCGATGGGATGCAGCAAAAGTGGTACTGAGGGGGAAATTTATAGCTCTAAATGCATATATTAAAAAAGAAGAAAGAATTCAAATTGAGGAACTAATGGAGCAAATGAAGAAGCTAGAAAATGAGTAGCAAACTAATCCTAAACAAAGTAGGAGAAAAGAAATAAGGATAAAGCAGAAATAAATGACACAGAGGACAAAAAAAAAGAGAATAACACCAAATATTAGTTCTTTGAGAAGATAAATAAGATTGACCAGCTCCTAGGTAGACCAACAAAATAAAAAAGAGAGAATGCCCAAATAAACAAAATAATGAATGGAAGAGGTGACATTACTGTGGATCCCAAGAAATTAAAAAATTATAAGGGGATACTGTGAACAACTTTATACCAACAAACTAGATAATTTAGAGGAAATGGATAATTTCCTGGAAACACATGAACAACCCAGAGTGTCCAGAGAAGAAATAGATGACCTCAACCAACCAATCACAAGCAAAGATATCCAATCAGTCATCCAAAAGCTTCCCAAAAATAAGTGTCCAATGCCAGAAGGAATTCTTCACAGGGGAATTCTACCAAAGTTTCCAAAAAGAACTTACCACAAACTTACTTAAACTCTTTCAAAACCTTGAAGAAAATGGAACATTGCCTAACATATATTATGATGCTAACATCACTCTAATACCAAAACCAGGCAAAGATGCTACAATAAAGGAAAACTAAAGGCCAATCTCCCTAATAAATATAGATGCAAAAATTCTCAACAAAATACTTGCAAACCAAATCCAAAGACACATTAAAAAAATCATACCCCATGACCAAATGGGGTTCATTCCAGGCATGCAAGAGTGGTTCAACATAAGAAAATCAATCAATGCATTACAACACATTAAAAATCAAAAGGGAGGAGGACAGGGCAAGATGGCAGATTGGTGAGGGGTATGTTTAGTTACTCCCCCAGGGAAGTAGGTAGAAAGCCAGGAACTGCATGGACTGGACACTCCAGAGCAATCTGACTTTGGGCATACTTCATACAACTCTCATGGAAATGTGCAACTGCTGAGATCAGTGAAATCTGTGTTTTTGTGGCCAGGGGACCCATGACCCTCCCTGCCAGGTTCAGTCCCATGGGAGAAGGGGCCATCAGTGCTGGGAAGGAGAAGGGAGAACTGCACAGGCAGCTCTTATCAGAAACTCATTCTACTGATCCAAACTCCAACCATAGATAGACAGACCAGACACCAGAGAATCTGAGAGCAGCCAGCCCAGCAGATAGGAGATAGGCATAGTAAAAAACAGCAAGAAAAACTCAAAAATAAAAGCAGAGGCTTTTTGGAGTTCTGGTGAACATAGAAAGGGGAAAGGCAGAGCTCAGGAACTGAGGCCCATTTGCAAATCCCAAAGAAAAACTGATCTCTCTGCCCCCTGGATCTTTCCTTAATAGCCCTAATTGCTTTGTCTCTTAGCATTTCAATAACCCATTAGATCTGCCAGGAGGGCCCCCCCCTTTTTTTTTATCTTTTTTACTTTTTCTAAAACAATTACGATAAGAAGCCCAATACAGAAAGCCTCAAAGACTTGAAATTTGTGCAGGTCAAGACAAGAGCAGAACTCAGAGGGCTCTGAGACAAAAGACAATAATCCAGTGGCTGAGAAAATTCAATAAACACCACAATTTCCCAAGAAAAGGGGAGCATCAGCTCACAGCCATCATCCTAGTGGACAGGAAACATTCCTGCCCATCGCCAGCCCCATAACCCAGAGCTGCCCCAGACAACCAAGTGTGATGGAAGAGGTTCCAATAACACACACACACCACAAAATTGTGCATGGACATTAGCCTTCCCTGCACCTTCAGCTGGTTGTCCAAGAGTTGGAAAGGTGGAGTAGTGTGAATTAACAAGCCCCACTCAGGCATCATTTCAGCAGACTGGGAGCCTCTCTACAAAGACTGGAAGCTCAGAACTGCCCTGGAGGGATGGCACTCACATGTGACATAGCACACTCATCCCTCAACAGAGGACCAGGGGGTGCAAGGCCTGGAAGAGGGACCCACTCACAAGTCTCAGGGGCAATACACCAATACCAAGGACTTGTGGGTCAGTGGAAGAGACAAACTGTGTCAGGACTGAACTGAAGGATTAGACTATTGCAGCAGCTTTAAAACTCCAGGAACACAAGAGAGATTTGATTGTTAGAGCCACCCCACCTCCCTGATGGCCCAGAAACATGCCCTTTATACCGGGTGGGCAACACCAACTACACACACAAGCTTGGTACACCAATTGGACCCCAGAAGACTTACTCCCCCACTCATCACAGAGACAAAGCAGGGGAGAACTGGCTTGAGGGGACAAGGTGGCTCATGGACACCACCTGCTGGTTAGTCAGAGAAAGTGTACTCCAGGAGGCTGTAGATCTGACAAATTAGAGACAAGGATTTCAATTGTTCTAAAAATCCTAAAAGAACCCTATCACATTAAGTAAATGCCGAGGCCAAAAACAACCAAAAATTTTAAAGCATTTGAAAAAACCAGACAATATGGATAACCCAATCCCAAGCACCCAAATCAAATGTTCAGAAGAGACACAGTACCTAGAGCAACTAATGAAAGAACTAAAGATGAACAATCAGACCATGGCACGGGATATAAAGGACATCAAGAAAGGCATGGAACAGGATATAAAGGACATCAAGAAGACCCTAGAAGAGCGTAAAGAAGACACTGCAAGACTAAATAATAAAATAGATGATCTTATGGAAATTAAAGAAACTGTTGATCAAATTTAAAAGATTCTGGATATTCATAGTACAAGACTACAAGAAGTTGAACAATGAATCAGTGACCTGGAAGATGACAGAATGGAAAATGAAAGCACAAAAGAATGGGGAAAAAATCAAAATAATTGAAATGGACCTCAGGGATATGATAGATAATATAAAATGTCCAAATATAAGACTTACTGGTGTTCCAGAAGGAGAAGAAAAGGGTCAAGTTCTAGGAAGAGTATTCAAAGAAATTGTTGGGGAAAACTTCCCAAATCTTCTAAACACCATAAATACACAAATCATAAATGCCTAGCAAACTCCAAATTGAATAAATCCAAATAAACCACCTCTGAGACATATTCTGATTACACTGTCAAATACAGAAGAGAAGGAGCAAGTTCTGAAAGCAGCAAGAGAAAAGCAATTCACCACATACAAAGGAAACAGCATAAGACTAAGTGACTACTCAGCAGCCATCACGGAGGCAAGAAGGCAGTGACATGACATATTTAAACTTCTGAGTGAGAAAAATTTCCAACCAAGAATTCTTTATCCAGGAAAGCTCTCCTTCAAATTTGAGGGGGAGCTTAAATTTTTCACAGATAAACAAATGGTGAGAGAATACGCTAACAAGAGACCTGACCTACTGAGATACTAAAGGGAGCCCTACAGTCAGAGAAACAAAGAAAGGAGAGAGAGACATGGAGAAAGGTTCAGTACTAAAGAGATTCAGTATGGGTACATTAATGGATATTAATAGAGAGAGAGAAAAATATATGTGACAAACATAAACCAAAGGATAAGATGGCTGATTCAAGAAATGCCTTCATGGTTATAATGTTGAATGTAAATGGATTAAACTCACCAATTAAAAGATATAGATTCGCAGAATGGATCAAAAAAAATGAACCATCAATATGCTGCATACAAGACACTCATCTTAGACACAGGGACACAAAGAAATTGAAAGGGAAAGGATGGAAAAAAATATTTCATGAAAGCTACAGCCAAAAGAAAGTGGGTGTGGCAATATTAATCTCAGGTAAAATAGACTTTAAGTGCAGGGATGTTTTGAGAGACAAAGAAGGTCACTACATACTAATAAAAGGGGAAATTCAACAAGAAGAAATAACAATCATAAATGTTTATGCACCCAATCAAGGTGTCACAAAATACATGAGGGAAACACTGGCAAAAATAAAGGAAGCAATTGATGTTTCCACAATAATTTTGGGAGACTTCAACACATCACTCTCTCCTATAGATAGATCAACCAGACAGAAGACCAATAAGGAAATTGAAAACCTCAACAATCTGATAAATGGATTGGATTTAACAGACATATAAAAAACATTACATCCCAAATCACCAGGATACACATACTTCTCTAGTGCTCACGGAACTTTATCCAGAATAGATCATATGCGGGGACATAAAACAAAGCTCAATAAATTTAAAAAGATTGAAATTATTCAAAGCACATTCTCTGACCACATTCAAATACAATTAGAAGTCAATAGTCCTAAGATACTTAGAAAATTCACAAATACCTGGAGGTTAAACAACACACTCCTTAACAATCAGTGGGTTAAAGAAAAAATAGCAAGAGAAATTGCTAAAAATAGAGAGATGAATGAAAATGAAAACACAACATACCAAAACGTATGGGATGCAGCAAAAGTGGTACTGAGGGGGAAATTTATAGCACTAAATGCATATATTAAAAAGGAAGAAAGAGCTAAAATGAAAGAACTAATGGATCAACTGAAGAAGCTCGAAAATGAACAGCAAACCAATCCTAAACCAAGTAGAAGAAAAGAAATAACAAGGATTAAAGCAGAAATAAATGACATAGAGAACAAAAAACAAAAACAAAAACAAAAACAAAAACAATGGAGAGGATAATTAACACCAAAAGTTTGTTCTTTGAGAAGATCAACAAGATTGACAAGCCCTTAGCTAGACTGACAAAATCAAAAAGAGACAAGATCCATATAAACAAAATAATGAATGAGAAAGTTGACATTACTGCAGATCCTGAGGAAATTAAAAATATTATAAGAGGATACTATGAACAACTGTATGGCAACAAACTGGATAATGTAGAGGAAATGGACAATTTCCTGGAAACATGTGAACAACCTAGACTGACCAGAGAAGAAACCGAAGACCTCAACCAACCAATCACAAGGAAAGAGATCCAATGAGTCATCAAAAATCTTCCCACAAATAAATGCCCAGGGCCAGATGGCTTCACAGGGGAATTCTACCAATCTTTCCAAAAAGAATTGAAACCAATCTTACTTAAACTCTTTCAAAACATTTAAGAAAATGGAACACTACCTAACTCATTTTATGAAACTAACATCAATCTGATACCAAAACCAGACAAAGATGCTACAAAAAAGGAAAACTACCAACCAATCTCCCTAATGAATATAGATGCAAAAATCCTCAACAAAATACTTGCAAACCGAATCCAAAGACACATTAAAAAAATCATACACCATGACCAAGTGGGGTTCATTCCAGGCATGCAAGGATGGTTCAACATAAGAAAATCAATCAATGTATTACAACACATTAACAAATCAAATGGGGGAAATCAAATGATCATCTCAATACATGCTGAAAATGCATTTGACAAAATCCAACATCCCTTTTTGATAAAAACACTTCAAAAGGTAGGAATTGAAGGAAACTTCCTCAATATTTTAAAGAGCATACATAAAAAAACTCACAGCCAGCATGGTACTCAATGGCGAGAGACTGAAAGCTTTCCCCCAAAGATCAGGAACAAGACAAGGATGCCCGCTATCACCACTGTTATTCAACATTGTGCTGGAAGTGCTAGCCAGGACAATCTGGCAAGACAAAGAAATAAAAGGCATCCAAATTGGAAAGGAAGAACTAAAACTGTAATTGTTTGCAGATGATATAATCTCATATCTTAAAAACACTGAGAAATCGAAGATACAGCTACTAGAGCTAATAAACAAATTTAGCAAAGTAGTGGGATACACGATTAATGCACATAAGTCAGCAATGTTTCTATATGCTAGAAATGAACAAACTGAAGAGACACTCAAGAAAAAGATACCATTTTCAATAACAACTAAAAAAATTGAGTACCTAGGAATAAACTTAATCAAAGATGTAAAAGACCTATACAAAGAAAATTACATAACTCTCTTAAAAGAAATAGAAGGGGACCTTAAAAGCTGGAAAAATATCCAAGTTCATGGATAGGAAGGCTAAATGTCACTAACATATCAATTCTATGCAAACTCATCTACAGATTCAATGCAATCCCAATCAAAATTCCAACAACCTACTTTGCAGACTTGGAAAAGCTAGTTATCAAATTTATTTGGAAAGGGAAGATACCTCAAATTGCTAAAGACACTCTAAAAAAGAAAAACAAAGTGGGAGGATTTCCTCTCCCTGACTTTGAAGCTTATTATAAAGCCACAGTTGTAAAAACAGCATGGTACTGGCATAAAGATAGACATATAGATCAATGGAATTGAATTGAGAATTTGGAGATACACCCCCAGATCTATGGCCGACTGATCTTTGTTAAGGCCCCCAAAGTCATTGAACTAGTTCCTAATTGTCTTTTCAACAAATGGGGCTGTAAGAGTTGTATATCCATATCCAAAAGAATGAAAGAAGACCACTACCTCACACCCTACACAAAAATTAACTCAAAATGGACCAAAGATCTCAATAGAAAAGAAAGTACCATAAAACTCCTAGAAGATAATGTAGGAAAACATTTACAATATCTTGTATTAGGTGGTCAATTCCTAGACTTTACACCCAAAGCACAAGCAATAAAAGAAAAAATAGATAAATGGGAACTCCTCAAGGTTAGAAGTTTCTGTATCTGAAAGGAATTTGTCAAAAAGCTGAAGAGGCAGCCAACTCAATGGGAAAAAATTTATGGAAACCATGTATCTGACAAAAGGCTGATATCTTGCATATATAAAGAAATCCTACAACTCAATGACCATAATACAGACAGTCCAATTATAAAATGTGCAAAAGGTATGAAAAGACAGTTTTCTGAAGAGGAAATACAAATGGCCAAGAAACACATGAAAAAATGTTCAGCTTCACTAGCTATTAGAGAGATGCAAATTAAGACCAAACTGAGATACCATCTCACACCTATTAGAATGGCTGCCGTTAAACAAACAGGAAACTACAAATTCTGGAGGGGATGTGGAGAAATTGGAACTCTTATTCATTGTTGGTGGTACTGTATAATGGTTCAGCCACTCTGGAAGTCAGTCTGGCAGTTAATTAGAATGCTATATAGAAGGGGATTGATGGTTTGATGGATTGAGCCCTCTACCACGGAATTTGCCCTTGGGAAGACTGTTGCTGCAAAAGAGAGGCTTGGCCTCCCTATAATTGTGCCTAAGATCCTCCTTCCAAATGCCTCTTTGTTGCTCAGATGTGGCCCTCTCTCTTTAGCTAAGCCAACTTGAAAGGTGATGAATGAGTGGAAAGGTCAGGGAAGGAAACAAACAAACAGACAAGGGTGCCCAGTGTTCTTTTTTACTTTAGTTGCTCTTTTTCACTTTAATTATTATTCTGGTTATTTTTGTGAGTGTGGTAATGAGGGTGTTGGGGATTGATTTTGGTAATGAATGTACAACTATGTAATGGTACTGTGAACAATCAAATGTACGATTTGTTTTGCATGACTGTGTGGTATGTGAATATATCAAAATAAAATGAATATTATAAAAAATCTAAAGGGAAATATCAAATGATCATCTCAATGGATGCTGAAAAAGCATTTGACAAAATCCAACATCACTTCTTGATAAAAACCCTTCAAAAGTTAGGAATGGAAGGAGACTTCCTCAATATAATAAAGAGCATATATGAAAAACCCACAGCCACATATTACTCAATGGCAAGAGGTAGAAAGCCTTCCCTTTAAGATCAGGAATGAGACAAGCATGCCCACTTCAACCACTGTTGGTCAACATTGTGCTAGAAGTGCTAGTCAGTGTAATCCAGCAAGACAAAGAAATAAAAAGCATACAGATTGGAAAGGAAGAAGTAAAACTTTCATTATTTGCAGAAAATATGATCTTGTATCTGGAAAACCCTGAGAAATTGATGACACAGTTACTAGAGCTAAGAAATATAGCAAAGTAGTGGGATACAAATCTCATGCACATAAATCAATGTTCCTATATGCTAGAAATGTCAGATCTGAAGATACACTAAAGAAAAAGATACCATTTTCAATAGCAACTAAAAAAATCAAGTTCCTAGGAATAAACTTACCCAAAGACTTAAAAGACCTATACAAGAAAACTACATAACTCTACTAAAAGAAACTGAAAGGGACCTTAAAAGATGTAAAAGTATTCCATGTTCAAGGATAAGAAGGCTAAATGTCATTAAGATGTCAATTCTACCCAAACTCATCTACAGATTCAATGAAATCAGAATAAAAATTCCAACAACCTAATTTGCAGAATTGGAAAAGCTAGTTATCAAATTTATTTGGAAAGGGAAGATGCCTCAAATTGCTAAGAACATTCTAAGAAAGAAAAACAAAGCTGGAGGACTTATGGTCCCTGAGTTTGAAGCTTATTATAAGGCCATAGTAGTCTAAACAGCATGGTACTGGCACAAAGATAGACATATTGACCAATGGAATTGTATTGAGAATTCAGAGATAGACCCCCAGATCTATAGTCAACTGATCTTTGGTGAGGCCCCCAAAGTCACTGAACTGGGACATAGTCTTTTCAAGAAATGGGGCTGGCATCTCGACAGGTGAACTCGCTGCCCTCCCCACTATGTGGGACCCGACTCCCAGGGGTGTAAATCTCCCTGGCAATGTAGAGTATGACTCCCGGGGATGAATGTAGATGTGGCATCGTGGAACTGAGAGTATCTTCTTGACCAAAAGGGGGATGCAAAATGAGATGAAATAGTTTAAGTGGCTGAGAGATTTCAAATGGAGTCGAGAGGTCACTCTGGTGGACATTCTTATGCACTATATAGATAACACCTCTTAGGCTTTAATGTATTGGAATAGCTAGAAGTAAATACCTGAAACTACCAAACTCCAACCCAGCAGTCTGGACTCCTGAAGACAATTATATAATAATGTAGATTACAAGGGGTGACAGTGTGATTGTGAAGACCTTGTGGATCACACCCCCTTTATCTAGTGTATGGATGAGTGGAGGAATGGGGATAAAAACTAAAAGACAAATGGGGTGGGATGGGGGGATAATTTGGGTGTTTTTTTTTTCACTTTTATTTTTTATTCTTGTTCTGGTTCTTTCTGATGTAAGGAAAATGTTCAGAGATAGATTGTGGTGATGAACGCATAACTATGTTATCATACTGTGGACAGTGGATTGTATATCATGGATGATTGTATGGTGTGTGAATGTATTTCAATAAAACTGAATTTAATTAAAAAAAAAGAAATGGGGCTGGGAGAGTTGGATATCCATATCCAAAAGAATAAAAGAGTA
The DNA here is from genome assembly GCF_015220235.1 of Choloepus didactylus. NCBI lineage: Eukaryota > Metazoa > Chordata > Mammalia > Pilosa > Megalonychidae > Choloepus > Choloepus didactylus. The sequence goes on from NC_051332.1 coordinate 13,377,244, forward strand.
CCTCTAACTCAGACCCAATACAGAAATTAACTCAGAATGGGTTAAAGACCTCAACATAAGAGACAGTACCATAAAACTCCTAGAAGATAATGTAGGGAAACATCTTCAAGACCTCATATTAGGTGGTCTCTTCCTAGATCTTACAACCAAAGCATAAGCAACAAAAGAAAAAATAGATAAATAGAAACTCCTCAAACTTAGGAGTTTCTGTACCTCAAAGGAATTTGTCAAAAAGGTGAAGAGGCAACCAACTCAATGGGAAAAAATTTTACCAACTCAATGTTAAAAAAATATTTGGAAACCATGTATCTGACAAAAGGCTGATATCTTGCATATATGGTGAAATCCTACAACTCAACAACAGTGATAAAAACAGCCCAATTATAAAATGGGCCAAAGATATGAAAAGACAGTTTGAAGAGGAAATGCAAATAGCCAAAAAACACATGAAAGAATGTCCAGCTTCACTAGCTATTAGTGAGATGTAAGTTAAGACCAGAATGACATACCATCACACCAATCAGAATGGCTGCCATTAAACAAGCAGGTAACTACAAATGCTGGGGAGGATGTGGAGAAATTGGAACTCTTATTCATTGTTGGTGGGACTGTATAATGGTTGAGGCACTCTGAAAGTCAGTCTGGAAGTTCCTTAGAAAACTAGATACAGAATTACCCTTCAATCCAGCAACTGCATTTCTAGACATATACCCAGAAGATCTGAAAGCAGTGAAACAAATAGATATCTGCACACCAATGTTCATAGCAACAATATTCACAATTGCTGAGAGATGGAAACAACCCAAAAGTCTTTCAGCAGATGAGTGGATAAATAAAATGTGGTATATACACATGATGGAATACTATGTGGAAGTAAGATGGAATGAGGTCATGAAACATATTACAACATGGATGAACCTATAAGACATAATGCTGAACAAAATAAGCCAGTCACAAAAAGAGAAATATTATATGTTACCAGTAATGTAAACACTTAAAAATGTAAAATAAATGGTTTATAATATAGAATGTAGGGGACCTTGTGATAGCAATTACTGAAGGGGCAATGATAATTTAATAAGAACAGATAAGTTACTATGGGTACATTTAACATTCTGGAAATGCTCAGGAATGCCTATGGTTTGTTAATTTCTGGTAGGTATGGTAGGAACAAGTTAACAGAAATATAGTTATCTTAGATTATATGTTTTTCTTATTCCTTTCCTGAGTTATAGTCTGTGTATTTTCTTGGGGTAGAATAGGAACATATTAGAAGTAATGAAGTTATTTTAGGTTATTTGATTTTTTTCTTATTCCTTTGCTTTGGTTTTGTTTGAAATGTTTTTTATTCTTTTTAAATTTTTTGATAAATTAATAAAAAATGAAAAAAACAGTTAAAATGGGTAAAAGACATGGACAGATAATTTTCTGGAGGAAATACAAATGGCTGATAAACATATGAAAAGGTGCTCAGCTTCAATGGCTATTAGGGAAATGCAAATCAAAACCACAGTAAGATATCATCTCACACTTAATAGAATGACCATTATAAAAATAAAACAGAAGATTACAAATGTTGGAGAGGATCTGGAGAAGAGGCACAATTTTTCATTTTTGGTTGGAATGTAGAATTGTGCAGCCTATCTAGAAGGCAGTGTGGTGGTTCCCTAGGTAGCTAAGCATAGAATTGCCTTTTGATCCAGCAATCCCTTTGCTAGGTATATATTCAGAAGAACTGAAGGTAAGGACATGAATAGACATTTACACACCAGTATTTATAGTGGCACTATTCATGATTGCCAACAGATGTAAACAGCCCAAATATCTATCAATTGATGAGTGGATAACAAAATGTGGCATATACATACAATGGAATATTATGCCATTGTAAGACTGAGTAAAGTCATAAAGCATATAATAATGTGGATGAACCTTGAAGACATTATGTTGAGTCAAATTAGACAGAAAAAAGTAGAAATACTGTATAGTCACACTAATATGAAATAGTGTTTATGAGTAATCTCTGAGAGTTAAAGCTGAGAACACAGTTTATCAGTAGATAGAAAGAGGGCATAGACTGGGCTTTTGATGCTGAAGGAGTATAGAATATTCAACTTCATTGATTTTTGTGGATGCAGAAATAGATAACATGATACTGTGTGATGTTAGCACAGTATTTTAATTACACTAAACAAGGATGTGTGTGAGTACAGGTGAATGAGGAAGGCTAGGGGCATATAGAACACCAGAAGGAAAGTTAGAAGATAAAGACTGGGACTGTATAATTTAGTGTAAACTATAGTGGTAAATGATGTTGAATAAATGTCCAAGTATAAGAATGTTTTTACATGAGGGAGAACAAATTAATGTCAACTTTGCAAGGTGTTGATAATGGGATGGCATTTCAGGAAAATACAATCAATGCAAAGTAAAGTCTATAGTTAACAGGAACATTGTAATGTGTCTCCTCTAATTATAACAAAGGCAATATACCAAATATAATTGTCTGTAAGAGGTGGGTTTAAGGAAGGGGTATGGGATTCTTGGTGGTGGTGGTGGTGTCTGAACATTTTAATGTAATTTTTTATATTTTTATTTTATTGTTTGTCATTTTTTATTTTATTTTTCATTTTTTTTCTCTTCCTCATTTTTTGGGGAAGAAATGGAAATGTCTGCATATATTTTGTGGTGGTGAATGCACAACTATATGATTATACTGGAACCACTGATTGTTTACTTAGGATGAAATTTTTAACAAAATAAACAGAGTGATAGAATTGCTGGAGAAATTTGGTGAGAGAGATGTACTTAATCACTGCTGGTGGGGAAGAAGAATGATTCAGCCCCTCTGGAAGGCAGTGTGGAGGTTCCACAAAAAGCCAAGTATGGAGTATCCACATGGTTTCACAACCACTTTATTGGGCATAATGGAAGAACTGAGAGCAGGGACATGAATGGACATTTGCATACTGGTGTTTATGACAGCAGTATTCATGATTTGCAATTGATGCAGGTGGCCTAAGGGTATATCAACTTATGAATGGAAAGGTGAACTGTGGTGTATATCCACAGTTGCAGAATAATATCTCTCCTGAGGAATCTGATAATGATGATGCTGACTCTTCTCTATGCTTCTCTCATATAGCACATGATGTTTTGTTCTGATAGTGAAGAACCAGTTATTTCTTCTGATATAGCAGTACATTTAACAGAAATTTTACATGAAAACACTCAAGCACAATTTCCAAATGAGAAAAGTGGAAAGGCCATTCTATAATCACTGGAACAGATGGTTCATATCCTTTGAGTCCTATATTAGAAGATTATACTGAAGGACAAGTTAAACAGTGAAAAGCTATGAATATTTTCAAGAAAGCAGTAAGGCTTTCTCAACCTTCTTAGATATAGATAATATCTAACCTTATGGTTCTCTGTATGAAAAGAAAACAGGATGGTGTTTCAGATGTTACTTTAATCATAGAGAAGTCATTAGTAATGTAGCAAGACTGAATACAGTTCTAATCAAATGTATGTTTATCAACATGATGTAATGTCTAAAGTAATCATAGAATGAAAAAAGAGAACTATATTAAGTTAGAGATAAATAATAGTAACCTAATATTTAGATTTTATGTAAGAAAAAAGTATGTCATATTGCTCTTCCAGAAGTAATAGCTTAATTAGTAGAAATATTATCTGTAGAGCTTTGCAGACATTCAAGTCTACATCTCTGATAATACTGTGAATACCCTCCTTTGTTCTTTAACCACTCATGGATCAAGATGCTTTGTGAACCACTCATGGTTCAAAGGTAAAATAGAATATGAATTGATTGAATGTGAATCAAAAGTGCTATAAATTATCTGTAACACAGACAAGGGGGAGCTCTCTGATCTCATATCCAGATGCACCTCAAGGAGTAGGGTCTCCCAGGCTTGGTAATGTATCAGTTAATTTTTACATTGTAAACTTGTTCTTTTTACCTTAAGTGATCCTTTAGTAAAAATGTTTTGAAGTTGAATTCTTGTCTTGAATGCTCTTTACTTTTAAACTATACTTCTCATTGAGTGACAGTTTACTTCATGAAAACCAAAGTGACAGAATCATGACCAGATAAGACTCAGACCTTTTCTAATGGAGGTCACAGGTTTGAGGTGTAAAAAGACAAACCCATGACAATACCATGGAATATTGAGCAGCTGCAAGAAGAAATTAAGTTTTGTGGTATGCAATTATGTAAATGGACTTTGAGGACAGTATAATCTAGGAAATAAACCAGAAATGTAAAGACAGACATTATAACATCTCACTAATGTGGACTAACTATAATGTGCAAACTCTGAGAACTGAATCTGAGAGTGTAGGTTATCATGGAAAGTCCTATATTAATGGTTACTAGATTGCAAGCTCTTATAGCAGTTACCTCTATTCTTGAGTTGTAACAGCTATTTTTAGATTCTGAGGTGCTGAGCTCTTGTGCATATACTGGTCAGTCCCCAGAATTTTTCATATCTGTATGACAGCTGAGACTCAGATTTAGAGTTCAGTAACTATGAATGTTAAAATTACTCCACACAGCAAATGTTAAAAAGCTGAAAAAGAGATTATACTTCAATTAGAGAAATGAACAAAATGACCCTGGTTAAGACTATGGCCAATCAGGCTAAAGCATAAAGGATGAAATTGACTGTGCTTTAAACTTCAACTTCTGGATGAGACCAAAGATACAGATGTCTAATTGGTGGAAAATCTTTACTTTCTGTAGCACACTATGTTATTTAACTTAAATGGTCAGTTTATTCAAACACCATAATTATATGGAACCCTGAATAGGGAATGAGATCTGGTTTGTTTGTACAAGTCAATATGATGCCCCAGTATATCCAGAGTAATTTGGGTATAGGATAAAATTGTAGTTGTAAAGCCCCCTTCAGGCACTTGGGGAAAATGTGGAAATATTAAATTTACCCACCTGGGGAATTCCATATATTTTCACAAGCATTGGGGACCACCAATTTAGTATGCTTAGCCCTCAATCTTGGGCCTTGCCCTTATGAAACTTGTTACTGTAAAGGAGAGTCTAAGCCTACTTACACCAGTGCCCAAGTGTCATCCCCAGAGAACCTCTGTTGTTTCTCAAATGTGGACTCTCTCTCCAAGCCAACATGGCATGTGGACTTGCTGTTCTCCCCCATGTTTGATACATGACTCCCAAGGATGTAAGTCTCCCTGGAAATGTAGGACATGACTCCCAGGTATGAGCCTGGACCTGGAATCAAGAGGTCATTCTGGAGTTTATTCTTATGCATTACACAGAAATCCCTTTTTGGTTTTCATTATATTAGCATAGCTAAAAGGAAATAACTGAAGCTGTTGAACTGCAACCCAGTAACCTTGATTCCTGAAGACAAGTGTATAACTACATAGCTTATATGGTGTGAACATGTTATTGTGAAAACCTTGTGACTCAAACTCCCTTTATCCAGTGGAAGGATAGATGAGCAGAAAAACAGGCACAAAAAAGTAAATGAATAACGGGGTATATTGAAATGGGTTGTTTTGGGTGTTCTTTTTTACTTTTATTTTTATTCTTATTTGTATAATTATTGAGGTAATGAAATTGTTCAAAATTTATTGAGGATGATTGCACAACTATATGATGATGCTGTGAACAACTGATTGTACACTTCAGATGATTGTGTATAGTATGTGACTATATCTCAATAAAATTGCAAGAAAAAGTGTCTTTTTCATTCTCAAAGTATATCAAGGAGGCTGGAATATAAGAAAATGTTCTGACTAAAACCTATAACTGTACATACACCTCACATTCAATCACACTCAGATACACACAAACCTCTACATGCAATAGGTTACTAAAGACAGATAGATGATAGATAGATGATAGTTATAGATAGGTGGAATGAAAGAGACAGATGGAATAAATATATATCACAATGTATAAAGTATTACTAGATGGTTTTATACTTTTATAATTGGGCATGAAATTGAATTCTAATGCACCAAATAAATGCAATTTTAAAAATCAATAATACAGAAAATATCAATGTAGTAAAATAACTGCAAAATAATGAAAATTATAAATAATTACTTCAGACCACTTTCCATGGGCATAAAAAATTATGAATATATAAAAATAAAAATATGTAATTAATATTGTACTGAATATATACATAAAATCTTGACAAATATATTTCAAATAAAATATTCTTTATTATACCATTTTTGTGTGTTTATTTACTCAATACATGTTTTCCCAACATTCAAAACACTGACATGTATTTTACCAAACAATTAGTGCATGGCTGTTTTTCTTTCCTCAAAAATTATGAATTTAAAAATGCAATTGTTAAAAATTTTCTGTAGGACAATAACCAGGAAAGAGTTTTATAGCATTGTTTTTTAGAAAGAGACATTAATTTTATGAGATCAGTATTATTCTGATATCCAAATCAGGGAAACATATTTTTAAAATTACAAATATTCAGCATAAACATAGATGCCAACACCTGTACCAAAACTTTAGCAATGAGAATTCAAAAGTAGACTAAAATAATAATACATTATAATCAAATGCAATTTAGCCAATCCTTGCTTTGTATTAATGATACTGAGTGGATAAAGCTAGAAAAAATATACTATGTAATGTTTGATTCCATTTATATAAAATTCCAGATAATATAGTCTAATCTATAGTGACAGAAAGCAGATCAGTAGTTGTCTGAAGATGGGGGAGGAACATAAGGAAACATTTGAGGTGATGACTATGTCCATTGTCTTGACTGTAATGAGGTTTTCACATATGTGTATGTGTATATATATATGGGTATTTATATATTTATACACACACACACACATATGACATTATATATGTCAAAACTTTTCAGATTGTACAGTTAAATATATGTAGTTCCTTGTCTGTTTGCTGATCTGGGATGGTGGAACAGTTTTTTCTGCCTGTGTTCAGCAAGTCAGCTATAAATGAGAGTCAGCTGGTCTAGTTTACTGTGATTGAGAATATCAATCTCTGTTCCATGTGCTCTTTCATTCTCCAGAAGTTTAAATGATGGTTACATGAATCCAAGGAAGTGAGAAGTAGTGTGTAATTCCTCTGGATGCCTACAATTACATCTGGGACACTGTTGCTTCAGTCTCATTATTTTTGCCAAAGCAAATCAAAGGTCAGTCCAGATTCAATGGAGTAGGAATATGGAATCAAAAATTTCTTGGAGTCAAATTGCAGTGGTTCTTGATATAACAGAAGGAAATTTTGGGCAATTTTTACAATCCATCTAATGTGTATTTTAATAATTGTTAATATACTCATGTTATACTGAGTCATCTTATGTTTGTGATCTCAATGCTGATGTCCACCTTCCATTTTTTTAACGCAATTTTGTTAAGATATAGTCATACATCATGTAATTCATCCAAGGTATACGAATAATGACTCATAGTATCATCATATAGTTGTGTATTCATCACCACAATCAATTTTAGAATATTTTCATTATTCCAGAAAAATAAAAATAAAAAGTAATACCCCAAACAACCCATGCCCCTTAACCCCCCTAATATTTATACTTTTGCTGTCTTTATTTTATTATCTGGATAAAAGGAGTATCAGTCACAAAGTTTTAACAGTCACATGGTCACATGACAAAAGCTATGTGTTTATACCATCATCTTGAATAATCCAGTCTACTACATTACAGTTCAACAGATTCAGGTTAAAATATTAAATTTTGAAGAGAAATTTGGATTCCTTTTTTTAATTTTTCTATGTAGAATTCTTATTTTTAATACTTGAAATTAGCATCATATGAAAATTGCTGTTCATAAATTTGAAAATCATTAGAAATCATTTTATAAATTTGCAGTGGGCTTGCAATATTTCCTTTATAATGTTATTAATTTATTATTAAATTAATAACAATTATTTAATATGTTTACTACTCATTATATTTAAAAATTAAACACAAAAATGAAATAACTGTACAGATTTTTCATAAACCATTTATCTTCCAATTGAATTCCACTAGAGAGTGATACACAAGAGTGTCAGGACCCAGAAAAAAAAGTCTAACATATAGAAGGAACGTCTGATTCAGGGGCCCTGCTGCTTATCTCACAGAAAATAGGTACCCCATAAACTGGAGAATGAAGGCTGTTCAAGGCTGTTCCAGCCACAGTGGTGCCCCAACCCCAAAAGGTGGGTAAAAGCAAGGTCAGATATGTCCATAAAATGAAAAACTGAAAACTTCTGCTCTCCCTAGATAGATAATGCAGCTGCTTTTCTAAGAAGAATAATGTGTCAGAATCCTAACAACCTATCAGCCTGGAAATTGATAGGCATTCACCCAATCAAGGCACAGGACACACTCAGCAGGCACCCTTCTCCCCTGACACCCTCCCATCCCAATGAGGGTTTTTCCTTTAAAAAAATGCTGCTCTCAGATAATCAGCTGGAGCCATTTTTCTTTCTTTCTTTTCACTGACTCCCACCTGCTTTCTTCTGCTTTCTTCCTCTAATAAACCTTAAACTCTCTATTTAAACCATGACTTGCTGTGTTGTGTGGATTCCTGAATGACTCTGACCTAACATTTGGTGCTGAAGACCCAGGACAGAGGTTTGACTGAGGCTTGAGACTCCAGCCCCTTGGGGAAATGGGGCAGCCTTCCAGTCAACTCTGCTCCCCAAAGTACACAGCCATTCAGGTTTCCATGCATTCAGTGGCTTGAGTCCATCAACTCAGACCACTTTAATGTGATGCTGGCTTACCCTCACAGCTCTCAAACATCTACAACTAATTCAGCCCTAGGTAGGTGACATCTTTCTGCCCATATACCCCCATAGGAGTTTTGTTCAGTGTTCTCTGGATACCCCAGCCCATGTGAGTGTGGCATCTTGGCTCTCTTTAATGAGGCACCTGTCTTCATAAGACTAGGAAAACCTGAGTGCTCAGTCAAAACTCTCTGATGCTCCATAAGCATGTTTCCCCATTGCAGCAGTCAAAGCAATCTGGGGGGCACCTTGGGTGAGATACTGCAGGCATTTCCTAACCTCCAATGGCAAACCAGGGACACCTGCTTTGTTGTTGCAGTGGTTGTATGGGTCTGGGCCATTAGTCTCACTTGAGCAAAATTTGGGTGGCCTCTGTAAGCCTCTAAAGGAGCAGGGGGACTGTGAATCTCTCCATGGGAGATCTCTGTAAGGCTCTGGTGATCATAGCCCCAGTTCATGTCAGCCTCATTCAGGGAGAATGTAAGCCTCTAAAGGAGCAGGAAACTGTGAATCTCTCACAGGTGATCTCCATAAGCCTCAGGCAAGCAAAGTTCCCTAAGAAACCAGAAACCTCTCAAATTTCTTAAATACTCATGGGTAATATACGGTCACTTTTAAGAAGCTCCAAAACTGCATTTCCTCCAAAATCTCCCCCCTCAGATGTTTAAACTTCAATTAAACGGGGAAGTAGAACCAATACAATTTGGCTGCAGTATCCTTTAAAACAACAAAAACATTAACCAGAAAATGGCACTTTCAATTGGCAAATTCTCACTGAACTTAATAATTTTATTTGGCACAATGACAAGTGGTCTGTAGCTTCTAATCTTAAGCTTTCTAAATTATTTGGTCCTGGCTTTGTCTGTGCCACTCTGTCACCTCCTACCAAATCCTCCTCTTTCACACACAAAAAAAAACCTTCTAAATCTTCTGCTTTCCTCTCTAACAAAGTCAACCCTGAAAAACCTTTAAACAGCTTCTGCTTCTTTAACCTTGCAAACCATCCTCCTCATAACTATACCCCCCTCCCAATTCCTCTCCAACCCCTTCCACTCCACTTCCCTTGCCTTTAACCCCTTTCACTCCCCCTTGCCCTTAACCCCTTCCATTCCCAAACCTACCCCTATCCCTAACAAGGTTTGGCCTCTAATTTACAAACACTAAATTTACATCCCAGTAAGCTGCTTCACTATATAAATAAAGTCCTGCTCATCCTCACCTGGATTGGTGTTGATGTTGTCACAAACATTGGGACTAGCAGTTTGATGTGCTGAGCCCTTGATCATGGAACTTGCCCTTATGAAGCTCATTACTGCAAAGGAGAGGCTAAACTTGCATATAATTGTACCTAAGAGTCTCCCCCTCAGTACTTCTTTGTTGCTCAGATGTGGCCCTCTCTCTCTCTAACTGAGCCATCTCAGCAGGTGAACTCACTGCCCTCCCCCCTATGTGGGACCCGACTACCAGGGTTGTAAATCTCCCTGGCAATGCAGAATATGACTCCCAGGGGTGAATGTAGACCCAGCATTGTTGGACTGAGAGTATCTTCTTGACAAAAAGGGGGATGCAAAATGAGATGAAATAGTTTCAGTGGCTGAGAGATTTCAAATGGAGTCGAGAGGTCACTCTGGTGGACATTCTTATGCACTATATAGATAACACCTCTTAGGCTTTAATGTATTGGAATAGCTAGAAGTAAATACCTGAAACTACCACACTCCAACCCAGCAGTCTGGACTCCAGAAGACAATTATATAATAATGTAGATTACAAGGGGGTGACAGTGTGATTGTGAAGACCTTGTGGATCACAGCCCCTTTATCTAGTGTATGGATGAGTAGAAACATGGGGATAAAACTAAAGGACAAATGGGGTGGGATGGGGGGATGATTTGGGTGTTTTTTTTTCACTTTTATTTTTTATTCTTCTTCTGGTTTTTCTAATGTAAGGAAAATGTTCAGAGATAGATTGTGGTGATGAATGCATAACTGTTATCATACTGTGGACAGTGGATTGTATATCATGGATGATTGTATGGTGTGTGAATGTATTTCAATAAAACTGAATTTAAGAAAAAAAAAAGTCCTGCTATGAAGTCCCTCCAAAGCCTTATCACAAAAAAGTCACTCTCCTTAACTACCTCCAACAAAAAGGATATAAAGTTTCCAAAAATAAAAAAAAACAATTTTTAAGCCACAAGTCACTTACTTAAAAATTTCCCTCTCCCCTAACAAAAAGAACATTTATTTCTCTATTGAATGAGAGATCAGGCAAGCCCAACTATTTTTTTTTTTTTAGTTTTATTTTATTTTTTTATTTTTTTATTTTTTTTTAAGCCCAACTATTTAAAACCATGTTTTCAAATGCCCTGATCCATGTCTCATTGGCTGTAGAGCTCCCCTCAGCTGTCCAGAAATTTTTCCTAGAGTGCCAGGACTGGGAAGTCCAGGTGGAAGCACCTGCTGCAGACAAACACCAAACACATCTGAGTTAAGGTAACTTTACAATTAAGATTTTCCCTGTGCTGGGTAAGTGTGCACTTTTTTGATTATTGTGTTCACTTTGCTTTCTTTTGTTTCAATTTGTCTATTGTGTAGTAAGGCTAATTAAGTTAATCCAAGGGTTCTGCATGAAAAATCAGCGGGTTTCAGCCCCACTAACTGTAATCCCAGATTTATAGTTCTTTTAAATTTTGTGCAATTTGCAAAGTTTACCATTTGTGTGAAAAAACCAGTTACATTTAAACAGCTCCTACTCCTACGTTCTGTCTTTATAATTTCCTTTATTATTGCTCAGCCATGGGAAACTCTCAAAATATGTCAGTTACATCTCCCTTAAAAACTATTCTTAATAATTGGTCTAAATTTAGAAAGTGTCATTTAAATTCTTAATGAGATATAGCTGCAGTCAACTAGCCTTTATGTGTGGTATGGCTAGCTATAGGAAACTGTCTCAAGAAAGACAAAGAAATCTGTAAGATAAAAGAAATGTTACAATTTAAAAATATGTGGACTTGCACCTCTGCTTTAATATAAAGCCTTCCAAAGCAATTAAATAAAAGAAATAATAATGTAAATATGCTCATCCATCAGATTTAAAATTAAGCAGTCAAAATGAACCTAGGCAAAAGTGTCCTTGCAAAAATCTAAACTTGCTGGAAGGACATCAAAAGTAACTAATACAATATAAAAATCAGCAAAAGTGCAAATTGTCAAACCAGTGTCATTAAATAATATCTCTACTAAGGAATCTGATAATGAGAACTTTGACTCCCTCTCTATATAAAGAATGTTTTATTTTAAATATTTAGCATCATGAGAGGTGGGGCAAGATGGCAGACTGGTGAGCTGTATGTTTTAGTTACTCCTCCAGGAAAGTAGGTAGAAAGCCAGGAACTGCATGGACTGGACACCACAGAGCAATCTGACTTTGGCCATACTTCATACAACACTCATGAAAACGTGGAACTGCTGAGATCAGCAGGATCTGTAAGTTTCTGCGGCCAGGGGACCCGCCCCCCTCCCTGCCAGGCTCAGTCCCAGGGGAGGAGGGGCTGTCAGCTCCGGGAAGGAGAAGGGAGAACTGAAGTGGCAGCCCTTATCGGAAACTCATTCTACTGATCCAAAATCCAACCATAGATAGACTGAGACCAGACACCAGAGAATCTGAGAGCAGCCAGCCCAGCAGAGAGGAGACAGGCATAGAAAAAAAACAACACGAAAAACTCCAAAATAAAAGCGGAGGATTTTTGGAGTTCTGGTGAACATAGAAAGGGGAAGGACCCAGAGGCGCATATGCAAATCCCGAAGAAAAGTTGATCTCTCTGCCCTGTGGAACTTTCCTTAATGGCCCTGGTTGCTTTCTCTCTTAGCATTTCAATAACCCATTAGATCTATGAGGAGGGCCCATTTTTTTTTTAAATCCTTTTTTCTCTTTCTAAAACAATTACTCTAAGAAGCCCAATACAGAAAGCTTCAAAGACTTACTATTTGGGCAGGTCAAGTCAAGAGCAGAACTAGGAGAGCTCTGAGACAAAACGCAATAATCCAGTGGCTGAGAAAATTCACTAAACACCACAACTTCCCAAGAAAAGGGGGGTGTCCGCTCACAGCCATCATCCTGGTGGACAGGAAACACTCCTGCCCATCACCAGCCCCATAGCCCAGAACTGCCCCAGACAACCCAGTGTTACGGAAGTGCCTCAAATAACAGGCACACACCACAAAACTGGGCGTGGACATTAGTTTTCCCTGCAACCTCAGCTGATTGTCCCAGAGTTGGGAAGGTAGAGCAGTGTGAATTAACAAAGCCCCATTCAGCCATCATTTCAGCAGACTGGGAGCCTCCCTACACAGCCCAGCAGCCCAGAACTGCCCTGGGGGGACGGCACTCACCTGTGACATAGCACAGTCATCCCTCAACAGAGGACCCGGGGTGCACGGCCTGGAAGAGGGGCCCACTTGCAAGTCTCAGGAGCCATACGCCAATACCAAGGACTTCTGGGTCAGTGGCAGAGACAAACTGTGGCAGGACTGAACTGAAGGATTAGACTATTTGCAGCAGCTTTAAAACTCTAGGATCACCAGGGAGATTTGATTGTTAGAGCCACCCCCCCCTCCCTGACTGCCCAGAAACATGCCCCATATACAGGGCAGGCAACACCAACTACACACGCAAGCTTGGTACACCAATTGGACCCCACAAGACTCACTCCCCCACTCACCAAAAAGGCTAAGCAGGGGAGAACTGGCTTGTGGAGAACAGGTGGCTCATGGACGCGACCTGCTGGTTAGTTAGAGAAAGTGTACTCCACGAAGCTGTAGATCTGATAAATTAGAGATAAGGACTTCAATTGGTCTACAAATCCTAAAAGAACCCTATCAAGTTCAGCAAATGCCACGAGGCCAAAAACAACAAAAAATTATAAAGCATATGAAAAAAACAGACGATATGGATAACCCAATCCCAAGCACCCAAATCAAAAGACCAGAAGAGACACAGCACCTAGAGAAGCTACTCAAAGAACTAAAGATGAACAATGAGACCATAGTACGGGAGATAAAGGAAATCAAGAAGACCCTAGAAGAGCATAAAGAAGACATTGCAAGACTAAATAAAAAAATGGATGATCTTATGGAAATTAAAGAAACTGTTGACCAAATTAAAAAGATTCTGGACACTCATAGTACAAGACTAGAGGAAGTTGAACAACAAATCAGTGACCTCGAAGATGACAGAATGGAAAATGAAAGCATAAAAGAAAGAATGGGGAAAAAAATTGAAAAAATCGAAATGGACCTCAGGGATATGATAGATAATATGAAACGTCCAAATATAAGATTCATTGGTGTCCCAGAAGGGGAAGAAAAGGGTAAAGGTCTAGGAAGAGTATTCAAAGAAATTGTTGGGGAAAACTTCCCAAATCTTCTAAACAACATAAATACACAAATTATAAATGCTCAGCGAACTCCAAATAGAATAAATCCAAATAAACCCACTCCGAGACATATACTGATCACACTGTCAAACACAGAAGAGAAGGAGCAAGTTCTGAAAGCAGCAAGAGAAAAGCAATTCACCACATACAAAAGAAACAGCATAAGACTAAGTAGTGACTACTCAGCAGCCACCATGGAGGCGAGAAGGCAGTGGCACAATATATTTAAAATTCTGAGTGAGAAAAATTTCCAGCCAAGAATACTTTATCCAGCAAAGCTCTCCTTCAAATTTGAGTGAGAGCTTAAATTTTTCACAGACAAACAAATGCTGAGAGAATTTGCTAACAAGAGACCTTCCATACTGGAGATACTAAAGGGAGCCCTACAGACAGAGAAACAAAGAAAGGACAGAGAGACTTGGAGAAAGGTTCAGTACTAAAGAGAATCGGTATGGGTACAATAAAGGATATTAATAGACAGAGGGGAAAAATATGACAAACATAAACCAAAGGATATGATGGCTGATTCAAGAAATGCCTTCACAGTTATAACTTGAATGTAAATGGATTAAACTCCCCAATTAAAGGTATAGATTCACAGAATGGATCAAAAAAAATGAACCATCAATATGTTGCATACAAGAGACTCATCTTAGACACAGGGACACAAAGAAACTGAAAGTGAAAGGATGGAAAAAAATATTTCATACAAGCTACAGCCAAAAGAAAGCAGGTGTAGCAATATTAATCTCAGATAAAATAGACTTCAAATGCAGGGATGTTTTGAGAGACAAAGAAGGCCACTACGTACTAATAAAAGGGGCAATTCAGCAAGAAGAAATAACAATCGTAAATGTCTATGCACCCAACCAAGGTGCCCAAAAATACATGAGAGAAACACTGGAAAAACTAAAGGAAGCAATTCATGTTTCCACAATAATTGTGGGAGACTTCAACACATCACTCTCTCCTATAGATAGATCAACCAGACAGAAGACCAATAAGGAAACTGAAAACCTAAACAATCTGATAAATGAATTAGATTTCACAGACATACACAGGACATTACATCCAAAATCACCAGGATACACATACTTTTCTAGTGCTCATGGAACTTTCTCCAGAATAGATCATATGCTGGGACATAAAACAAGCCTCAATAAATTTAAAAAGATTGAAATTATTCAAAGCACATTCTCTGACCACAATGGAATACAATTAGAAGTCAATACGATCAGAGACTTAGAAAATTCACAAATACCTGGAGGTTAAACAACACACTCCTAAACAATCAGTGGGTTAAAGAAGAAATAGCAAGAGAAATTGCTAAATATATAGAGACGAATGAAAATGAGAACACAACACACCGAAACCTATGGGATGCAGCAAAAGCAGTGCTGAGGGGGAAATTTATAGCACTAAATGCATATATTAAAAAGGAAGAAAGAGCCAAAATCAAAGAACTAATGGATCAACTGAAGAAGCTAGAAAATGAACAGCAAACCAATCCCAAACCAAGTAGAAGAAAAGAAATAACAAGGATTAAAGCAGAAATAAATGACATAGAGAACAAAAAAACAATAGAGAGGATAAATATCACCAAAAGTTGGTTCTTTGAGAAGATCAACAAGATCGACAAGCCCCTCACTAGACTGACAAAATCAAAAAGAGAGAAGACACATATAAACAAAATAATGAATGAAAAAGGTGACATAACTGCAGATCCTGAAGAAATTAAAAAAAATTATAAGAGGATACTATGAACAACTGTATGGCAACAAACTGGATAATGTAGAGGAAATGAACAATTTCCTGGAAACATATGAACAACCTAGACTGACCAGAGAAGAAATAGAAGACCTCAACCAACCCATCACAAGCAAAGAGATCCAATCAGTCACCAAAAATCTTCACACAAATAAATGCCCAGGGCCAGATGGCTTCACAGGGGAATTCTACCAAACTTTCCAGAAAGAACTGACACCAATCTTACTCAAACTCTTTCAAAACATTGAAGAAAATGGAACACTACCTAACTCATTTTATGAAGCTAACATCAATCTAATACCAAAACCAGGCAAAGATGCTCAAAAAAGGAAAATTACAGGCCAATATCCCTAATGAATATAGATGCAAAAATCCTCAACAAAATACTTGCAAATCGAATCCAAAGGCACATTAAAAAAATCATACACCATGACCAAGTGGGGTTTATTCCAGGCATGCAAGGATGGTTCAACATAAGAAAATCAATCAATGTATCACAACACATTAACAAGTCACAAGGGAAAAATCAATTGATCATCTCAATAGATGCTGAAAAAGCATTTGACAAAATCCAACATCCCTTTTTGATAAAAACACTTCAAAAGGTAGGAATTGAAGGAAACTTCCTCAACATGATAAAGAGCATATATGAGAAACCCACAGCCAGCATAGTACTCAATGGTGAGAGACTGAAAGCCTTCCCTCTAAGATCAGGAACAAGACAAGGATGCCCGCTGTCACCACTGTTATTCAACATTGTGCTGGAAGTGCTAGCCAGGGCAATCCGGCAAGACAAAGAAATAAAAGGCATCCAAATTGGAAAAGAAGAAGTAAAACTGTCATTGTTTGCAGATGATATGATCTTATATCTACAAAACCCTGAGAAATCGACGATACAGCTACTAGAGCTAATAAACAAATTTAGCAAAGTAGCAGGATACAAGATTAATGCACATAAGTCAGTAATGTTTCTATATGCTAGAAATGAACAAACTGAAGAGACACTCAAGAAAAAGATACCGTTTTCAATAGCAACTAACAAAATCAAGTACCTAGGAATAAACTTAACCAAAGATATAAAAGACCTATACAAAGTAAACTACATAACTCTAGTAAAAGAAATAGAAGGGGACCTTAAAAGACGGAAAAATATTCCATGTTCATGGACAGGAAGACTAAATGTCATTAAGATGTCAATTCTACCCAAACTCATCTACAGATTCAATGCAATCCCAATCAAAATTCCAATAACCTACTTTGCAGACTTGGAAAAGCTAGTAATCAAATTTATTTGGAAAGGGAAGATGCCTCGAATTTCTAAAGACACTCTAAAACAGAAAAACGAAGTGGGAGGACTTACACTCCCTGACTTTGAAGCTTATTATAAAGCCACAGTTGCCAAAACAGCATGGTACTGGCACAAAGATAGACATATAGATCAATGGAATCGAATTGAGAATTCGGAGATAGACCCTCAGATCTATGGCTGACTGATCTTTGATAAGGCCCCCAAAGTCACTGAACTGAGTCATAATGGTCTTTTCAACAAATGGGGCTGGGAGAGTTTGATATCCATCTCCAAAAGAATGAAAGAGGACCCCTACCTCACCCCCTACACAAAAATTAACTCAAAATTGACCAAAGATCTCAATATAAAAGAAAGTACCATAAAACTCCTAGAAGATAATGTAGGAAAACATCTTCAAGACCTTGTATTAGGCGGCCACTTCCTAGACTTTACATCCAAAGCACAAGCAACAAAAGAGAAAATAGATAAATGGGAACTCCTCAAGCTTAGAAGTTTCTGCACCTCAAAGGAATTTCTCAAAAAGGTAAAGAGGCAGCCAACTCAATGGGAAAAAATTTTTGGAAACCATGTATCTGACAAAAGACTGATATCTTGCATACATAAAGAAATCCTACAACTCAATGACAATAGTACAATCGGCCCAATTATAAAATGGGCAAAAGATATGAAAAGACAGTTGTCTGAAGAGGAAATACAAATGGCCAAGAAACACATGAAAAAATGTTCAGCTTCACTAGCTATCAGAGAGATGCAAATTAAGACCACAATGAGATACCATCTAACACCGGTTAGAATGGCTGCCATTAATCAAACAGGAAACTACAAATGCTGGAGGGGATGTGGAGAAATTGGAACTCTTATTCATTGTTGGTGGGACTGTATAATGGTTCAGCCACTCTGGAAGTCAGTTTGGCAGTTCCTTAGAAAACTAGATATAGAGTTACCAATCGATCCAGCAATTGCACTTCTTGGTATATACCCGGAAGATTGGAAAGCAGTGACACGAACAGATATCTGCACGCCAATGTTCATAGCAGCATTATTCACAATTGCCAAGAGATGGAAACAACCCAAATGTCCTTCAACAGATGAGTGGATAAATAAAATGTGGTATATACACATGATGTAATACTACGCAGCAGTAAGAGGGAACGATCTCGTGAAACATATGACAACATGGATAAACCTTGAAGACATAATGCTGAGCGAAATAAGCCAGGCACAAAAAGAGAAATATTATATGCTACCACTTAATGTGAACTTTGAAAAATGTAAAACAAATGGTTTATAATGTAGAATGTAGGGGAACTAGCAATAGAGAGCAATTAAGGAAAGGGGAACAATAATCCAAGAAGAACAGATAAGCTATTTAACGTTCTGGGGGTGCCCAGGAATGACTATGGTCTGTTAATTTCTGATGGATATAGTAGGAGCAAGTTCACAGAAATGTTGCTATATTAGGTAACTTTCTTGGGGTAAAGTAGGAACATGTTGGAAGTTAAGCAGTTATCTTAGGTTAGTTGTCTTTTTCTTACTCCCTTGTTATGGTCTCTTTGAAATGTTCTTTTATTGTATGTTTGTTTTCTTTTTAACTTTTTTTTCATAGAGTTGATTTAAAAAAGAAGGGAAAGTTAAAAAAAAAAAAAAAGAAAAACAAGGAAAAAAAAAAGATGTAGTGCCCCCTTGAGGAGCCTGTGGAGAATACAGGGGTATTCGCCTACCCCACCTCCATGGTTGCTAACATGACCACAGACAGGGGACTAGTGGTTTGATGGGTTGAGCCCTCTACCACAGGTTTTACCCTTGGGAAGACGGTTACTGCAAAGGAGAGGCTAGGCCTCCCTATAATTTTGCCTGAGAGCCACCTCCTGAGTGCCTCTTTGTTGCTCAGATGTGGCCCTCTCTCTCTGGCTAAACCAACTTGAAAGGTGAAATCACTGCCCTCCCCCCTACGTGGGATCAGACACCCAGGGGAGTGAATCTCCCTGGCAACGTGGAATATGACTCCCGGGGAGGAATGTAGACCTGGCATCGTGGGATGGAAAACATCTTCTTGACCAAAAGGGGGATGTGAAAGGAAATGAAATAAGCTTCAGTGGCAGAGAGATTCCAAAAGGAGCTGAGAGGTCACTCTGGTGGGCACTCTTACACACACTTTAGACAACCCTTTTTAGGTTCTAAGGAATTGGGGTAGCTGGTGGTGGATACCTGAAACTATCAAACTACAACCCAGAACCCATGAATCTCGAAGACAGTTGTATAAAAATGTAGCTTATGAGGGGTGACAAGGGGTTTGGGAAAGCCATAAGGACCACACTCCCCTTTGTCTAGTTTATGGATGGATGAGTAGAAAAATAGGGGAAGGAAACAAACAGACAAAGGTACCCAGTGTTCTTTTTTACTTCAATTGCTCTTTTTCACTCTAATTATTATTCTTGTTATTCTTGTGTGTGTGCTAATGAAGTGTCAGGGATTGATTTGGGTGATGAATGTACAACTATGTAATGGTACTGTGAACAATCAAAAGTACGATTTGTTTTGTATGACTGCATGGTATATGAATATATCTCAATAAAATGAAGATTAAAAAAAAAAAAAGACATAATGCTGAGCAAAATAAGCCAGGCACAAAAAGAGAGATATTGTATGTTACCACTAATGTGAATTCTGTGAAAAATGTGCAATGTTTTATACTGTAGAATGTAGGGGACCTAGAGATACCAATTAGTGGAGGGGGAATGATAATGTAATAAGAACAGATAAACTATGGAGGGTAATCTCAATGTTATGGGAATGCTCAGGAATGATTATGGTTTGTAAACTTTCTTGGATATAGTAAGATCATGTTGGAAGCAATAGAGTTATTTTAGGTTTTTTTTTTTCTCTTATTCCTTTGTTTTCTTAGGGGTTGTTAATTTTCTTGGGGTATGGTAGGAACATGTTGGAAGCAATGTAGTTATTTTAGATTATTTGTTTTTCTTACTCCTCTGTTTGGACATGGTTTATTAATTTTCTTGGGGTATGGTAGGAACATATTGGAAGCAAAGTAGTTATTTTAGGTTATTTGTTTTCCTTAATCCATTGCTTTGTTTGAAATGTTGTGGGGTTTTTTGGTTGTTGTTTGCCTGTTTGTTTTTAATTTTTTGATAAAGAAAGTTAAAAAATTGAAAAAAATCAGTAGAAAAATGGGAGTAAAAACTAAATGACAAATAGGGTGGGATGGGGGATGGTTTGGGTATTCTCTTTTCACTTTTATTTTTTATTCTGATTCTGATTCTTTCTGATGTAAGGAAAATGTTCAGAAATAGATTGTGGTGATGAACGCATAACTATATGATCATACTGTGAACAGTTGATTGTATACCATGGATGACTGTATGGTTTGTGAATATATTTCAATAAAACTGAATTAAAAAAAAATAAATAAAATAAAAGATTAAAAAGAAATGTAACTTATGAGGGGTGACAATGGGATTGGGAAAGCCATAAGGACCACACTCCACTTTGTCTAGTTTATGGATGGATGAGTATAAAAATAGGGGAAGGAAACAAACAAACAAATAGGCAAAGGTACCCAGTGTTCTTTTTTACTTCAATTGCTCTTTTTCACTCTAATTATTATTCTTGTTATTTTTGTGTGTGTGCTAATGAAGGTGTCAGGGATTGATTTGGGTGATGAATGTACCACTATGTAATGGTACTGTAAACAATCGAAAATACGATTTGTTTTGTATGACTGCATGGTATGTGAATATATCTCAATAAAATGAAGATTAAAAAACAAAAGATCTTAAAGTAAAAAATAAAAAAAAAATTATATTCACAGAGTTGTGTAACTGTCACCACAGTCAGTGTTAGACTGTGGAACCCCTTTACCCTTTAGCTATCACCCCCAATCCCTCCGCCATCCCTCCTCCCTGCCGCTGCCCCCAGCCTAAGGCAAGCACTAATCTAACTTTCTGTCTCTATAGATTTGCCTTTTCTGGACATTTAATATGAATGGAATTATACAATATGTTGTCTTTTGTGACTGGCTCTTTTTTTATTTAGCACAATGTTTTCAAAGTTCATCCATGTTCTAGCACCTACTAGAACATCATTCTTTTTTATGACTGATTACTGTTCCATTGTAAACTCTATAGATATATCATATTTTATTTATCCATTCAAACCTTGATGCATAGTTGGGCCGTTTCCACCTTTTGGCTATTGCGAATAATGCTGCTGTGCACGTTCAGGTACAACTCTGTGTGGACATATGTTTTCATTTCTCTTGAGTATGTAGTTAGGAGTGGAATTGCTGGTCAAATGGTAAATTTATGTTTAATTTTTTGGTTTGTGGTTTTGCTTGGTTCCCTCTTCTTCCTCTTTTCGAACTTGCTCATAAATCAGCTCTCCCATCCCCTACCCTGGGCGCTTCACGGTAACAGTCTAATTGGTTCTCTTCCTACTTTTCCAGACTCCTTATAATTACATACCTTCATAATTTTATCACTTCTTTTCCAATATTCTTACCTGTTATCTTCTTTTCTTGTCTCGTGGCAGTCACTAGAACTTTCAGGATAACATAAATAAAAGGGTGATAGAGGCTTTTCCTGCCTCATTCCTGATTTTAATAGAAATAAGTTTTAGTATTTCACTATTTAGGCTAATATTATTTGTCAAGCAAATTTAACTAGTGTCCTTCTCTTCCTACTTTACTGTAGAAATTTTGTTGGGAATGGCTGCTGAATTTTATTAGATACCTTTTTAGCGTCTATTGATATGATTGTATGGATGTCTAATTTCTTCATTTAATGGGGATTATACTGAAAAAAAAACAAAAACAAACAAAAAAAAATGTAGCTTATAAGGGGTGACAATGGGATTGGGAAAGCCATAAGGACCACACTCCACTTTGTCTAGTTTATGGATGGATGAGTAGAAAAATAGGGGAAGGAAACAAACAGACAAAGGTACCCAGTGTTCTTTTTTACTTCAATTGCTCTTTTTCACTCTAATTATTATTCTTGTTATTTTTGTGTGTGTGCTAATGAAGGTGTCAGGGATTGATTTGGGTGATGAATGTACCACTATGTAATGGTACTGTAAACAATCGAAAGTATGATTTGTTTTCTATGACTGCGTGGTATGTGAATATATCTCAATAAAATGAAGATTAAAAAAAAAAGAAAAATAGGGGAAGGAAACAAACAAAGGTACCCAGTGTTCTTTTTTACTTCAATTGCTCTTTTTCACTCTAATTATTATTCCTGTTATTTTTGTGTGTGTGCTAATGAAGGTGTCAGGGATTGATTTAGGTGATGAATGTACAACTATGTAATGGTACTGTAAACAATCGAAAGTACTATTTGTTTTGTATGACTGCGTGGTATGTGAATATATCTCAATAAAATGAAGATAAAAAAAAAAAGCCTGATGGATACAGAAAGTTGCATAAGGTTTGTTGAATGGAAAATTTATTTCTGTAGTCTACATTGAAAAATAGATTTAGAAAGCTGTAAAAAGTTTGTGAATACAATTATTTCTGTGGTCAAAGTTAAAACATGGTAAAAACTAGTAATAACACTGCTTAAAAACAAAACCTCAAAACTTGAAGAAAGTGGTTTTATAAAACAAAATAGCATTAAATATTTTAACCACCACCCAAAGCATTAATTAATATTCAGTGTTGTGGGTATGTGCCTAATAATTCACAAATATAAACATTCCTCACCATACTGCTAGCTCCTCATGTTAAGGTCTCCTGATGTTTTTATTAAGAAAAAAGTTTCCTTCAATTATTGAGGTGTTATTTCTTAATAAAAGGTTGTAGAAGTGTTTTTCTGAGTAAACAGTGTAGGATTCAAAAAGTCTCTTTTATCAAAATAACTTCTTGCACTTTATGTTAACATTATTATGTCCTTGATTGTTTATTTAAATTATTGTATTAAGCACTCTTAACTTTTAAATTGTTGTCTGTCCCTATACTCTTATTTGAATGGGAGTTTACTTAATAAAACCCAATCTGGCTGAATGATGACCTGATAAGGCTCAGGCCTTTTCTAATAGAAACCATGGGTTTAAATTGTAACAAACAAACCCATAACACTAGCACAAAGTCCCTTTAACAGCCTTGTTTAGCTATTAAATAAAACTATATTTACCTATTTTCTATTAAATAAAACTTTGTAAATGTATAAAAATATTATTTGTTTTCTAAGCTATCCATGCCTCAAATAAATATATCCATCAATTACTTAGTAATCACTAAAATAAATCTGGACTATATAAAGAAAACAATATCTTCACCACAACTTGTCATCAAACCTTAAATATTTAAAAATAGTTAGCACACTACATTAAAATATATATATATATATAAATAATAAGAGAAAACTTTGCCAAGTAATTAATTAAATTAAAAAAAAAACTTCTCCTTGTAATTGCAAAACAAAAGCTTTAACCCATATCCTCCTAATATGTCCCAAACCTACCAAGGAAGCTACCCTAAAGCACATAAAAATGTGGGCATAAAAGGCAGCCATAAAATGGCAAATGGCAAAACCCTCTCAAATACTCTAATTTAATCATTATTATACAAGATTACAAAGCTTATTCATAACTGCATACTTGTTCAGTAATATAGTAATCAACATATTTATAAAGACAATATGCTATAAAAATTTAACAAAACTAAGAAAACAAAATACTTTCATGAATTTCAAAATTCATGAAAAGTTAAACCATTGCGTATATTTTTTTAAGAAAAACAATGTAACACCTATACATTCCATTAAGCCTTGCCAAAAATTACCATTTCAAGATGCATTAACTAAAGTCTTTTAATTATTTAGCAATATTCTAACAAGTTTAAATCTATTTTTCAAATAAAATGTTGCAAAATGTTTTCCTGAAAAATCAATGTAAAAGGCAAAAAGTCTGTTCTATCAAAATAATTCATTGCACTCTGTGTTAACTTTATCATATTCTTGGTTGTTTAAAAATATTGTCTTCTCACTTTTAAAAGACCTAAGTCTTTTCCTTAACTTTAATTAAAAATAAAAATAAATAAATAAATACTGCTTCAAACCTAACAGCCTTGTTTAGCTATTAAATAAAACTATATTTACTCATTTTCTATTAAATAAAACTTTGTAAATGTATAAAAATATTATTTGTTTTCTAAGCTATCCATGCCTCAAATAAATATATCCATCAATTACTTAGTAATCACTAAAATAAATCTGGACTATATAAAGAAAACAATATCTTCACCACAACTTGTCATCAAACCTTAAATATTTAACAGTAGTTAGCACACTACATTAAAATATATATATATAAAAAATAAGAGAAAACTTTGCCAAGTAATTAATTAAATTAAAAAAAAAAAACTTCTTGTAATTGCAAAACAAAAGCTTTAACCCATATCCTCCTAATATGTCCCAAACCTACCAAGGAAGCTACCCTAAAGCACATAAAAATGTGGGCATAAAAGGCAGCCATAAAATGGCAAATGGCAAAGCCCTCTCAAATACTCTAATTTAATCATTATTATACAAGATTACAAAGCTTATTCATAACTGCATACTTGTTCAGTAATATAGTAATCAACATATTTATAAAGACAATATACTATAAAAATTTAACAAAACTAAGAAAACAAAATACTTTCATGAATTTCAAAATTCATGAAAAGTTAAACCATTGCGTATATTTTTTAAGAAAAACAATGTAACACCTATACATTCCATTAAGCCTTGCCAAAAATTACCATTTCAAGATGCATTAACTAAAGTCTTTTAATTATTTAGCAATATTCTAACAAGTTTAAATCTATTTTTCAAATAAAATGTTGCAAAATGTTTTCCTGAAAAATCAATGTAAAAGGCAAAAAGTCTGTTCTATCAAAATAATTCATTGCACTCTGTGTTAAATTTATCATATTTTTGGTTGTTTAAAAATATTGTCTTCTCACTTTTAAAAGACCTAAGTCTTTTCCTTAACTTTAATTAAAAATAAAAATAAATAAATAAATACTGCTTCAAACCTAATAAATTTTAACACTTTACCTTCTCAAGGTCAAACTGTAAAAAATATCTTTTTATTCCCAAAAGTTACAAAGAAATTTTTATTTCACCTTGGAAGCAAAAATAAATAAACTACAAAAAATGATTAAATTCATGTAGTATAAGCTGCAGAAGAAATGTTTAAACAATGTTATAAAAATTAAAAACTTCTAACCTTCTTTTGGTTACTAATGTGCATAACATCAAACAACAATGTAGTACTGTTAGCTATAATTTCAGTTATTTTTAAAGTGTTATCTGTCTGCAAAAATCCTCAATAAAATACTTGCAAATTGAATCCAAAGACACATTAAAAAAATCATGCACCATGACCAAGTGGGGTTCATTCCAGGCATGCAAGGATGGTTCAACATAAGAAAATCAATCAATGTATTACAACACTTTAACAAATCAAAAGGGAAAAATCAAATGATCATCTCAATAGATGCTGAAAAAGCATTTGACAATATCCAACATCCCTTTTTGATAAAAACACTTCAAAAGGTAGGAATTGAAGGAAACTTCCTCAATATGATAAAGAGCATATATGAAAAACCCACAGCCAGCATAGTACCCAATGGTGAGAGACTGAAAGCCTTCCCCCTAAGATCAGGAACAAGACAAGGATGCCAACAATCACCACTGTTATTCAAAATTGTGCTGGAAGTGCTAGCCAGGGCAATCTGGCAAGACAAAGAAATAAAAGGCATCCAAATTGGAAAGGAAGAAGTAAAACTCCCATTGTTTGCAGATGATATGATCTTATATCTGGAAAACACCAAGAAATCAATGATACAGCTACTAGAGCTAATAAACAAATTTAGCAAAGTAGCAGGATACAAGATTAAAGCACATAAGTCAGTAATGTTTCTATATCCTAGAAATGAACAAACTGAAGAGACACTCAAGAAAAAGATACCATTTTCAATAACAACTAAAAAAATCAAGTACCTAGGAATAAACTTAACCAAAGATGTAAAAGACCTATACAACGAAAACTACATAACTCTACTAAAAGAAATAGAAGGGGACCTTAAAAGCTGGAAAAATATTCCATGCTCATGGATAGGAAGGCTAAATGTCACTAACATGTCAATTCTATGCAAACTCATCTACAGATTCAATGCAATCCCAATCAAAATTCCAACAACCTACTTTGCAGACTTGGAAAAGCTAGTTATCAAATTTATTTGGAAAGGGAAGATACCTCAAATTGCTAAAGACACTCTAAAACAGAAAAACAAAGTGGGAGAACTTACTCTCCCTGACTTTGAAGCTTATTATAAAGCCACAGTTGTAAACACAGCATGGTACTGGCACAAAGATAGACATAGGGCAATGGAATTGAATTGAGAATTTGGAGATAGACCCCCAGATCTATGGCTGACTGATTTTGATAAGGCCCCCAAAGTCACTGAAATGAGTCCTAATGGTCTTTTCAACAAATGGGGCTGGAAGAGTTGGATATCCATATCCAAAAGAATGAAACAGGACCACTACCTCAAACTTTACACAAAAATTAACTCAAAATGGACCAAAGATCTCAATATAAAAGAAAGTACCATGAAACTCCTAGAAATAATGTGGGAAAACATCTTTAAGACCTTGTATTAGGCAGCCACTTCCTGGACTTTACACCCAAAGCACAAGCAACAAAAGAAAAATATGTAAATGGGGACTCCTCAAGCTTAGATGTTTCTGTACCTCAAAGGAATTTGTCAAAAAGGTGAAGAGGCAGCCAACTCAATAAGAAAAAATTTTTGGAAACCATGTATCTGACAAAAGACTGATATCTTGCATATGTAAAGAAATCCTACAACTCAATGATAGTACAGACAGCCCAATTATAAAATGGGCAAAAGATATGAAAACACAGTTCTCTGAAGAGAAAATACAAATGGCCAAGAAACACATCAAAAAATGTTCAGCTTCACTAGCTATTAGGGAGATGCAAATTAAGGCCACAATGAGATACCATCTCACAGCAGCATTATTCACAATTGCCAAGAGATGGAAACAACCCAAATGTCCTTCAACAGATGAGTGGATAAATAAAATGTGGTATATACACATGATGGAATACTACATGGCAGTAAGAAGGAACGATGTCGTGAAACATATGACAACATGGATGAACCTTGAAGACATAATGCTGAGTGAAATAAGCCAGGCACAAAAAGAGAAATATTATATGATACCACTAATGTGAACTTTGAAAAATGTAAAACAAACGGTTTATAATGTAGAATGTAGAGGAACTTGTGATAGAGAGCAATTAAGGAAGGGGGAACAATAATCCAAGAAGAACAGATAAGCTATCATGGGTAAATTTAACATTCTGGGAATGCCCAGGAATGACTATGGTCTGTTAATTTCTGATGGGTATAGTAGGAACAAGTTCACAGAAATATTGCTATATTAGGTTACTTTCTTGGGGTAGAGCAGGGACACATTGGAAGTAAAGTATTTAGGTTAGTTGTCTTTTTCTAACTCCCTTGTTATGGTCTCTTTGAGATGTTCTTTTATTGTATGTTTTTTAAATTTTTTTTAAATTTTTTAATTTTTCATACAGTTGATTTAGAAAAAATAAATTAAAAAACAAACAAGGAAAAAATATGCAGAGCCCCCTTGAGTAGCTGGTGGAGAATGCAGGGGTATTGGCCTGCCCTACCTCGATGGTTGCTAACATGACCACAGACATAGGGGACTGGTAGTTTGATGGATTGAGCCCTCTACCACGGGATTTGCCCTTGGAAAGACTATTGCTGCAAAGGAGAGGCTTGGCCTCCCTATATTGTGCCTTAGTGCCTCCTCCCGAATGCCTCTTTGTTGCTCAGATGTGGCCCTCTCTCTCTAGCTAAGCCAACTTGAAAGGTGAAACCACTGCCCTCCCCCCTACATGGGATTGGACACCCAGGGGAGTGAATCTCCCTGGAAACGTGGAATATGACTCCCAGGGAGGAATGTAGACCTGGCATCATGGGATGGAGAACATCTTCTTGATCAAAAGGGGGATGCAAAAGGAAATGAAATAAGCTTCAGTGGCAGAGAGATTCCAAAAGGAGCTGAGAGGTCACTGTGCTGGCCACTCTTATGCACAATATAGGCAACCCTTTTTAGATTCTAATGAATTTGGATAGCTGGTGGTAGGTATCTGAAACTATCAAACTAAAACCCAGAACCCATTGGTCTTGAAGACAATTGTATAAAAATGTGGCTTATGGGGGAGACAGTGGGATTGGGGGGGGCCATAGGGATCACACTCCCATTGTCTAGTTTGTGGATGGATGAGTGGAAAGGTGGGGGAAGGAAACAAACAAACAAACAAACAGACAAGGGCACCCAGTGTTCTTTTTTACTTTAGTTGCTCTTTTTCACTTTAATTATTATTCTGGTTATTTTTGTGTGGGTGGTAATGAGGGTGTCAGGGATTGATTTTGGTGATGAATGTACAACTACACAATGGTACTGTGAACAATCAAATGTATGATTTGTTTTTTTATGACTGTGTGGTATGTGAATATATCTCAATAAAATGAATATTAAAAAAGGTGTTATCTGTCACAAAAACAGCCGAATTTCCTTGTAAGTTGCATTGTTTTACTCTGTTTTTCTAAAAGTGCTTGCAATTAGCTACAAGTCAATGCTTCATCTTCAACAACAGCAAGGAAACACTTTTAAAAGAATCAAGGCAAGTATATAAATTATGTTCTAACCATTTTCTAACATAGCCCTAGTAAAAATGTAAAGAAAAATTAGACATCTATTTTAGTTAAAGTGCTTGCATGTTTAAACCAAGCTCCTAGTACTGTGTGTGCATGCTCTCCCCCCATCAGAGTTATTGGTAAGACCCATTTCTGTGGTACCTAAAACTATGAGTGTCAACCACATCACATAGATGTGCTCCAGAAGTAAATGGACACATGCTGTTACTGCAAATATCTTTTACTACAAACACCTTTGTCTCTGCCTACCAGAAAATATTTGATCACTTTCACTTTTCAGTGGACACTGCCTCCAGGCTGGCTCTGCTGCATAGTGCCAGAAGGTGCTGTAAAACAGCCCAATGGAACCCTGGAGCCCACTATCCTTTTTCCCAGAGGACCAAAGATGCTGTGCTACAACTGTACAAAGAAGATACCTCCCAGAGCTGTAACTGCCAATGTGATGTAGTTGAAACCTAAGAACATAATTAACACTAAGGCCTGCTCCTATGAGGGAACAGCATGTGTGGTATTGTAAACATAACACCTAATGCAGCTCAGGAAAACTTGAACATTCATTAGCATTCAGTGCTACACATATATACCAAATAAATATAACAATGTCTCTTCAATATTAAATCATATGCAAAATAATAACAATGTTGAAATTATAGTAAATTAAATGCATTTTCTAAGTGGCTAATGAATTTACCATGAAATAAAAAATAGCCTTTATTACCATAGATATATTCTGCTTGTCACTTGTTTGCCTGTTGTTGCCTACATTGTATCTGTAAGTCTATGTCCAGACCATCTTCCAGATTAATATAAGAACCTATTCAACCTTGCTTAGTAAAAAGCAGTTACAAGGAATACCTCCACCCACTTTCCCTTTTATAAAAGATGGTGGAGGCGGGGCAAGATGGCAGACTGGTGAGGTATATGTTTTAGTTACTCCTCCAGGAAAGCAGGTAGAAAGCCAGGAACTGCGTGGACTGGACATCACACAGCAATCTGACTTTGGGCATACTTCATACAACACTCATGAAAATGCGGAACTGCTGAGATCAGCAAAATCTGTAAGTTTTTGTGGCCAGGGGACCCGCGCCCCTCCCTGCCAGGCTCAGTCCCATGGGAGGAGGGGCTGTCAGCTCCGGGAAGGAGAAGGGAGAACTGCAGTGGCAGCCCTTACCGGAAACTCATTCTGCTGATCCAAACTCCAACCATAGATAGATGGAGACCAGACACCAGAGAATCTGAGAGCAGCCAGCCCAGCAGAGAGGAGACAGGCATAGAAAAAAACAACACGAAAAAATCCAAAATAAAAGCGGAGGATTTTTGGAGTTCTGGTGAACATAGAAAGGGGAAGGGCAGAGCTGAGGCCCGAGCTCAGGCCCTGAGGTGCATGTGCAAATCCCGAAGAAAAGCTGATCTCTCTGCCCTGTGGACCTATCCTTAATGGCCCTGGTTGCTTTGTCTCTTAGCATTTCAATAACCCATTAGATCCCTGAGGAGGGCCCTTTTTTTTTTTTAATACTTTTTTCTTTTTCTAAAACAATTACTCTAAGAAGCCCAATACAGAAACCTTCAAAGACTTGCAATTTGGGCACGTCAAGTCAAGAGCAGAACTCGGAGAGCTCTCAGACAAAACGCAATAGTCCAGTGGCTGAGAAAATTCACTAAACACCACAACTTCCCAAGAAAAGGGGGGTGTCCGCTCACAGCCATCATCCTGGTGGACAGGAAACACTCCTGCCCATCACCAGCCCCATAGCCCAGAACTGCCCCAGACAACCCAGTGTGACGGAAGTGTCTCAAATAACAGGCACACACCACAAAACTGGGCGTGGACATTAGCTTTCCCTGCAAACTCAGCTGATTGTCCCAGAGTTGGGAAGGTAGAGCAGTGTGAATTAACAAAGCCCCATTCAGCCATCATTTCAGCAGACTGGGAGCCTCCCTACACAGCCCAGCAGCCCAGAACTGCCCTGGGGGGACGGCACTCACCTGTGACATAGCACAGTCATCCCTCAACAGAGGACCCGGAGTGCACAGCCTGGAAGAGGGGTCCACTTGCAAGTCCAGGAGCCATACGCCAATACCAAGGACTTCTGGGTCAGTGGCAGAGACAAACTGTGGCAGGAATGAACTGAAGGATTAGACTATTGCAGCAGCTTTAAAACTCTAGGATCACCAGGGAGATTTGATTGTTAGAGCCACCCACCTCCCTCCCTGACTGCCCAGAAACACGCACCATATACAGGGCAAGCAACACCAACTACACACGCAAGCTTGGTACACCAATTGGACCCCACAAGACTCACTCCCCCACTCACCAAAAAGGCTAAGCAGGGGAGAACTGGCTTGTGGAGAACAGGTGGCTCGTGGACGCCACCTGCTGGTTAGTTAGAGAAAGTGTACTCCACGAAGCTGTAGATCTGATAAAGTAGAGATAAGGACTTCAATTGGTCTACAAATCCTAAAAGAACCCTATCAAGTTCAGCAAATGCCACGAGGCCAAAAACAACAGAAAATTATAAAGCATATGAAAAAACCAGACGATATGGATAACCCAAGCCCAAGCACCCAAATCAAAAGAGCAGAAGAGACACAGCACCTAGAGCAGTTACTCAAAGAACTAAAGATGAACAATGAGACCATAGTACGGGAGACAAAGGAAATCAAGAAGACCCTAGAAGAGCATAAAGAAGACATTGCAAGACTAAATAAAAAAATGGATGATCGAATGGAAATTAAAGAAACTGCTGACCAAATTAAAAAGATTCTGGACACTCATAGTACAAGACTAGAGGAAGTTCAACAACGAATCAGTGACCTCGAAGATGACAGAATGGAAAATGAAAGCATAAAAGAAAGAATGGGGAAAAAATTGAAAAAATTGAAATGGACCTCAGGGATATGATAGATAATATGAAACGTCCAAATATAAGACTCATTGGTGTCCCAGAAGGGGAAGAAAAGGGTAAAGGTCTAGGAAGAGTATTCAAAGAAATTGTTGGGGAAAACTTCCCAAATCTTCTAAACAACATAAATACACAAATCATAAATGCTCAGCGAACTCCAAATAGAACAAATCCAAATAAACCCACTCCGAGACATATACTGATCACACTGTCAAACACAGAAGAGAAGGAGCAAGTTATGAAAGCAGCAAGAGAAAAGCAATTCACCACATACAAAGGAAACAGCATAAGACTAAGTAGTGACTACTCAGCAGCCACCATGGAGGCGAGAAGGCAGTGGCACGATATATTTAAAATTCTGAGTGAGAAAAATTTCCAGCCAAGAATACTTTATCCAGCAAAGCTCTCCTTCAAATTTGAGGGAAAGCTTAAACTTTTCACAGACAAACAAATGCTGAGAGAATTTGCTAACAAGAGACCTGCCCTACTGGAGATACTAAAGGGAGCCCTACAGACAGAGAAACAAAGAAAGGACAGAGAGACTTGGAGAAAGGTTCAGTACTAAAGACATTCAGTATGGGTACAATAAAGGATATTAATAGACAGAGGGGAAAAATATGACAAACATAAACCAAAGGATAAGATGGCTGATTCACGAAATCCCTTCACGGTTATAACGTTGAATGTAAATGGATTAAACTCCCCAATTAAAAGATATAGATTCACAGAATGGATCAAAAAAAATGAACCATCAATATGTTGCATACAAGAGACTCATCTTAGACACAGGGACACAAAGAAACTGAAAGTGAAAGGATGGAAAAAAATATTTCATGCAAGCTACAGCCAAAAGAAAGCAGGTGTAGCAATATTAATCTCAGATAAAACAGACTTCAAATGCAGGGATGTTTTGAGAGACAAATAAGGCCACTACATACTAATAAAAGGGGCAATTCAGCAAGAAGAAATAACAATCGTAAATGTCTATGCACCCAATCAAGGTGCCACAAAATACATGAGAGAAACACCGGCAAAACTAAAGGAAGCAATTGATGTTTCCACAATAATTGTGGGAGACTTCAACACATCACTCTCTCCTATAGATAGATCAACCAGACAGAAGACCAATAAGGAAATTGAAAACCTAAACAATCTGATAAATGAATTAGATTTAACAGACATATACAGGACATTACATCCCAAATCACCAGGATACACATACTTTTCTAGTGCTCATGGAACTTTCTCCAGAATAGATCATATGCTGGGACATAAAACAAGCCTCAATAAATTTAAAAAGATTGAAATTATTCAAAGCACATTCTCTGACCACAATGGAATACAATTAGAAGTCAATAACCATCAGAGACTTAGAAAATTCACAAATACCTGGAGGTTAAACAACACACTCCTAAACAATCAGTGGGTTAAAGAAGAAATAGCAAGAGAAATTGCTAAATATATAGAGATGAATGAAAATGAGAACACAACATACCAAAACCTATGGGATGCAGCAAAAGCAGTGCTGAGGGGGAAATTTATAGCACTAAACACATATATTAAAAAGGAAGAAAGAGCCAAAATCAAAGAACTAATGGATCAACTGAAGAAGCTAGAAAATGAACAGCAAACCAATCCTAAACCAAGTAGAAGAAAAGAAATCACAAGGATTAAAGCAGAAATAAATGACATAGAGAACAAAAAAACAATAGAGAGGATAAATATCACCAAAAGTTGGTTCTTTGAGAAGATCAACAAGATTGACAAGCCCCTAGCTACACTGACAAAATCAAAAAGAGAGAAGACCCATATAAACAATATAATGAATGAAAAAGGTGACATAACTGCAGTTCCTGAAGAAATTAAAAAAATTATAAGAGGATACTGTGAACAACTGTATGGCAACAAACTGGATAATGTAGAGGAAATGGACAATTTCCTGGAAACATATGAACAACCTAGACTGACCAGAGAAGAAATAGAAGACCTCAACCAACCCATCACAAGCAAAGAGATCCAATCAGTCATCAAAAATCTTCCCACAAATAAATGCCCAGGGCCAGATGGCTTCACAGGGGAATTCTACCAAACTTTCCAGAAAGAACTGACACCAATCTTACTCAAACTCTTTCAAAACATTGAAGAAAACGGAACACTACCTAACTCATTTTGTGAAGTTAACATCAATCTAATACCAAAACCAGGCAAAGAGTTACAAAAAAGGAAAACTACTGGCCAATCTCCCCAATGAATATAGATGCAAAATTTCTCAACAAAATACTTGCAAATCGAATCCAAAGACACATTAAAAATATCATACACCATGACCAAGTGGGGTTCATTCCAGGCATGCAAGGATGGTTCAACATAAGAAAATCAATCAATGTATTACAACACATTAACAAGTCAAAAGGGAAAAATCAATTGATCATCTCAATAGATGCTGAAAAAGCATTTGACAAAATCCAGCAACCCTTTTTGATAAAAACACTTCAAAAGGTAGGAATTGAAGGAAACTTCCTCAACATGATACAGAGCATATATGAAAAACCCACAGCCAGCATAGTACTCAATGGTGAGAGACTGAAAGCCTTCCCTCTAAGATCAGGAACAAGACAAGGATGGCCGCTGTCACCACTGTTATTCAATATTGTGCTGGAAATGCTAGCCAGGGCAATCTGGCAAGACAAAGAAATAAAAGGCATCCAAATTGGAAAAGAAGAAGTAAAGCTGTCATTGTTTGCAGATGATATGATCTTATATCTACAAAACCCTGAGAAATCGACGATACAGCTACTAGAGCTAATAAACAAATTTAGCAAAGTAGCGGGATACAAGTTTAATGCACGTAAGTCAGTAATGTTTCTATATGCTAGAAATGAACAAACTGAAGAGACACTCAAGAAAAAGATACCATTTTCAATAGCAACTAAAAAAATCAAGTATCTAGGAATAAACTTAACCAAAGATGTAAAAGACCTATACAAAGAAAACTACATAACTCTAGTAAAAGAAATAGAAGGGGACCTTAAAAGATGGAAAAATATTCCATGTTCATGGATAGGAAGGCTAAATGTCATTAAGATGTCAATTCTACCCAAACTCATCTACAGATTCAATGCAATCCCAATCAAAATTCCAACAACCTACTTTGCAGACTTGGAAAAGCTAGTTATCAAATTTATTTGGAAAGGGACGATGCCTCGAATTGCTAAAGACACTCTAAAACAGAAAAACGAAGTGGGAGGACTTACACTCCCTGACTTTGAAGCTTATTATAAAGCCACAGTTGCCAAAACAGCATGGTACTGGCACAAAGATAGACATATAGATCAATGGAATTGAATTGAGAATTCGGAGATAGACCCTCAGATCTATGGCCGACTGATCTTTGATAAGGCCCCCAAAGTCACTGAACTGAGTCATAATGGTCTTTTCAACAAATGGGGCTGGGAGAGTTGGATATCCATATCCAAAAGAATGAAAGAGGACCCCTACCTCACCCCCTACACAAAAATTAACTCAAAATGGACCAAAGATCTCAATATAAAAGAAAGTACCATAAAACTCCTAGAAGATAATGTAGGAAAACCTCTTCAAGACGTTGTATTAGGCGGCCACTTCCTAGACTTTACACCAAAAGCACAAGCAACAAAAGAGAAAATAGATAAATGGGAACTCCTCAAGCTTAGAAATTTCTGCACCTCAAAGGAATTTCTCAAAAAGTTAAAGAGGCAGCCAACTCAATGGGAAAAAATTTTTGGAAACCATGTATCTGACAAAAGACTGCTATCTTGCATATATAAAGAAATCCTACAACTCAATGACAATAGTACAGACAGCCCAATTATAAAATGGGCAAAAGATATGAAAAGACAGTTCTCTGAAGAGGAAATACAAATGGCCAAGAAACACATGAAAAAATGTTCAGCTTCACTAGCAATTAGAGAGATGCAAATTAAGACCACAATGATATACCATCTAACACCGATTAGAATGGCTGCCATTAAACAAACAGGAAATTACAAATGCTGGAGGGGATGTGGAGAAATTGGAACTCTTATTCATTGTTGGTGGGACTGTATAATGGTTCAGCCACTCTGGAAGTCAGTCTGGCAGTTCCTTAGAAAACTAGATATAGAGTTACCATTCGATCCAGCGATTGCACTTCTCGGTATATACCCGGAAGATCGGAAAGCAGTGACACGAACAGATATCTGCACGCCAATGTTCATAGCAGCATTATTCACAATTGCCAAGAGATGGAAACAACCCAGATGTCCTTCAACAGATGAGTGGATAAATAAAATGTAGTATATACACACGATGGAATACTACGCGGCAGTAAGAAGGAACGATCTCGTCAAACATATGACAACATGGATGAACCTTGAAGACATAATGCTGAGCGAAACAAGCCAGGCACAAAAAGAGAAATATTATATGCTACCACTAATGTGAACTTTGAAAAATGTAAAAGAAATGGTTTATAATGTATAATGTAGGGGAACTAGCAATAGAGAGCAATTAAGGAAGGGGGAACAATAATCCAAGAAGAACAGATAAGCTACTTAACGTTCTGGGGATGCTCAGGAATGACTATGGTCTGTTAATTTCTGATGGATATAGTAGGAGCAAGTTCACAGAAATGTTGCTATATTAGGTAACTTTCTTGGGGTAAAGTAGGAACATGTTGGAAGTTAAGCAGTTATCTTAGGTTAGTTGTCTTTTTCTTACTCCCTTGTTATGGTCTCTTTGAAATGTTCTTTTATTGTATGTTTGTTTTCTTTTTAACTTTTTTTTCATACAGTTGATTTAAAAAGGAAGGGAAACTTAAAAAAAAGAAAAGAAAAGAAAAACAAGGAAAAAAAAAGATGTAGTGCCCCCTTGAGGAGCCTGTGGAGAATGCAGGGGTATTCGCCTACCCCACCTCCATGGTTGCTAACATGACCACAGACATAGGGGACTGGTGGTTTGATGGGTTGAGCCCTCTACCACAGGTTTTACCCTTGGGAAGACGGTTGCTGCGAAGGAGAAGCTAGGCCTCCCTATGGTTGTGCCTAAGAGCCTCCTCCCGAATGCCTCTTTGTTGCTCAGATGTGGCCCTGTCTCTCTAGCTAAGCCAACTTGAAAGGTGAAATCACTGCCCTCCCCCTTACGTGGGATCAGACACCCAGGTGAGTGAATCTCCCTGGCAACATGGAATATGACTCCCGGGGAGGAATGTAGACCTGGCATTGTGGGACGGAGAACATCTTCTTGACCAAAAGGGGGATGTGAAAGGAAATGAAATAAGCTTCAGTGGCAGAGAGATTCCAAAAGGAGCTGAGAGGTCACTCTGGTGGGCACTCTTACGCACACTTTAGACAACCCTTTTTACGTTCCAAAGAATTGGGGTAGCTGGTGGTGGATACCTGAAACTATCAAACTACAACCCAGAACCCATGAATCTCGAAGACAGTTGTATAAAAATGTAGCTTATGAGGGGTGACAATGGGATTGGGAAAGCCATAAGGACCACACTCCACTTTGTCTAGTTTATGGATGGATGAGTAGAAAAATAGGGGAAGGAAACAAACAGGCAAAGGTACCCAGTGTTCTTTTTTTCTTCAATTGCTCTTTTTCACTCTAATTATTATTTTTGTTATTTTTGTGTGTGTGCTGATGAAGGTGTCAGGGATTGATTTGGGTGATGAATGTATCACTATGTAATGGTACTATAAACAATCAAAAGTACGATTTGTTTTGTATGACTGCATGGTATGTGAATATATCTCAATAAAATGAAGATAAAAATAAAAAATAAAAGATGCTCATCAGATACCATTTCTTAAAAATAAGAAAATGTCTAATAAAAAGGAGTTAATTGCTGAGTAAGTCTGAGTAAGTAAGAAATAGTCAACAAAACTTTCCAATTTTTTTTCATTCTTCTCTATGCAATACTCAATAAAACTTTCTCTCAAATTTTCTTTCATTCTTTTCTACACCTCTACAAGCTATTTTACTCTCCCTTATGGGGCCAGTAATTATCCTTATATTGATTTTCCCTTTTGCTCCTTGCCTCTTACAATGTTTAATTAAATTTATCAACAGGTCAATAGCTCCCATAACCAACCAGCAAAACTCCAAAAATATACTACTGCTACAAATAAAAATTGAAAATCTCATCCTGCCACAGCAAAAGCCTCACTACCAGCCAGTTCCAGCAGAAGACATCGAAACATCAATCTAATAATGCTAAAACTTAGTTCAAAACAACCCTTCTCCAACTCTGTCCATGCCCAGCTTGAAGTAGCTAAGAGATGTGTTTGATGTCCCTACTCCCTACAAAGGTTGCTTTGAGCTAAGTTAAAGTGTTAACCCAAAACTCAACCCAAACTCATAACAATTTTTTATTAAAAATAAAAGGCAGGAATATCAGACCCCAGAATAAAGAGTCTAACATATAGAAGGAGTGTCTAATCCAGGGGCCCTGCTGCTTATCTCACAGAAAATAGGTGCTCCATAAACTAAAGAATGAAGGCTGTTCAAGGCTGTTCCAGCCACAGTGGTGCCCCAACCCCAAAAGGTGGGTAAAAGCAAAGTCAGATATGTCCATAAAATGAAAAATTGAAAAGTCCTGCTCTCCCTAGATAGATAATGCAGCTGCTTTTCTAAGAAGAATAATGTGCCAGAAACCTAACAACCTATCAGCCTAGAAATTGATAGGCACTCACCCAATCAAGGCACAGGATGAACTCAGCAGGTACCCTTCTACCCTGACACCCTCCCATCCCAATGAAAGTTTTTCCTTTAAGAAATGCTGCTCTCGGATAGAGAGCTGGAGCCATTTTTCCTTCTTTCTTTTCACTTGCTCCCACCTGCTTTCTTCTGCTTTCTTCCTCTAATAAACCTTAAACTCTCTACTTAAACCATGACTCACTGCATTGTGTGGATTCCTCAATGACTCTAACATATCAAAGGGTAGCATCACATCCAGGTTGGAATTGGGTGTCATTGTGGTAATACCACTACAGCCTTTCCCACAACCCTCTCCTCCTGTTGAGTGTACTTCTTGGAGAAAAAAAAGAGAAAAAGAGCAGTTGAGTATAATGGGATTGACATTCCTCAGGTGTACCTTAATCAGGTGACTATCTGGTCCCCTTTCCCATCTAAGGTAATTATTTCCCAATACATACTGAACTGCCATGCTTCCCTTCTGCAGGAATACAGTATTTAGTGTCCAAAGAAATGGGGGTACCATTGGGTAAATTTCACTTCCTGATCAACTTTGCCTATTTGTTTTAGTTTTCCATTCCAATGTTCTATTGCTGTATTTCCTCTGGGTTGATAGGAAGCATGAGAACTCTGCCTTATAAGTTGGAAATGTGCCTATTGCTTGGCCATGTGTGCTGTAAATGATGTACCTTGATATGAATGGAGTTTGGTTGGCTATATGAACACATGGCACAGCTGTTTATGTAAGGTTGAAATGGTGTGTTGACACATGGGAATTGCTGTCTCTTATCTGGAATATGTGTCTAAGGCAGTGAGACACCACCAGAATATGTGCCTAAGGGACAGGTGTCCCAAGTGATTGAGCTGCAGCATTATGTAGGTCATAAGCCCTGGTTGATGTAACCTAGCTACCATTTTGGTTTCATTGGCAGAAGCCACACAACTAGGCTGCATCTTGGGCTTCTGCTTCCTCTCATGTGCTTTGGCTCACTCTTACCACTGAGGTGGGCTTCTGTGTCCCATTCCAGGGTGGATCAAGCAGGCAGTCATGGCAACCTGTTGAATACATGCTTGATCAGCATGGGAATCCCACTCATGTTCCATTAGATGGGCTTTTGTCTTGGACATCTACATGAGTGATAAATAGGTCTCCCTCCCAGCTAGGAAGATGATGCCACAACTCCTGTCCTCAGATGAGGGATACTTTAATAGTCTATTGATTTGTCAGTCACAAGACCATGTGGGTAAATCCAATTTACAATGGCCCATGAGTATGTAATTATGTAGCAGGAAGCTGTGGTTGAAATGGCCTGCACAATGATTACCACTGCATGGAATTTTGCTCTTTGGGCAGAAGGCCCTCATCCAGTCTTAGTCAGTAGGTTGTTGTCCTTGGAATGGATGGCAGCAGCAGATTTGTAGATCCATCAGTGAACCAAATCATAGTGACCAGCTGGGACATTTTCAGACAAGGGCTCCTCTTGACCAAAAGAGGGACAGAAGGAGCCCCAGCAGGCCATTCATCCCCCTTAGGCAAATCAGCTATTTTTCATGGAGTTCACTGACTTCCTGAGATCCCAGGCAGGTTAGGTCTTTGATAAACTTTCTATTTAATGGTGGAGATTTACTGAACCTGTCCAGCTTTGTTAGTAGGTTTAGTGAGTACCCAAGTGAACATGGGCAGCTCTGATCTTAAAATCAGGTTTGGTGCTCAGGGCCAAGGATGGCACTTCAGCACTTAATCTATGGTAAACTATTGTCTGCCTTCAGGCTCCTAAAGTCTTTTATTCTGGCCAAGACTGGGTTGTTAAACTATGATGGGGTAGCTTTTAACACTTCTGCCTGAATTGAGTCATAAATCAACAAAGTAATGTCATTTTCCCCAACAGGGAGATGGTATTGCTTTTGTTGAACAAATAGCTTGGCTATGGCACATTGGTGGTGTGCAGAAGTTGATACACCCCATGGTTTGGGCTGGAAATTCTCCTAAAGAGAGGTTGAAACCATTCAGTTGATGCTGGTCTTTCCAGCCACAGGTAGCTAATTGTTGACACCTATAATGAACTAGAGAAGGAAATGTGATCACTGATGCATAAAAATGTCCCAGAGGGCCCCACCCACAAGCACATTCACAGTATAATATTATTGGCCATAATTTCAATTCTTTTTTTTTTAATTTACATGCCACATAAATCCTCCCTCTTTTTCTCTTCTACCCAAAGGTGATCTAGGGCCAACAATCAATGGAGGCATCCTGAAAATCTTAGCCCCACCCAGGATCATTCTTCTTAAAGGGGGTAAGATCAGGGTACAGGTGAGGGAGCCATCTCTATCCAATGCTTTGGGCTCATAGTCAAAATCTCTTCCTCACTGGGACACAAGGAAGCCTTTTCAACTTTGCTTCAAACCATCCTGACTGGGTACAAAGACTTAGAGGGCAGTGATGCAGGATACACAATGTTTCTAGCTCTGTGATCCCTCTTCCTCATGTTTCCTTATTGTTCATAGGAGTGCCTGAATGCATATGTTAGAGGGAACCCCTTCATCAAATAGTTTTGGTGGAGCTCTCTTTAGGAAACCCATAAATTTCTCCTTTATCAATTGCTTGAGAAACCAAGTCCACATTGCACAGTGAGCAGACTCTGTTCCTCCTTTGTCTTTCCTGAGTCACACTTTGCATTTCTGTTATGGCACTATGTTCAGGGCAGCTTCCCCATTCTCACCTCCTGTACCTCTGAGCCTGGCTTGGTGAAGGTAACTGACACTTTCTTGCTATTTCCACTTGTAACAGACATTATGGGGGAACTTATCCAACACCTCTGCCACAATCATCCTGGAAGAAAATAATAGGACAGGGGGTCTTCCCCTGGGGAATTCCCTGTTTTGTGATATCTGAGACAGGACCTTCACAACTATGTCCTGCCCTTGGGTAGGGATTTATAATAAAATGTCTATCACCATCATTCTCATGGCCTTCAGAATTTCATGAATAGTTCTCCGTGGGGTTTTCCTTTGTGGGAAATCTTCAGTTGGGAAAACTACTCTCATACTCCCAAGAACACAAACAAGAAGCAGTTTGGGGAAACAAGAGGGTGGAGTGGTGAGGTGTGGGTTTCAGGTACTCCTCTGGGGAAGTTGGCAGAAAGCCAGGAACTGCATGGACTGGACACTGCAGAGCAATTTGAGTTTGGAGATACTTCATACAACACTCACAAATGTGTGGAAGAGCTGAGATCAGTGAAAACTGTAAGTTCTCACAGCCAGGGATTGCATGCCTCTCCCTGCCAGGCACAGCCCCATGGGAGGAGGGGCCATCAATGCTGGGAAACACGAGGGAGAACTGCAGTTACAGCACTGATTAAAATCTCAGAGTGCTGAACAAAATCTCCAAACATAGATAGACTGAGACCAGACACTGGAGAATGTGGGAGCAGTGACCCTGGCAGAGAGGAGGCAGGGCTAGCAGAAACAGCCAAAAAAAAAAATCAAAAACAAACAAAATCAAAACAGAGACTTTTTGGAGTTTGGGTGAACATAATATGGAGAAGAGCTGAGTTCAAACAAAATCAGGCATATATGCAAATCCAGGCAGTGAGGGCTTTAGTCAGAAAAGTGGGTTTCTCTGCTTTCTTGATCATTTCTTAATCACCCTAAATTCCTTGTCTTTTAGCATTTCAATAGCTATTAGATTTGCAAGGACTAGTAAACAGTCCATACTGGGCCCTTCTTTTCCTATTTCTGTTTTTTCTTTTTTTTTCTCTTTCTCTAAAACAATTGTTCTAACAAGCCCATTACAGAAAGCCTCAAAGACTTGCAATGTGTGACCAGACAAGTGCCTAGGTAAGATAGCTCTGAGAGACAAAGCAATAAATCTAGTGGGGAAGAAA
The DNA here is from genome assembly GCF_015220235.1 of Choloepus didactylus. Taxonomy (NCBI): domain Eukaryota; kingdom Metazoa; phylum Chordata; class Mammalia; order Pilosa; family Megalonychidae; genus Choloepus; species Choloepus didactylus. Next base: position 13,419,846 of record NC_051332.1, read on the forward strand.
ATTCACAAAATACCATACCTTCCCAAGAAAAGGGGAGCCTCACCCAGCTCCAATGGTAGCCATCCTTCTGGGAATGCAGATCCCAGGGCTGGAATTCAGAAACCAGCTTCTGTCAGTCAAACCCATGACAGGATCAAGGTCACTGGGAGAACTAAAGGCTCCACACCTCCTTACACTAGTGGCAGCTGTGGGCTGGTAAGCACCACTTACTGACAGCATAGGAGAAGTGCAAAGTTTATAGGCCTCATAGGAGGGTCTCATTCTCAAGGAAACTCCATATGCTTCTCTTGAGACCTGGGCCTCTCTGGACTGGGAAAGCCTGACTGGGATTGACAATATATGGGGAGATCACCACACAAGAATGCTACATAGAGGCAGGGAAAGAAACAGAAAAACAAGAGGTGAAAAACTCTGATCAATTAAACAGAATCTAAGTTAAATGTCTAGAATAAGCTGAACTGAACACCAAGGGTTACAGAACAAAGCCAACCAACAAGAAAACCCTACATTAAAGAGTGAAAACAAGCTCCAGAATAAACTAATCAATAAAGTCAGGTGCCTAGACAGCTTAAGATAATGAGCCTTACTAGGAAACATGAAAATATGGACCAGACAAAGGAACAAATAGTTCAACTGAGATACAGGAGTTGAAGCAATTATTGTTAAACAAATTCAATGAACTGAAGGAAGAACTAATTGCAGATGTTCAAACAAATCTAAATAAATTCAAAAATCCAGTGAATGAACTGAGGGAAGATATAGCAAAAGAGAGGAAGGATATAAGGAGGACACTGGATGACCATAAGGAAGAATTCATAAACTTGAAAAAGCAAATGGCAGAATTTAAGGGATGAAGGGCATAAAGGAGGAGATGAAAAAGACAATGGAGGGAACAACAGTAGATTTGAACAGGCAGAAGAAAGGATCAGTGAATTGGAAGACCAGACATCTAAATTCACACACATGAAAGAACAGATGATGGAAAGAATGCAAAAAGATGAAGAGGGTCTTAGGGAACTGAATGACAACATGAAATGCACAAATATACATGTTAGGGGTGTCCCAGAGGGAGAAAAGAAGGGGAAATGTGCAGAAAGAATAATAGAGGAAATAATCAGTGAAAATTTCCCAACTATTATGAAAGACAGAAAATTACAGATTCAAGAAGTACAGTGCACCCCAAACAGAATAGACCCCAATAGACCTACACCAAGACACTTACTGATCAGATTGTCCAATGTCAAAGACAAAGAATGAATTCTGAAAGCAGCAAGAGAAAAGCAATCCATCACATACAATGGAAGCTTGTTAAGACTATATACAGATTTCTCTGCAGAAACCATGGAGGTGAGAAGACAGTGGTATGATATATTTAAGATACTAAAAGAGAAGAATTGGCAACCAAAAATTCTATATCCAGCAAAACTCTCCTTCCAAAATGAAGGAGAGATTAAAATATTTTCAGAGAAACAGACACCAAGAGAGTTTTTGGATAAGAGACTGGGACTACAAGAAATACTAAAGGTAGTACTACAGGCTGAAAGGAAAACACAGGAGAGAGAGGTTTGGACTAGAGTGTAAATATGAAGACTATCAGGAACAGTAAAAAAAGGTAGAGGAAAACACAAAACATGATGTATAAAATCCAAAAGACAAAATGGTAGAGAAAGTGTTACAGTAATAACACTAAATGTTAATGGATTAAACTCCCCAATAAAAAGACACAGACTGGCAGAATGGATTAAAAAACAGGACCCATCTATATGCTGTCTACAAGAAACTCACCTTAGACACAAGGACAAAAATAGGCTGAAAGTGAAAGGTTGGAAAAAGAAATTTCATGCAAACAGCAACCAGAGTTCTATCCCAGAATGTATTTTATAACACTGCTGATACCATTTGTCTTTTTCAAATTCAGAAGCATTTTGTTCATGGTTAATTAATTTGGAATGGTCTTATGAGGGAATTTATTTAAGGTACAAAACCTTGTTGCCTATAAAATTTGTTGCTCTGTTCCTTTTGGTTTTTGGCTTTTCTTATACTCTGGCTCAGTTTGGGGAGTGTGAGTTTCTATTTTTCTTTATTTAAAGGTGATAACAAAGCTTCTAATAGTTCACATACTTGTTTAACATTGTATTAGTGTTCCTAATGAGGTCAGGAATCCCCAATGTTTTCATAACACTCCAAGATCATGAACTACTCCAAATGCTCATCTGTTGCCAGTATATATATCAACAGCTTTTCCTTTAGCTACATGAGAGCATTTACTTAAATATTTTAACTTAGGTTGCAAGGTCATGATGAGGCCAAGAGCTTGTTGACACTCAGTTGCTTCTAATGTGTTGTTTTCTACATAGCCAGCCTGACATTTATGTTTCTGTTTTGAGATAAGTCACATCTACAAATAAGGTCAAGTCCAGTTTAATCAATGGTATTTTGTAAGTCTAGTCCTGGAGAAGAATATTGATAAACACAGAGAAAGTACAACATCACAATCTTGAGGCACAACTTCTTCACTGCAGTGGCAACATGTTTGGGGGTTTAAAGTATTACAGCAGAGGATTTGGATATTTCAAGGAGAAAACAATAAAATTTCCTAAGAGGTCAGCCTGATAGTTCACACATGCTGGGGTTTCCTTGAAATTACAAGCTGATGAAGAGCATGTGGCTCTTTTAACCATAAAATGAGACCTTCAAATCACCTGATGCCTCAACTAATTTGGCAGCAGAGGCTCTGCCTTCAGAAAACTTGGAATGCAGGAGCTTAGAATCCAACTGAAGGTTTCATACATATGGGTCTCTGTTGACTCCTGTGTCTTAGAGTGAGGACAATTAAAGCTTGGTCTTGATTTTCACAAATAAACAATGAAACTGTTTAAATGCAATTGGATAAGCTTAAATTTGGTGGTTGCCAGGACTGCATGAAGTCTTTTTTTTTTTTTAATTTTTATTGGGATTGTTCAGATACCATACAATTACCCAAAGATCCAAAGTGTACAATCAGTTGCCCCTGGTACCCTCATACAGCTGTGCATCCATCACCGCACTTAATTTTTGTTCAATTTTTAGAAACTTTTCATTACTCCAGACAAGAAATAAAGAGAAAGATGAAAAAATTAAAAAAAAAAAAAAAGGAAACTCAAATTCTCCCATAACCCTAATGTTCTAGTTTGCTAATGCTGCAGAATGCAAAACACCAGAGATGGACTGGCTTTTATAAAAAGGGGATTTATTTGGCTATACAGTTACAGTCTTAAGGCCATAAAGTGTCCAAGGTAACACATCAGTAATCAGGTACCTTCACTGGAGGATGGCAAATGGCGTCCGGAAAACCTCTGTTAGCTGGGAAGGCACGTGGCTGGCGTCTGCTCCAAAGTTCTGGTTTCAAAATGGCTTTCTCCCAGGACATTCCTCTCTAGCAAGCTTGCTCCTCTTCAAACCGTCACTCACAGCTGCACTCCGCTCCGTTCAGTCTCTTTGAGTCAGCATGTTTTATATGGTTCCACTGATCAAGACCCACCCTGAATGGGCAGGGACACACCTCCATGGGAGTATCCCACCAGAGTCACCACCCACAGCTGGGTGGGGCACATTTCCATGCAAACAACCTAATTCAAACGTTCCAACTTAATCCCCACTATTCTGTCTGCCCCACAAGATTGCATCAAAGAATATGGCTTTTTCTGGGGGACTTAATACATTCAAACCGGCACACCTAACCAAACTCCCTCAAATGGTGACTTGTAGTGTTGGTACTGTACATTTGTTAATGTTTATGAAAGAATGTTGAAATACTACTAACTGTAGTATATAGTTTGCAATAGGTATATATTTCTTCCCTATATGTCCCTCTATTATTAACTTCTACTTGTAATACATTTGTTCTGGTTCATGGAAGAGTTTTCTAATATTTCTACAGTTAATCATGGACATTGTGCACCATAGGATTCAGTTTTATACATTCCCATCTTTTGACCTCCAACTTTCCTTCTGGTGACATATATGACTCTGAGCTTCCCCTTTCCACCTCATTCATGCACCATTTGGCAATGTTAGTGATTTTCACATCTTGCTACTGACACTTCTGTTCATTTCCAAACATTTAAGTTCATCTTAGTTGAACATTCTGCTCCCCGTTCTTAAGCCTCATCCTATACTTGGTACCTTATATTTCATGTCAATGAGTTTACATATTATAATTAGTTCTTATCAGTGAGATCCTGCAATATTTGTCCTTATGTGTCTGGTTTACTTCACTCAGTATATTGCACTCAAGGTTTTGCCATCAACCCATTTTTTTATTAAGATGATTTTGTTCACACCCCTACATTTCATCCTAAGTAAACAATCAATTGTTCTCTCTATGGTCACATATTTATTTGTTCACCACCTTCACCACTATCTATATAAGGACATCTACATTTCCTCCACAAGGCAGGAGGGAGAGTCAAAGAAGGTAGAGAGGCAAAAGAGAAAGGAAAAAAATGACACTTGGGAAGTAGCAAAAGGAAAAATAACCTTAAATCAAAGTAGAGTAAAGAGTCAGACAACACCACCAATGTCAAGTGTCTAACATGCCTCCCCTATCACCCCCTCTTATCTAGATTTACCTTGGTATATCTTCTTTGTTACATTAAAGGAAGCATAATACAATGACTCTGTTAGTTACAGTCTCTAGTTTATGTTGATTGCATCCCTCCCTCAATGCCTCACCATTTTTAACATGTTGCAAGGTTGACATTTGCTTGTTCTCCCTCATAAAAGAACATATTTGTACATTTTATCACAATTGGTGAACACTCTAGATTTTGTGAAGTTACAAAGTCCCATTCTTCATCTTTCTTCCTTTCTTCTGGTGTCTCACATGCTCCCAACCTTCCTCTCTCAACTGTATTCATAGTTATCTTTGTTCAGTGTACTTACTTTGCTGTGCTACCATCTCCCCAAATTGTGTTCCAAACCATGCACTGCTATCTTCTCCTATCATGCTGTAGTGCTCCCCTTAATATTTCTTGTAGGGTGGGTGTCTTGTTCACAAAGACTATTATTGTTTGTTTGTCAGAAAATATTTTGAGCTCTCCCTCATATTTGAAGAACAGCTTTGATGGATATAGGATTCTTGGTTGGTGGTTTTTCTCTTTCAGTATCTTAAATATATCACATCACTTCCTTCTTGCCCCCATGGTTTCTGCTGAGAGATCTGTATATAGTCTTATTAAGCTTCCTTTGTATGTGATGGATTGTTTTTCTCTTGCTGCTTTCAGGATTCTCTCTTTGTCTTTGGCATTTGATAATCTGATTAAGTGTCTTGGCATAGACCTATTCAGATCTATTCTGTTTGGAGTATGCTGCACTTCTTGTTTCTGTAATTTTATGTCTTTCCTAAGAGAAGGGAAATTTTCATTGCTTATTTCCTCTATTATTGTCTCTGCCCCTTTTCCCTTCTCTTATCCTTCTGGGTCACCAATGATATGTACATTCTTGTACTTTGTTTCATCTTTAAGTTCCCAGAGATGGTACTCATATTTTTTCATTGTTTTCTCCATCTTCTCCTTTGAGTGTAGGTTTTCAGGTGTTTTGTTTTCCAGTTCTTGAGTGTTTTCTTCTGCCTCTTGAGATCTGCTGTTATATGTTTCTATTGTGTCTTTTGTCTCTTGTGTTGTGCCTTTCATTTCCATAGATTCTACTAGTTGTTTTTTGAACTTTCAATTTCTGCCTTATATATGCCCAGTGTTTTCTTTACAGCTTCTCTCTTTTGTGAAATATTCTCTAAACTTTTTGAATTGATTTAGTATTAGCTGTTTAAATTCCTGTATCTCAGTTGAAGTGTACAGTTGTTCCTTTGACTGGAACATAGCTTCATTTTTCTTAGTGTAAATTGTAGTTTTCTGTTGTCTAGGCATCTGACCTCCTAGGCCACCCTAATCAGGTTTTCCCAGATGAGAACAAGGCTCAGGTCACAGAAGGAGGAAATATTCAGTATCTGGTTTCCCTGATGGTTTTTCTTAGAGGATTGATACACCTGTGCTTTTCTGCCCAGCAAGTGCACCTGTCAGCCTGTCACTGGTTGGTGTAAGAGGGTGTGGCCTGTGGCTCTTCTCCCCCAGGCTTTGGGATCTGGTTCCAGAAAGATGGGCAGTAGAGCTGGACCCCTTCCTTTCCTCTTGGGAAGCTATGCCCCTCCAGATGGGTCATTTGCATATCAATAAGTTCTTTGTTTCTCTGACTCTGTTGATCAAAGTGTTTTGATTTAAAACGGCTGAAGCTGTCTTTAATACAAAGTGCTGTGGGCTGAAAATGGCTGAGGTTTTCTCCACAGAGAGAGAGAAAGGGACAGAAAAGCTCCCAAGTTCACCAATCAGCCAGAAATAGCACCCAATCCTCTGGGCTCCCCATCCTGAGACAGATATGTCTCCCAACTCTCCCAATGTCAGTTGTCACCAAAAGCCTCTGTCTGCTTTTTGAGGATTCACTGTCTGTATTGAGCAATTAACATTAAAACCCCAGTTGGAGCTGGGCTGAGGGAGTGCTGCTCTCTAGCACTGTGAGGCTTCCATGAGGGAGGGGCTCTCAGCCTCTTGGCTCTCAGTGTGGGTCCGCAGTTTTACTTACAGATTTTATGCTGCAATCTCAGACATTCCTCCCAATTCAGGTTGGTGGATGAGTGGACAATCATGTTTGTCTCTCTGCAGTTATTCCAGGTTATTTACTAGTCTTTTTGTCATTTATGAACTGTTTCAGGGGGTGACTAACAGTCTTCCACTCCTCTCTATGCTACCATCTTAGCTCCTCTCTGCATGAAGTCTTTTTGGAGATGCTTAAATGGTCTTGTTGGTTAAGACATTTGACCCAGTCCCACCATTTCACTTTCACCAGTGTTATGTAAGTGACAGGTGAAACATGGTCATATACAAGACTTGCTTCTCATTCAAAGTGCCTTTATTTTGCTGAAGGCAAAGCTATGACCTGTATATGATTGCAAGCACTTCCAGGGAATCACCAAGATGTAACAATGTAATAGAAAAGGAAATTTGGCTATTTATGTGGGATGTAAAAATTTTAAAAAATTGAAGTTATAGCCAATAACACTATACTTTGATATAGCCAACTAAAAAGTCATAGGAAAATTTGAGGTCAAGAAGACTATGATTTGCTTGGGGAAGGCAAATGACAAATTGTCAGGGGTGTTTCTTATTTTGTCAAATGAGGTCAGAGGTCACTATGAAACAATACTTGACTCCCTGTTTAACCAAGTGACAATAAAAGATATAAAAAGTAATTATGGATATTAGTGTTATTCTTTCAAATATGCAGTTATTTTTAAAGTGAAAGAAACCAAATTCTTTTAAACAACCAAATACAAGATCAGACCAGGTAACAACTGTGATAAAACACAGAATATCTGCTTTCTAGGCCAAATACACAAAAGGTAAATAAAGTTTTTCATAATATCTAAGAGCAGACAAATAATCCCAGTCAGTATTTTCATTTTAAGAGAGAGAAAACTAAGTTGTAGTTTTTCATGAATACACTATTTCTTAAAAATCTTATAGGAAAATCTGTTAAATCTTACCAAACTTTGACCACAAGAGAAATAAAATTTATTTTCTGCAAACTGTCAAAACCTTTCTAAATCCATTAAAGTTTTTTCCCTACATTTTTTCTCTTTTTTAATTCTGTAATAACCAGTAATTTTTTCTTTAGGGCAAAACAACTCATTCAATGTGTTAAAATTGCAACTTACCATGAATGCGTCACATTGTGGGTTATAACCTTCCTTGGCCAATTTTTATCGTCTATAAAATCCTTGCAGTTTTTTGGAAAGGGGGCTGCTGGGCTGCTCCTGACAATGCACTGTGCTTGTGCCCATTGTATTTTATGGAACATAAAAAATAATTAAAATATTATAATAAAATTCCAAATAAGTAAATAATATTTACAGACTATTTTCTGTGTCACAGCCCATGAGGGCTATTCCAGTCCATAGGCCAAAGAAGACAATGAGCATTTTCTGATACATGAACTTTTATTCAGGGTTTACTAAAAGTGTGAGAAGACACAGAGAGATCATGATAGCTCTCTAAGGCTGGGTGGGCATCACATTTGCAGTGAAGTTGACCACATGCTTGAAAGAGGACAGCAAGCCATTTATAAGGGTTTAAGAAAAGGCATTCCTAAGGGTGGGGGAGCATAGATGGGGAACAGGTCACTGTGATATGGGGTGTGGTGCAGGAAGGACTAGATTAATATTTGATGGTGGGGAGGTCTGGGGTACAGTTACATGTTGCCTTTTGTAAGATCAAGAGACTCTTGCCTCCTGCCTACTTCCCATTTCATGTTTTAGAGATACATTTTAAGGTCAACTCACCCTTTTTCTCTTTACTGGCTTACAAAGATGATAGGTTAAACATTAGCTGCCTAGGTCACATAGACTGCTCTGTGCTAAGTTCTGAAGGCCTGTTTTTCTTCAGGCCAGGGGCTGCCATAATCCACCCCCACACAACAGTTTGCACTGACCATAGGACAGAATTTATGTTCATAATTCACAACAATACAATAAACAACATTGTATTAATATACTAGTACAGAGACATAATAAACATATTAGCAAGTGACACAATAGCCAAATCAATGATTTCCACCATTTAGACAACATAACCATTAGATAAATGATCACTACTTTGCATGTGATTTTGCATATGATCAAGAGTGTAGGTTACATTTTGTGAATTACCAGGCAAAAACATACAACAGTGAATATTAATTAGAGCACAGGTACCACCTGGGGCTAAAATAGCTAAAGAAAAAAACTACCAGGTATTCTTCTTTATTCTATACCTAGTTTTTACCATTTTTGAACTGTGACCACAGAAATAAATTTCTCTTTTCCACCAACTTTCTGCAACATTTTATATTCATTCAGATTTTGTTCCATATTTTCTTTCTTATTCTACATTTAGGACACAACTACTTTCCTTTTCCTTCAATAAAAACATCCCTCATACCATCTATATTCAAGTCACCAAAATAAATCTGGAAATTGTTCTTAAGCAAACTTTTCACAACATACTACTACCATTAAAATTAAGCTTGTTAGAAAAATGCTAAATACTCAAAACATTTTAGTTAATACATTATTGAAATAGTAATACACATTTTTTAAAAGCAAGAATTAACCAAAAATGTAAGCATTACATTGGACAGCTGAGTGGTTTAACAATGTATAATGTGAGTCTTCATTAGTAGAAGAGTTCCAGGTGAGGGGGTTTTAAATACCACATTTTCTTCCCCTGCAGGGAGCCCTTCAGGGTCATATCTGCAGTTAGTTTGGGGTATAATGAGAGTTGCAAAGTTATGCATACAGTTCCCTGGGGGTTAGGGAGTCCCAGATGGGAAATACAATTATCTCCTGGCATCCTATGTAATTCTAATATCCCATGGGCTAAGGATTTTCAACAGCATGTCTGCATGGGACAAATCCAGAGACAATTTACCTTGTTTTCCCCAATCTTTAGTGTTTGTGGCACAGGGAAGAGTAAGTTATTATCATTGCCCCACTGCAGCTTGAGGTCAGCCAGCCCCTTTGGGTCTGGAGTTAATGCTGATACAGTCCTTGAGTCTATTGTATCTATCATCATTTAAGTGTTCTTTTAAAAGGCCATTCATTCATTCAATTAACCTAGCTCCTCTGGGATTTAGGACAAGTGAAAAGTCTAAAGGACATTACGTTCTGTAGCCCAGGCCTGGGTTAATTGCCCAGTGAAGTGGGCTCCCTATTGCTGTCCACAGATGTGGGTACCCTGAAAAATGTCACATAATTTTTCTAAGCTACCTATGGTAGCTCGTTGGTTGGCCTTGCCCACTGGGAAGGCCAGCAGCAGCCCATTAGCTATATCCATGGTGGCAAAGGCATATTTTTCCATTTGGACAGAAGAAGGGGGCCAATTTAGTCTACTTGCCACCAGGTGACAGCAATTTGGTGTCCTCAGTGTCCAGTTTTCTGGTGCAGACATTCAGCCACTTCATGAGTCACTGGTGTTAGGCTGTGGAATACCACTAGGGTATCCACTTCTATGTCACCTGGTAATAAATTGGTGTTGTGGGCATAAACATGAAAAGCAGTTACCTTAAATTTGTGGCAGGCAGTCCAGATGTCTTCCCACCAGATAGTGTAAGCAATGAGCTGGACAGTCGCAGCTGTCCAGGTAGCAGGTTACCCATGTGCCAATCAATGCAGAGGCAGGTATATTTCCTTGTCCATCAGTGGTGGGCATGGGAGGAGCCAAATCAGGAGGATTGACAGGAAGCAGGGCATACTGCTCTTCCACATACGAGAGAGCTCCTAATATTTCCTGAATCTCTATACTTAAAGAGCCATTGTCAAAAATGCCACATTATAGGATGCAGACGTTCCATTTTGTCAGCTGCTTACCTGAGCACTCCCCAAATGGGGATCATTTGTAGTGTCCCATATCCAAATACCTATAGGGGTATGGTCTTCTGTAAGGTCACTGGACACCTGAGTTAGACCTTCAACTTGTAACAGCATTATAAACTGCACAATTGCTCTTTTAAAGGGCTGTATTTGAGTTCTGTGCCCTTCCATATTTAGTTCCAGAATTTAATAGGTACATATTTAGCTTGTTGACTTTGCCACAAACTGCACCCAAAACCAATATTGGCACTGGCCACTTCCAAATCACACTGTATATTGTAGTCCACACCCCTTAAAGCCTCTGCTTGCATAATAGTTTGTTTAGCCATTTTAAGCACAGCCTATTGTGGAAATCCCATCCCCATGATTTTCCTTTTCTAATTAGGGTGTACAAAGTAAAATTCATACTAAATAGAGTATAAATATTTTCCAATAACTTAATAAAACAAGAAAAGTGATTAACTGTTCAGAATTAAGGAATGTGGGATAACTTTGTATTTTAACACAAAAACTGAAGGAATAGCCTTAGTTTTACCCAACCAGACAATATCCAAGAACTTGATAGAGTAGTCAGGCTTTTCTGCATATTTCCACATTTGAAGATATCCTTCTAGAAGCACAGCAAATTCCCATTGTTGTTTCCCCCACATGAAGGATAACACAGGTTGATTGGAAGAATCTAAAAAATATACTAAATAACCTATTAGCAAGGTGTAAAACAAAATGAAACAGGAGCAACCAGTTCACTAACGGCTCTCTAGGTTTTTTAGATATGGTTACAAATATCTCTTAATTCAGCCAGGGGAAACTCCCAGGATGAAATGAGCAACTTTTGATTAGATGCTGCTGCTACTGCCCCACCCTCTTCCCTCCTTGTGAGATCAGGGTGTTGAACTTCCTCTGTTTTAACCCTTTGTTGGACCAGAGGTTGATCATGCTTACATTGCTTAGTATTAATATCACAGTCAGACAGGGGCTCATCATCTTTTGATAAAAATCAACAGGGTCCCACACTTTAGAGTCCCAGGTAGGGGAAGCTAGGGTATGCCTAACTTGCCCTTTGGCAGTTTATGCCATCTTAATATGGTGCGCTGGCATGCCAGCATTTCTAAACTTTAATCCAGAGCATCTTTCAAAACTGCTTGTGCTAGAATCATATCTTCTAGCTTTAATTGACCTCCCAGGTGGCTTACAACCACTTTGCTGCTAAAGCTTCCTCAGTAGTGGTGCATACAGCCTCTACCAATGGCCAGCCCAACACAGCCACAATCTGCTGACCCTTTTCTCTTTCTGAATCTCCAATGTTCCTATGGCATGCTGTAGTATGGCTATTAATCCAGCCAGAGAGTTGTAAATATTTCCATATTCCCTCAGCAGATTCCACTCATCTAGGAGGGTAGCCACTCCTCCATGCACAGACAGCCATTTCTCTGGGAGGGTGGGCAGCCCTTCCCACATAGAAGTCACAGGCCACCCTAGTCTCCTGCCCAGGGAATTCTCATTTGCCTTCCCCAAGTTCATGTCATCAGTGCCCAGGATTTCCTAAATCTCTAGCTGGCAGCAATTTGATTCTCCTTGCTGGTGCACCAATTGTCACAGCCAATGAGGACTATGCCAGTCCACAGGTCAAAGAAGACAATGAGCATTTTCTGATACATGAACTTTTATTCAGGGCTTGCCAACAGGTTGAGAAGTCATGGACAGATCATGACAGCTCACTTAGGCTGGATGGGCATCACATTTAAAAGGTAGTCAACCTTGTGCTTGAAAGAGGACAGCAAGCCAGTTATAAGTGTTTAAGACAAAGATGTTCCTAAGGGTTGGGGAGCATAGACATGGGAACAGGTCACTGTGATATGGGGGGGTTGATGCAGGAAGGAATAGATTAAAATTAGATGGTGGGAGGTCTGAGGTTCAATTACATCTTTCTCTCTTGTGAGACCAAGAGCCACTCACAATATGCCTGCTTCTTGTATCATGTTTTAAAGTTACATTGTAAGGTCAACTCAACATTTTTCCCTTTACTGGTTTACAAACATAATAGGTTGAATATTAGCTGCCTAGGTCACAGACACTGCTGTGTTCCAAGGACTGCAGGCCTGTTTTTTGGCTAGGGGATGCCAGAGAAACCCTGGCATTAAGAGTGTCTGGAAAACAAACCTCATAACAGTTAGAACTTGTGGAGAGGGCAGACTTATCCCAGGTGCCCAAAGCTTCCTTGATTTCAAGGGGGTTCTTGGACTGCACATGGGCATGTCTCATGGTGAGCTCTGGTAACAGTGAGCACCCAGGATATTAAGCAAAATGTCTAAGATACATTAGTAAATTCTGTGCCATTGGAAAAGATAGGCAGGCCAAAATTTGTCCAGGGGCACATATCTTAAAACCCAAGTAGCAAAAACCAACCAAGAAATGCTATGGGGGTTTTGGCAAATGATCTTCCTGGGACAGTAAAAAGCTCACAATCTATTGGGTGAGCAGATTATCGCACATGCTACAGAAGAGCCCACATACAGGTAATTCAGACAGTATGGGCAAAAGCCATCCTCCTATCACCTGTCCATTTGGGGTGCCCATTAAATATTCAGGCCCCAGAAGCAGCCATTATGCTAGAGGTCAGTCACTTAGCAACCTGGGGATCAGTGTGAGTCAGGTTGGAGGCAGCAAACAGCATAACAGGTCCATGTGCATTCCAATGAACTGCCTGAAATCAAGGCCACTTTGGGAACCTGGGCTGAATCTGTCCTCTCCCCAGCTTTCAGCTGAAATGAGTATTCTTCCCAAGGTTCTTTAATGCCAGGATTTCCTGCTCTATGTTTGGCACCTATTGGTACAGGGATTCCTATTTAGAGTAATGGAAAAGATAAGTAAATCTTAGTGTTGAGTGCAGGAGATTCTGCAAATAATGTTCAGCAGCAAGATCTATATGTGAAAGAGGGTAAGAAGGATATGAAGTAGTGTATATGAAACTAGAGGAAAATAAGAAAAAATAGGACTGTGCAGCAATAAGCAAGACCCTTAAGAAAAAGCATTGCCTGAATTAAGAGTAGAGTTTTTATATTAGAAATGTACTTTAATCATCTGCATTGGAGATACCACATTGCTCTAGTTTGCTAATGCTGCCAGAATACAAAACACCAGAGATGAATTGGCTTTTATGAAAGGGAGTTTATTTGGTTACACAGTTAGAGTCTTCAGGTCGTAAAGTGTCTAAGGTAACACATCAGCAATTGGGTACCTGCAGTGGAGGATGGCCAATGGTGTCCAGAAAACTTCTGTTAGCTACAAAGGCATGTGGCTGGTGTCTGCCCCTAAGTTCTGGTTTCAAAATGGCATTCTCCCAGAACATTCCCATCTAAGCTGCAGTTCCTCAAAAATGTGACTCTTAGTTGCTCTTGGGGTGTTTGCCCTCTCTTATCTTCTCTGGAGCAAAAGTGTGCTTGCAATGGCTGTCTTTAAACTGTCTCTCATCTGCAGCTACTCTCTCAGCTTCTGTGCATTCTTCAAAGTGTCCCTCTTGGCTGTGGCAAATCTGCTTCTTCTATCTGAGCTTATACAGTGCTCCAGTAAACTAATTAAGGCCCATGCTGAATGGGCAGAGCCACTCCACCATGGGCACTATCCAGTTATCACCCACAGTTGGATTGGGCACATTTCCATGGAAACAACCTAATCCTAATGATCCAACATAATCCCCACTAATAAGTCTGCCCCCAGAATGTTGCATCAAAGAACATGGCCTTTTCTGGGGAACATAATATATACAAACTAGTACATTCCACCCCTGGGCCACAGAAAAACATGATCTTTCCATATAAAAAACACATTCATCCCATCACAATATCACAGAAACTTAAATTATTTCAGTAACAATAGTAAAGTACAAGATCTCATCAAAATCAATTACAGGGGTGGTTGGTCCTAAGGCATAATTCCTCTCTGGCTCTGTACCTGTGAAACTTAGAACAGGTTATCTGCTTTCAATATACAAAGGAGGGACAGTCATAGGTAAACAGTCCCATTGCCATAAGGAGAAACTGAAAGGAAAACAGGGTTTAAGGGACCAAAACAGTTCCTAAAACATGCAGGGGAAACTCCATTAGGTTTCAAAGTCTGAGAGTCATTTACAGAATGATGTTGCATCCTTGGGGCTTGAGAGAGCAGGAGTATAACCCTTCCTAAGGATCTTTATGGCAGTCCTTTCCTCTCCAAATGCTGGAGTGAGATCTCCAACATGTTCACACATTGGGAAGACCACCTTCTTTGCCCCACCATCCTCAAACATCGGGGTAGCACCTGGATTCCCTTCCATCTCCAGGGCACATGCTCAACCTGTTCAGAACAGTGAAGTGGTTGCCATGCTCTTCCCATTCCCCTGGGAATGTGCTCCACACTCTTTGTGTCTGGGGGTGGCAAAACTTTTCTGGAGCATCAAGGCAGAAGGCTCACCCTCGACCTCTGGGGCAAACTCACCCTTTCCATGCATGTGGGCCACTCTGCTCTCCAAGCCAGAGACCTCTTGACTCCAGACCTCAAACTCCATGGCTCAGTCACTGAAGAAATTTTTCCTTCAATTTGTTTCTTGTCTTTCTCCTCCAGTCTTAATTGGCAGTGGCTCTGTCTACAAAGAGCTCACAAAAATTCTGTTGCTTTGCATGAAGCACAGAGGGGTCAAAGCCATCAGACAATAGGATTTTCCATATATCCTTTCTGCTTAACTCCTTCTCCAATCTTGGGTTGTACTGAAATGGTGGCTGTGTTCCATGTTTGGTTACATCCTCATTTTGGGCTATAGCTTCTCTGGTTTCATTCCCTGGAAGCCCAGGGATTTCAGGTCATCAGTTTCTGGTTTCTTTGAAATCAAGTGTTCATTTCTCAGCTTATCTCTGTCCTCTAGCATTTTACTGTAAGCTGCAAGTAAAAGCCAGACTACTTCTATATTTTGACTGGAGATCAATTTTCCAGGTTGTCACTTTCAAATTCTGCCTTCCACCCAAGATCAGGAATCAATTTTTCCAAATTTGCTGCCACTTTAAAATAAGGATTACCTTTCTTCCAGTTTGAAACATCACATTCATCTTTCCTGCTCAAGCCCTCATCAGAAGAATTTTTAGAGTCCATATTTCCACAAACAGCCTCTTCAAAGCACTGTAGGCCTTTTCTATCAAGCTCCTCACAATTCTTCCAGAATCTTCCCCTTATCCATTTAAAAAGCCGCTTCAACATGTTTGGTATTTGCAAACTCAGCAGCACCAGCACCCCACTCTTGGTACCACAATTTGTTCTAGTTTGCTAATGCTGCCAGAATGCAAAACACCAGAAATAGATTGGCTTTTATAAAAGGGGATTTATTTGGTTATACAGTTAGAGTCTTAAGGCCATAAATTGTCTAAGTTAACACATGAGCAATTGGGTATCTTCAGTGGAGGATGGCCAATGGTGTCCAGAAAACTTCTGTTAGCTACAAAGACATGTGGCTGGTGTCAGCCCCAAAGTTCTGGTTTCAAAATGGCATTCTCCCAGTACATTTCTCTATAAGCTGAAGTTCCACAAAAATGTCACTCTTAGTTGCTCTTGTTGTGGTTTTTCTCTCTTATCTTCTCTGGAGCAAAAGTCTGCTTGCAATGGTGGTCTTCAAACTGTCTCTCATCTGCAGCTACTGTCTCAGCTTCTGTGCATTCTTCAAAGTGTCCCTGTTGGTTGTGGCAAGTCTGCTTCTTCTTTCTGAGCTTATATAGTGCTCCAGTAAACTAATAAATGTGAATGCTGAATGGGCAGGGCGACACTTCCATGGAAATCATCCAATCAGAGTTATCACCCACAGTTGGATTGGGCACATTTCCATGGAAACATCCTAATCCTAATGATCCAACATAATCCCCACTAATATGTCTGCCCCCACAAGATTGCATCAAAGAATGTGGCTTTTCTGAGGGACATAATATATACAAACTGGTACACACATTAATGAAAATTTTTAAAATGATGGAAGCAAAGTAGCTAATTTAGGTTATTAGTTTCTCTGAATAATTTCCTTTTTTTGCATGTGAGGTGGTTATTTTTGCCATTTGTGTGTTGCATAAATTTTTCATAAAGTTAAAAATGAAATGAAAGAAAATAAAAATAAAAGATAACATTTGAAAAATAATCACACTGAGGGCAAAATAATTTTCTGCCAAACCTGCCTAAAATTTATAAACTCAATCTAATCATGAAGAAACATTGGAAAAACACAAATAGGGGAACATTCCTTAAAATGTTTCTACAGAGCACTTCAAATATATTAAGATGAAGGAATAAAAAAATATATATTCAGATTAAAGAGAATAAATATACCTGGCAATAAAATGCAATGCTTGATATGAGACTGAACACTGTTATTCCTGTTTTGTTTTCTTTCTTCATTTCAATCACTATTATTATTACTAAGGTTTTGCTTGCTCTAAAGGACATTGTGTAATTGGTGAAATACAGATGAGGCCTATAGATGAGATACTAGTACAACACCAAGGTTAATTTCCTGATTGTGATAATCTTTCTGTGAATACATAAGATAATGTATTTGATCTAAGATGAAATGCTACAAGAATATTTAAAGAGAGAGATTCTGTTTACACACTAATATCCAATGGTTGAGAAAAAGGTTATTATACAAAGAAAATAAATATTAACTCAGCAAAAAGTAAATGAATAAAATAAATCAATATCAGATTACTTGGTTTCCCAACTCATGAACGTAGAGGGCCAAATGAGGGTGAGATTACACTGACCTGATTTCACGAGATATGAGAAGAATGGTCAAAGTCAGTGCCAATTGGACCTATTCCCTGGTGATTCAGGAAATTCAGGAATGGAGGGGCCATGGAAGTCTTCTTCCTTTGTCCAGAATGAGACTTCTGACAAGCATAAATAGAGCAAGAAATCCCACCACAAAGACAGCCATGAGACATTCTTCAGGTCAGCTATAACAGTGGATGGGATAGACATATCAAAGTTGTCCAAATGTCCCTGATTTAAAGTGGGTTCATTGAATGCACTTGGGCATGCCTCATGGTAGGCTCTGCTAAGTGAGCACCCAGGATGCTAAGCTGCATGTCTTAGATCCAGTGGTAATTTCTGTGCCATTGGGGAAAAAAAGGTCAGGCCAAAGCTTGGACAAGGGCACTTCATTATAGTTCCACCTACCCAACACCAAATTGGAATTTGCCCTTGGCCATTCCAGTATAGCATCCTCAAGGGAGAGTCAATCCCTCACCATCCATCTGGGCTGCAGGTGATCCACAGGGCTGCAGAGTGATCCTCATATATCTACAACAAACTGCACAGGCCACAACCCCTCCCCCATCACCTCACACTTGGGATCCCATTATATTTTCAGACCACAGGGCAGCCTTTGGGATAGAGACCTGTTGCTCAGCATCCTGATGCCTATTGTGAGACAGGAGATGTTCAGCCTAATATGTGCATGTGCATTCCAAACACCCACCAGAATTCTAGGCTGCTTTGGAACCTGGGATGGCTCTGTCTCTTCCACAGGTTTGAGGTCCAGTGAGAATTCTTTCCTGAAGATTCTTAACTTGGGATTTCCAGGTGGATATTAGGCACACCTGGGTAAAGGGACTCCTACTTGGAGAATGGGAAAGATTTAGTAACCCTTGGTGTGGTGTGTAGATGATTCTGTACACAAGGCTTAGCAGAGAAGCCTCTATTTGAAAGTGGATATGAGGGATGTGAATTCACATAACTGGAACTAAGTGACAAGAGGGGAAGAAAGGAAACCTAGGGAGGCGGGGCAAGATGGCAGACTGGTGAGCTGTATGTTTTAGTTACTCCTCCAGGAAAGTAGGTAGAAAGCCAGGAACTGTGTGGACTGGACACCACAGAGCAATCTGACTTTGGGCATACTTCATACAACACTCATGAAAACGTGGAACTGCTGAGATCAGCGAAATCTGTAAGTTTTTGTGGCCAGGGGACCCGCGCCCCTCCCTGCCAGGCTCAGTCCCATGGGAGGAGGGGCTGTCAGCTCCGGGAAGGAGAATGGAGAACTGCAGTGGCAGCCCTTATTGGAAACTCATTCTACTGATCCAAACTCCAACCATAGATAGACTGAGACCAGACACCAGAGAATCTGAGAGCACCCAGCCCAGCAGAGAGGAGACAGGCATAGAAAAAAAACAACACGAAAAACTCCAAAATAAAGGCAGAAGATTTTTGCAGTTCTGGGGAACATAGAAAGGGGAAGGGCAGAGCTCAGGCCATGAGGCGCATATGCAAATCCTGAAGAAAAGCTGATCTTTCTGCCCTGTGGACCTTTCCTTAATGGCCCTGGTTGCTTTGTCACTTAGCATTTCAATAACCCATTAGATCTCTGAGGAGGGCCCGTTTTTTTTTTTTTTTTAATCCTTTTTTCTCTTTCTAAAACAATTACTCTAAGAAGCCCAATACAGAAAGCTTCAAAGACTTACTATTTGGGCAGGTCAAGTCAAGAGCAGAACTAGGAGAGCTCTGAGACAAAACGCAATAATCCAGTGGCTGAGAAAATTCACTAAACACCACAACTTCCCAAGAAAAGAGGGGTGTCCACTCACAGCCATCATCCTGGTGGACAGGAAACACTCCTGCCCATCGCCAGCCCCATACCCCAGAGCCGCCCCAGACAACCCAGTGTGATGGAAGTGCTTCAAATAACAGGCACACACCACAAAACTGGGCGTGGACATTAGCCTTCCCTGCAACCTCAGCTGATTGTCCCAGAGTTGGGAAGGTGGAGCAGTGTGAATTAACAAAGCCCCATTCAGCCATCATTTCAGCAGACTGGGAGCCTCCCTACACAGCCCAGCAGCCCAAAACTGCCCTGGGGGGACGGCACTCACCTGTGACATAGCACAGTCATCCCTCAACAGAGGACCCGGGGTGCACGGCTTGGAAGAGGGGCCCACTTGCAAGTCTCAGGAGCCATACGCCAATACCAAGGACTTGTGGGTCGGTGGCAGAGACAAACTGTGGCAGGACTGAACTGAAGGATTAGACTATTGCAGCAGCTTTAAAACTCCAGGATCACCATGGAGATTTGATTGTTAGGGCCACCCCACCTCCCTGACTGCCCAAAAACACACCCCATATACAGGGCAGACAACACCAAATACACACGCAAGCTTGGTACACCAATTGGACCCCACAAGACTCACTCTCCCACTCACCAAAAAGGCTAAGCAGGGGAGAACTGGCTTGCGCAGAACAGGTGGCTCATGGACGCCACCTGCTGGTTAGTTAGAGAAAGTGTACTCCACGAAGCTGTAGATCTGATAAAGTAGAGATAAGGACTTCAATTGGTCTATAAATCCTAAAAGAACCCTATCAAGTTCAGCAAATGCCACGAGGCCAAAAACAACAGAAAATTATAAAGCATATGAAAAAACCAGACGATATGGATAACCCAAGCCCAAGCACCCAAATCAAAAGAGCAGAAGAGACACAGCACCTAGAGCAGCTACTCAAAGAACTAAAGATGAACAATGAGACCATAGTACTGGATACAAAGGAAATCAAGAAGACCCTAGAAGAGCACAAACAAGACATTGCAAGACTAAATAAAAAAATGGATGATCTTATGGAAATTAAAGAAACTGTTGAGAGGAGGCGGGGCAAGATGGCAGACTGGTGAGCTGTATGTTTTAGTTACTCCTCCAGGAAAGTAGGTAGAAAGCCAGGAACTGCGTGGACTGGACACCACAGAGCAAGCTGTCTTTGGACATACTTCATACAACACTCATGAAAATGTCGAACTGCTGAGATCAGCGAAATCTGTAAGTTTTTGCGGCCAGGGGACCCACGCCCCTCCCTGCCAGACTCAGTCCCGTGGGAGGAGGGGCTGTCAGCTCCGGGAAGGAGAAGGGAGAACTGCAGTGGCTGCTCTTATCGGAAACTCATTCTACTGATACAGACTCCAACCATAGATAGACAGAGACCAGACACCAGAGAATCTGTGAGCAGCCAGCCCAGCAGAGAGGAGACAGGCATAGAAAAAAAAAAAAAAACAACACGAAAAACTCCAAAATAAAAGCAGAGGAGTTTTAGAGTTCTGGTGAACACAGAAAGGGGAAGGGCGGAGCTCAGGTCCTAAGGCGCATATGCAAATCCCGAATAAAAGCCGATCTCTCTGCCCTGTGGACCTTTCCTCAATGGCCCTGGATGCTTTGTCCCTTAGCATTTCAATAACCCATTAGATCTCTGAGGAGGACCCTTTTTTTTTTTTTAATCCTTTTTTCTTTTTCTAAAACAATTAATCTAAGAAGCCCAATACAGAAAGCTTCAAAGACTTTCAATTTGGGCACGTCAAGTCAAGAGCAGAACTAAGAGAGCTCTGAGACAAAAGGCAATAATTCAGTGGCTGAGAAAATTCACTAAACACAACTTCCCAAGAAAATGTGGGTGTCCGCTCACAGCCACCATCCTGGTGGACAGGAAACACTCCTGCCCATCACCAGCCCCATAGCCCAGAGCTGCCCCAGACAACCCAGTGTGATGGAAGGGCTTCAAATAACAGGCACACACCACAAAACTGGGCGTGGACATTAGCCTTCCCTGCAACCTCAGCTGATTGTCCCAGAGTTGGGAAGGTGGAGCAGAGTGAATTAACAAAGCCCCATTCAGCAATCATTTGAGCAGACTGGGAGCCTCCCTACACAGCCCAGCAGCCCAGAACTGCCCTGAGGGGATGGCACTCACCTGTGACATAGCACAGTCACCCCTCAACAGTGGACCCGGGGTGCACAGCCTGGAAGAGGGGCTCACTTGCAAGTCTCAGGAGCCATACGCCAATACCAAGGACTTGTGGGTCAGTGGCAGAGACAAACTGTGGCAGGACTGAACTGAAGGATTAGACTATTGCACCAGCTTTAAACCTCTAGGATTACCAGGGAGATTTGATTGTTAGGGCCACCCCCCCTCCCTGACTGCCCAAAAACACGCCCCACATACAGGGCAGGCAACACCAACTACACACGCAAGCTTGGTACACCAATTAGACCCCACAAGACTCACTCCCCCACTCACCAAAAAGGCTAAGCAGGGGAGAACTGGCTTGTGGAGAACAGGTGGCTCGTGGACGCCACCTGCTGTTTAGTTAGAGAAAGTGTACTCCACGAAGCTCTAGATCTGATAAATTAGAGATAAGGACTTCAATAGGTCTACAAACCCTAAAAGAACCTTATCAAGTTCAGCAAATGCCACGAGGCCAAAAACAACAGAAAATTATAAAGCATATGAAAAAACCAGACGATATGGATAACCCAAGCCCAAGCACCCAAATCAAAAGACCAGAAGAGACACAGCACGTAGAGCAGCTACTCAAAGAACTAAACATGAACAATGAGACCATAGTACGGGATATGAAGGAAATAAAGAAGACTCTAGAAGAGCATAAAGAAGACATTGCAAGACTAAATAAAAAAATGGATGCTCTTATGGAAATTAAAGAAACTGTTGACCAAATTAAAAAGATTCTGGACACTCATAGTACAAGACTAGAGGAAGTTGAACAAAGAATCAGTGACCTGGAAGATGACAGAATGGAAAATGAAAGCATAAAAGAAACAATGGGGAAAAAAATTGAAAAAATCGAAATGGACCTCAGGGATATGATAGATAATATGAAACGTCCGAATATAAGACTCATTGGTGTCCCAGAAGGGGAAGAAAAGGGTAAAGGTCTAGGAAGAGTATTCAAAGAAATTGTTGGGGAAAACTTCCCAAATCTTCTAAACAACATAAATACACAAATCATAAATGCTCAGCGAACTCCAAATAGAATAAATCCAAATAAACCCACTCCGAGACATATACTGATCACACTGTCAAACACAGAAGAGAAGGAGCAAGTTCTGAAAGCAGCAAGAGAAAAGCAATTCACCACATAAAAAGGAAACAGCATAAGACTAAGTAGTGACTACTCAGCAGCCACCATGGAGGCGAGAAGGCAGTGGCACGATATATTTAAAATTCTGAGTGAGAAAAATTTCCAGCCAAGAATACTTTATCCAGCAAAGCTCTCCTTCAAATTTGAGGGAGAGCTTAAATTTTTCACAGACAAACAAATGCTGAGAGAATTTGCTAACAAGAGAACTGCCCTACTGGAGATACTAAAGGGAGCCCTACAGATAGAGAAACAAAGACAGGACAGAGAGACTTGGAGAAAGGTTCAGTACTACAGAGATTTGGTATGGGTACAATAAAGGATATTAATAGAGAGAGGGGAAAAATATGGCAAACATAAACCAAAGGATAAGATGGCTGATTCAAGAAATGCCTTCACGGTTATAACGTTGAATGTAAATGGATTAAACTCCCCAATTAAATGATATAGATTCGCAGAATGGATCAAAAAAAATGAACCATCAATATGTTGCATACAAGAGACTCATCTTAGACATAGGGACACAAAGAAACTGAAAGTGAAAGGATGGAAAAAAGTATTTCATGAAAGCTACAGCCAAAAGAAAGCAGGTGTAGCAATATTCATCTCAGATAAAATAGACTTCAAATGCAGGGATGTTTTGAGAGACAAAGAAGGCCACTACATACTAATAAAAGGGGCAATTCAGCAAGAAGAAATAACAATCGTAAATATCTATGCACCCAATCAAGGGGCCACAAAATACATGAGAGAAACACTGGCAAAACTAAAGGAAGCAATTGATGCTTCCACAATAATTGTGGGAGATTTCAACACATCACTCTCTCCTATAGATAGATCAACCAGACAGAAGACCAATAAGGAAATTGAAAACCTAAACAATCTGATAAATGAATTAGATTTAACAGACATATACAGGACATTACATCCCAAATCACCAGGATACACATACTTTTCTAGTGCTCACGGAACTTTCTCCAGAATAGATCACTTGCTGGGACATAAAACAAGCCTCAATAAATTTAAAAAGATTGAAATTATTCAAAGCACATTCTCTGACCACAATGGAATACAATTAGAAGTCAATAACCACCAGAGACTTAGAAAATTCACAAATATCTGGAGGTTAAACAACACACTCCTAAACAATCAGTGGGTTAAAGAAGAAATAGCAAGAGAGATTGGTAAATATATAGAGACGAACGAAAATGAGAACACAACATACCAAAACCTATGGGATGCAGCAATAGCAGTACTAAGGGGGAAATTTATAGCACTGAACGCATATATTAAAAAGGAAGAAAGAGCCAAAATCAAAGAACTAATGGATCAACTGAAGAAGCTAGAAAATGAACAGAAAACCAATCCTAAACCAAGTACAAGAAAAGAAACATCAAGGATTAAAGCAGAAATAAATGACATAGAGAACAAAAAAACAATAGAGAAGATAAATATCACCAAAAGTTGGTTCTTTGAGAAGATAAACAAGATTGACAAGCCCCTAGCTAGACTGACAAAAACAAAAAGAGAGAAGACCCATATAAACAAAATAATGAATGAAAAAGGTGACATAACTGCAGATCCTGAAGAAATTAAAAAAATTATAACAGGATATTATGAACAACTGTATGGCAATAAACTGGACAATGTAGAAGAAATGGACAATTTCCTGGAAACATATGAACAACCTAGACTGACCAGAGAAGAAATAGAAGAACTCAACCAACCCATCACAAGCAAAGAGATCCAATCAGTCATCAAAAATCTTCCCACAAATAAATGCAAAGGGCCAGATGGCTTCACATGGGAATTCTACCAAACTTTCCAGAAAGAACTGACACCAATCTTACTCAAACTCTTTCAAAACATTGAAGAAAATGGAACACTACCTAACTCATTTTATGAAGCTAACATCAATCTAATACCAAACCAGGCAAAGATGCTACAAAAAAGGAAAACTAACGGCCCATCTCCCTAATGAATATAGATGCAAAAATCCTCAACAAAATACTTGCAATTCGAATCCAAAGACACATTAAAAAAATCATACACCATGACCAAGTGGGGTTCATTCCAGGCATGCAAGGATGGTTCAACATAAGAAAAACAATCAATGTATTACAACACATTAAAAACTCGAAAGGGAAAAATCAATTGATCATCTCAATAGATGCTGAAAAAGCATTTGACAAAATCCAACATCCCTTTTTGATAAAAACACTTCAAAAGGTAGGAATTGAAGGAAACTTCCTCAACATGATAAAGAGCATATTTGAAAAACCCACAGCCAGCATAGTACTCAATGGTGAGAGACTGAAAGCCTTCCCTCTAAGATCAGGAACAAGAAAAGGATGCCCGCTGTCACCACTGTTATTCAACATTGTGCTGGAAGTGCTAGCCAGGGCAATCCGGCAAGACAAAGAAATAAAAGGCATCCAAATTGGAAAAGAAGAAGTAAAACTGTCATTGTTTGCAGGCGATATGATCTTATATCTAGAAAACCCTGAGAAATCGACGATACAGCTACTAGAGCTAATAAACAAATTTAGCAAAGTAGCGGGATACAAGATTAATGCACATAAGTCAGTAATGTTTCTATATGCTAGAAATGAACAAACTGAAGAGACACTCAAGACAAAGATACCATTTTCAATAGCAACTAAAAAAATCAAGTACCTAGGAATAAACTTAACCAAAGATGTAAAAGACCTATACAAAGAAAACTACATAACTCTATTAAAAGAAATAGAAGGGGACCTTAAAAGATGGAAAAATATTCCATGTTCATGGATAGGAAGGCTAAATGTCATTAAGATGTCAATTCTACCCAAACTCATCTACAGATTCAATGCAATCCCAATCAAAATTCCAACAACCTACTTTGCAGACTTGGAAATGCTAGTTATCAAATTTATTTGGAAAGGGAAGATGCCTCGAATTGCTAAAGACACTCTAAAAAAGAAAAACGAAGTGGGAGGACTTACACTCCCTGACTTTGAAGCTTATTATAAAGCCACAGTTGCCAAAACAGCATGGTACTGGCACAAAGATAGACATATAGATCAATGGAATCGAATTGAGAATTCGGAGATAGACCCTCAGATCTATGGCCGACTGATCTTTGATAAGGCCCCCAAAGTCACTGAACTGAGCCATAATGGTCTTTTCAACAAATGGGGCTGGGAGAGTTGGATATCCATATCCAAAAGAATGAAAGAGGACCCCTACCTCACCCCCTACACAAAAATTAACTCAAAATGGACCAAAGATCTCAATATAAAAGTAAGTACCATAAAACTCCTAGAAGATAATGTAGGAAAACATCTTCAAGACCTTGTATTAGGCGGCCACTTCCTAGACTTTACACCCAAAGCACAAGCAACAAAAGAGAAAATAGATAAATGGGAACTCCTCAAGCTTAGAAGTTTCTGCACCACAAAGGAATTTCTCAAAAAGGTAAAGAGGCAGCCAACTCAATGGGAAAAAATTTTTGGAAACCATGTATCTGACAAAAGACTGATATCTTGCATATACAAAGAAATCCTACAACTCAATGACAATAGTACAGACAGCCCAATTATTAAATGGGCAAAAGATATGAAAAGACTGTTCTCTGAAGAGGAAACACAAATGGCCAAGAAACACATGAAAAAATGTTCAGCTTCACTAGCTATTAGAGAGATGCAAATTAAGACCACAATGAGATACCATCTAACACCGGTTAGAATGGCTGCCATTAAACAAACAGGAAACTACAAATGCTGGAGGGGATGTGGAGAAATTGGAACCCTTATTCACTGTTGGTGGGACTGTATAATGGTTCAGCCACTCTGGAAGTCAGTCTGGCAGTTCCTTAGAAAACTAGATATAGAGCTACCATTCGATCCGGCGATTGCACTTCTCGGTATATACCTGGAAGATCGGAAAGCAGTGACACGAACAGATATCTGCACGCCAATGTTCATAGCAGCATTATTCACAATTGCCAAGAGATGGAAACAACCCAAATGTCCTTCAACAGATGAGTGGATAAATAAAATGTGGTATATACACACGATGGAATACTACGCGGCAGTAAGAAGGAACGATCTCGTGAAACATATGACAACATGGATGAACCTTGAAGACATAATGCTGAGCGAAATAAGCCAGGCACAAAAAGAGAAATATTATATGCTACCACTAATGTGAACTTTGAAAAATGTAAAACAAATGGTTTATAATGTAGAATGTAGAGGAACTAGCAGTAGAGAGTAATTAAGGAAGGGGGAACAATAATCCAAGAAGAACAGATAAGCTTCTTAACGTTCTGGGGATGCCCAGAAATGACTATGGTCTGTTAATTTCTGATGGATATAGTAGGAACAAGTTCACAGAAAGGTTGCTATATTAGGTAACTTTCTTGGGGTAAAGTAGGAACATGTTGGAAGTTAAGCAGTTATCTTAGGTTAGTTGTCTTTTTCTTACTCCCTTGTTATGGTCTCTTTGAAATGTTCTTTTATTGTATGTTTGTTTTCTTTTTAACTTTTTTTTCATACAGTTGATTTAAAAAAGAAGGGAAAGTTAAAAAAAAAAAAAGAAAGAAAGAAAAACAGGGAAAAAAAAAGATGTAGTGCCCCCTTGAGGAGCCTGTGGAGAATGCAGGGGTATTCGCCTACCCCACCTCCATGGTTGCTAACATGACCACAGACATAGGGGACTGGTGGTTTGATGGTTTGAGCCCTCTACCATAAGTTTTACCCTTGGGAAGACGGCTGCTGCAAAGGAGAGGCTAGGCCTCCCTATATTTGTGCCTAAGAGTCTCCTCCTGAATGCCTCTTTGTTGCTCAGATGTGGCCCTCTCTCTCTGGCTAAGCCAACTAGAAAGGTGAAATCACTGCCCTCCCCCCTACGTGGGATCAGACACCCAGGGGAGTGAATCTCCCTGGCAACGTGGAATATGACTCCCGGGGAGGAATGTAGACCCGGCATCGTGGGACGGAGAACATCTTCTTGACCAAAAGGGGAATGTGAAAGGAAATGAAATAAGCTTCAGTGGCAGAGAGATTACAAAACGAGCCGAGAGTTCACTCTGGTGGGCACTCTTACGCACACTTTAGACAACACTTTTTAGGTTCTAAAGAATTGGGGTAGCTGGTGGTGGATACCTGAAACAATCAAACTACAACCCAGAACCCATGAATCTAAAAGACAGATGTATAAAAATGTAGCTTAAGAGGGGTGATAATGGGATTGGGAAAGCCATAAGGACCAGACTCCACTTTGTCTAGTTTATGGATGGATGAGTAGAAAAATAGGGGAAGGAAACAAACAGACAATGGTACCCAGTGTTCTTTTTTACTTCAATTGCTCTTTTTCACTCTAATTATTATTCTTGTTATCTTTGTGTGTGTGCTAATGAAGGTGTCAGGGATTGATTTAGGTGATGAATGTACAACTATGTAATGGTACTGTAAACAATCTAAAGTACGATTTGTTTTGTATGACTGCATGGTTTGTGAATATATCTCAATAAAATGATTAAAAAAAAAAAAACTGTTGACCAAATTAAAAAGATTCTGGACACTCATAGTACAAGACTACAGGAAGTTGAACAATGAATCAGTGACCTCGAAGATGACAGAATAGAAAATGAAAGCATAAAAGAAAGAATGGGGAAAAAAATTGAAAAAATCGAAATGGACCTCAGGGATATGATAGATAATATGAAACGTCCGAATATAAGACTCATTGGTGTCCCAGAAAGGGAAGAAAAGGGTAAAGGTCTAGGAAGAGTATTCAAAGAAATTGTTGGGGAAAACTTCCCAAATCTTCTAAACAACATAAATACACAAATCATAAATGCTCAGCGAACTCCAAATAGAATAAATAGAAATAAACCCACTCGGAGATATATACTGATCACACTGTCAAACACAGAAGAGAAGGAGCAAGTTCTGAAAGCAGCAAGAGAAAAGCAATTCACCACATACAAAAGAAACAGCATAAGACTAAGTAGTGACTACTCAGCAGCCACCCTGGAGGCGAGAAGGCAGTGGCACAATATATTGAAAATTCTGAGTGAGAAAAATTTCCAGCCAAGGATACTTTATCCAGCAAAGCTCTCCTTCAAATTTGAGGGAGAGCTTAAATTTTTCACAGACAAACAAATGCTGAGAGAATTTGCTAACAAGAGACCTGCCCTACTGGAGATACTCAAGGGAGCCCTACAGACAGAAAAACAAAGAAAGGACAGAGAGACTTGGAGTAAGGTTCAGTACTAAAGAGATTTGGTATGGGTACAACAAAGGATGTTAATAGACAGAGGGGAAAAATATGACAAACATAAACCAAAGGATAAGATGGCTGATTCAAGAAATGCCTTCATGGTTATAATGTTGAATGTAAATGGATTAAACTCCCCAATTAAAAGATATAGATTCGCAGAATGGATCAAAAAAAATGAACCATCAATATGTTGCATACAAGATACTCATCTTAGACACAGGGACACAGAGAAACTGAAAGTGAAAGGATGGAAAAAATATTTCATGCAAGCTACAGCCAAATGAAAGCAGGTGTAGCAATATTAATCTCAGATAAAATAGACTTCAAATGCAGGGATGTTTTGAGAGACAAAGAAGGCCACTACATACTAATAAAAGGGGCAATTCAACAAGAAGAAATAACAATCATAAATGTCTATGCACCCAATCAAGGTGCCACAAAATACATGAGAGAAACACTGGCAAAACTAAAGGAAGCAAGTGATGTTTCCACAATAATTGTGGGAGACTTCATCACATCACTCTCTCCTATAGATAGATCAACCAGACAGAAGACCAATAAGGAAATTGAAAACCTAAACAATCTGATAAATGAATTAGATTTAACAGACATATACAGGACATTACATCCCAAATCACCAGGATACACATACTTTTCTAGTGCTCATGGAACTTTCTCCAGAATAGATCATATGCTGGGACATAAAAAAAGCCTCAATAAATTTAAGAAGATTGAAATTATTCGAAGCACATTCTCTGACCACAATGGAATACAATTAGAAGTCAATAACCATCAGAGACTTAGAAAATTCACAAATACCTGGAGGTTAAACAACACACTCCTAAACAATCAGTGGGTTAAAAAAGAAATAGCAAGAGAAATTGCTAAATATATAGAGACGAATGAAAATGAGAACACAACACACCAAAACCTATGGGATGCAGCAAAAGCAGTGCTGAGGGGGAAATTTATAGCACTAAACGCATATATTAAAAAGGAAGAAAGAGCCAAAATCAAAGAACTAATGGATCAACTGAAGAAGCTAGAAAATGAACAGCAAACCAATCCTAAACCAAGTAGAAGAAAAGAAATAACAAGGATTAAAGCAGAAATAAATGACATAGAGAACAAAAAAATAATAGAGAGGATAAATATCACCAAAAGTTGGTTCTTTGAGAAGATCAACAAGATTGACAAGCCCCTAGCTACACTGACAAAATCAAAGAGAGAAGACACATATAAACAAAATAATGAATGAAAAAGGTGACATAACTGCAGATCCTGAAGAAATTAAAAAAAATATAAGAGGATATTATGAACAACTGTATGGCAACAAACTGGATAATGTAGAAGAAATGGACAATTTCCTGGAAACATATGAACAACCTAGACTGACCAGAGAAGAAATAGAAGACCTCAACCAACTCATCACAAGCAAAGAGATCCAATCAGTCATCAAAAATCTTCCCACAAATAAATGCCCAGGGCCAGATGGCTTCACAGGGGAATTCTACCAAACTTTCCAGAAAGAACTGACACCAATCTTACTCAAACTCTTTCAAAACATTGAAGAAAATGGAACACTACCTAACTCATTTTATGAAGCTAACATCAATCTAATACCAAAACCAGGCAAAGATGCTACAAAAAAGGAAAACTACCGGCCAATCTCCCTAATGAATATAGATGCAAAAATCCTCAACAAAATACTTGCAAAACTAATCCAAAGACACATTAAAAAAATCATACACTATGACCAAGTGGGGTTCATTCCAGGCATGCAAGGATGGTTCAACATAAGAAAATCAATCAATGTATTACAAAACATTAGCAAGTCAAAAGGGAAAAAACAATTGATCATCTCAATAGATGCTGAAAAAGCATTTGACAAAA
Organism: Choloepus didactylus; assembly: GCF_015220235.1. Lineage (NCBI taxonomy): Eukaryota > Metazoa > Chordata > Mammalia > Pilosa > Megalonychidae > Choloepus > Choloepus didactylus. Next base: position 13,450,358 of record NC_051332.1, read on the forward strand.
TCCAACATCCGTTTTTGATAAAAACACTTCAAAAGGTAGGAATTGAAGGAAACTTCCTCAACATGATAAAGAGCATATATGAAAAACCCACATCCAGCATAGTACTCAATGATGAGAGACTGAAAGCCTTCCCTCTAAGTTCAGGAACAAGACAAGGATGCCCGCTGTCACCACTGTTATTCAACATTGTGCTGGAAGTGCTAGCCAGGGCAATCCGGCAAGACAAAGAAATAAAAGGCATCCAAATTGGAAAAGAAGAAGTAAAACTGTCATTGTTTGCAGGCGATATGATCTTATATCTAGAAAACCCTGAGAAATCGACGATACAGCTACTAGAGCTAATAAACAAATTTAGCAAAGTAGCGGGATACAAGATTAATGCACATAAGTCAGTAATGTTTCTATATGCTAGAAATGAACAAACTGAAGAGACACTCAAGAAAAAGATACCGTTTTCACTAGCAACTAAAAAAATCAAGTACCTAGGAATAAACTTAACCAAAGATGTAAAACACCTATACAAAGAAAACTACATAACTCTACTAAAAGAAATAGAAGGGGACCTTAAAAGATGGAAAAATATTCCATGTTCATGGATAGGAATACTAAATGTCATTAAGATGTCAATTCTACCCAAACACATCTACAGATTCAATGCAATCCCAATCAAAATTCCAACAACCTACTTTGCAGACTTGGAAAAGCTAGTTATCAAATTTATTTGGAAAGGGAAGATGCCTCGAATTGCTAAAGACACTCTAAAAAAGAAAAACGAAGTGGGAGGACTTACACTCCCTGACTTTGAAGCTTATTATAAAGCCACTGTTGCCAAAACAGCATGGTACTGGCACAAAGGTAGACATATAGATCAATGGAATCGAATTGAGAATTCAGAGATAGACCCTCAGATCTATGGCCGACTGATCTTTGATAAGGCCCCCAAAGTCACTGAACTGAGTCATAATGGTCTTTTCAACAAATGGGCTGGGAGAGTTGGATATCCATATCCAAAAGAATGAAAGAGGACCCCTACCTCACTCCCTACACAAAAATTAACTCAAAATGGACCAAAGATCTCAATATAAAAGAAAGTACCATAAAACTCCTAGAAGATAATGTAGGAAAACATCTTCAAGACCTTGTATTAGGCGGCCACTTCCTAGACTTCACACCCAAAGCACAAGCAACAAAAGAGAAAATAGATAAATGGGAAGTCCTCAAGCTTAGAAGTTTCTGCACCTCAAAGGAATTTCTCAAAAAGGTAAAGAGGCAGCCAACTCAATGGGAAAAAATTTTTGGAAACCATGTATCTGACAAAAGACTGATATCTTGCATATATAAAGAAATCCTACAACTCAATGACAATAGTACAGACAGCCCAATTATAAAATGGGCAAAAGATATGAAAAGACAGTTCTCTGAAGAGGAAATACAAATGGCCAAGAAACACATGAAAAAATGTTCAGCTTCACTAGCTATTAGAGAGATGCAAATTAAGACCACAATGAGATACCATCTAACACCGGTTAGAATGGCTGCCATTAAACAAACAGGAAACTACAAATGCTGGAGGGGATGTGGAGAAATTGGAAATCTTATTCATTGTTGGTGGGACTCTATAATGGTTCAGCCACTCTGAAAGTCAGTCTGGCAGTTCCTTAGAAAACTAGATATAGAGTTACCATTCGATCCAGTGATTGCACTTCTCGGTATATACCCAGAAGGTTGGAAAGCAGTGACACGAACAGATATCTGCACGCCAATGTTCATAGCAGCATTATTCACAATTGCCAAGAGATGGAAACAACCCAAATGTCCTTCAACAGATGAGTGGATAAATAAAATGTGGTATATACACACGATGGAATACTACGCGGCAGTAAGAAGGAACGATCTGGTGAAACATATGACAACATGGATGAACCTTGAAGACATAATGCTGAGCGAAATAAGCCAGGCACAAAAAGAGAAATATTATATGCTACCACTAATTTGAAAAATGTAAAACAAATGGTTTATAATGTAGAATGTAGGGGAACTAGCAATAGAGAGCAATTAAGGAAGGGGGAACAATAATCCAAGAAGAACAGATAAGCTATTTAACGTTCTGGGGATGCCCAGGAATGACTATGGTCTGTTAATTTCTGATGGATATAGTAGGAACAAGTTCACAGAAATGTTGCTATATTACGTAACTTTCTTGGGGTAAAGTAGGAACATGTTGGAAGTTCAGCAGTTATCTTAGGTTAGTTGTCTTTTTCTTACTCCCTTGTTATGGTCTCTTTGAAATGTTCTTTTATTGTATGTTTGTTTTCTTTTTAACTTTTTTTTCTTAGAGTTGATTTAAAAAAGAAGGGAAAGTTAAAAAAAAAATGAAAAACAAGGAAAAAAAAAAGATGTAGTGCCCCCTTGAGGAGCCTGTGGAGAATGCAGGGGTATTCGCCTACCCCACCTCCATGGTTGCTAACATGACCACAGACATAGGGGACTGGTGGTTTGATGGCTTGAGCCCTCTACCATAAGTTTTACCCTTGGGAAGAAGGTTGCTTCAAAGGAGAGGCTAGGCCTCCCTATGGTTGTGCCTAAGAGCCTCCTCCCGAATGCCTCTTTGTTGCTCAGATGTGGCCCTCTCTCTCTGGCTAAGCCAACTTGAAAGGTGAAACCACTGCCCTCCCCCCTACATGGGATTGGACACCCAGGGGAGTGAATCTCCCTGGCAACGTGGAATATGACTCCCGGGGAGGAATGTAGACCCGGCATCACGGGACGGAGAACATCTTCTTGACCAAAAGGGGGATGTGAAAGGAAATGAAATAAGCTTCAGTGGCAGAGAGATTCCAAAATGAGCCGAGAGGTCACTCTGGTGGGCACTCTTACACACACTTTAGACAACCCTTTTTAGGTTCCAAAGAATTGGGGTAGCTGGTGGTGGATACCTGAAACTAACCAAGTACAACCCAGAACCCATGAATCTCGAAGACAGTTGTATAAAAATGTAGCTTATGAGGGGTGACAATGGGATTGGGAAAGCCATAAGGACCACACTCCACTTTGTCTAGTTTATGGATGGATGAGTAGAAAAATAGGGGAAGGAAACAAACAGACAAAGGTACCCAGTGTTCTTTTTTACTTCAATTGCTCTTTTTCACTCTAATTATTATTCTTGTTATTTTTTTGTGTGTGCTAATGAAGATGTCAGGGAGTGATTTAGGTGATGAATGTAGAACTATGTAATGGTTCTGTAAACAATCAAAAGTACGATTTGTTTTGTATGACTGCGTGGTATGTGAATATATCTCAATAAAATGAAGATAAAAAAAAAGAAAGGAAACCTAGGACTGTGCAGTAATAAACAATACACCAAGGAAGATACATGACTGTATGAAGAGTACTGTTTATAAAATTAGAAATCTTTAATCAAATGCCTGAATATAACCCAGTAATGCAAAGTTGTGCAATGCAGGAAGCAAAGTAGTTATTTCAGGTTACTTGCATTCCTGAAACTTTGCTAAGATTTATTATGAAGTGGTGATTTTTGATACTTCTTTCTTATTGTAGCTTATAGATAATGTTTAAAATGAATTCAATACAATGAAAGAAACAAAAATTAAACTTCTCATTTAAGAAAAAAATCACCATGATGGCACAATAATTTTCTGCCAATATAGCCTAAATTCATAAACTCAATTTCATCAGGAGGAGATTCCAAAAAGAAACACAATTTGAGGAATATTCTTCAAAAGGATTGTTCAGCAGCTTTCTACTATGTCCAGATGAAGGAAATAATTGAGATATATTCAGATAAAAAAATAAATTAAGCTGAAAAAGAAATATCATTGTTGATATGAGACTGAACACTATTTTCCTTTATGCCTTTCTACATTTCTCTCATCATTACTATTGGCATTTTTCTTATTGATATGACAAGATTGGGTAATTGTTTGGGTGGGGACCAGGCCCCTAGATGAGATATTTGTCCAACACCAAGGTTAACTTAATGATACTGGTAACACTTCTGTGAATGCATAAGAGAATGTCTCTGTTATTAAGTGAATTACTACAAGAATAATTATGGAAACTGACTTTTTTTAGACATAAATTGAAAATTATTAAAGAAAACCTTATTAAGCTAGGAATATGAATAAATTTAAATTGGTGATAAAAGAAAGTAAATAGACACTTCACATGTCTTTGTTTGTCTCCTGATGAAGGCACAGGGTCAGATCAGTGTGATATTATACTGACTTGCTTTCATGGGATATGAGAAGAAGATCAGAGTGCCACTTGGGTGCACTCCCTTTGGCTTCAGCAAATTTGGGAATGGAGAGCTTGAGTAAGTCTTCTTCCTTTGCTAATAAAACTGCTTTCAGATCTGGAACAAAATGTGTGCCACATTTGTGGTTAATTGCTCCCAAGTCCACACCATGTAAAAGGGGGACTTGGGGTGGGCATTCACAGTTACATGTGTATCATTCTAACTAATAAATCCAGGGTATGTTGGCTTCCAGGACAATGTTATCCATCATGGTAATGATAGTTCCTGGACAAAGGAAAAAACAACATTAATTGTAAACCATCATGTCTGTCCTCTGGGAATCTACATCCTTGTCTCCAATCATGCCTACAACCCACTCAACACAAAATATATCAGCCCCTCCACATATCATGTGTTCTCTTCATCACAGGACCACCTTGACTGTCACTTAGCATTTATGCCCAGAATGAGAATTCTGGCAAGCATAACTAGAGCAAGACATCCCACCACTAAGACAACCATGAGCCAATCTTCATGTCAGCTATAAAGAGTGGACAGGGCAGACACACCAAAGTTGTTCAAATTTCCCTGACTTAAAGTGGGTTCATTGACTACACATGCACATGCATCATGGTAGGCTCTGCTAAGTGAGCACCCGGGATACTAATCTGCTTGTCTTAGACACAGTGGTAAATTCTGTGCCATTAGCAGAAAAGGCAGGCCCAAGCTTGGCCAGGGGCACTTCATTAAAGTTCTGCCTACCCCACACCCAACTGGAATTTTCCCTTGGCCATTCCACTATAACATCCTCCAGGTAGAGTCAAACCCTCACCATCTATTGGGGCTGCAGATGATCCTAAGGGCTGCAGAATCATCCTCATATATCTACAACAACCTGCACAAGCCACAATACCCCCACCATCACCTGCACACTTGGGGAGCCCATTATATTTTCAGACCACAGGGCAGCCATTGGGATAGAGCCATTTTGCTTAGCAACCTGATGCCTATTGTGAGGCAGGAGAGGGTCAGTGTATTTTGTGCATGCACATTCAAAGCACCCACCAGAAATCTAGGTCACTTTGCAACTTCAGCTGGCTCTGTCTCCTCCACAGTTTCAAGCTCCAGTGAGATTTCCTCCCTAAGGTTTCTTAACTTGGGATTTCCAGCTGTATATTAGGCACCCCTGGGTACAGGGATTTCTATTTGGAGTAATGGGAAAGATTCAGAAACACCTGGTGTGGTGTGTAGCTTATTCTACACAGAAAGCTCAGCAGAGAAGCCTCTATTTGAAAGTTGATATGAGAGATGTGAAGTGGTGTAACTGGAACTAGGTGACAAGAGGGTGAAAAAGGAAACCTAGGACTGTGCAGCAGGAAAGAATACCCCAAGGAAGATAGATGGACTGTATGAAGAGTACTGTTTATAATATTAGAAATCTTTATTCAAAAGCTTTGAAGACAACCCATTAATTCAAACTTGTGCAATGTGGGAAACAAAGTAATTACTTCAGGTTACTTGCTTTCCTGAAACTTTGCTTTGCTTTATTATAAAGTGGTGATTTCTGATACTAGTTTTTATTGTAGGTTGTAGATAATGTTTAAAATGAATTCAATACAATGAAAGAAAAAAAATTAACCTCATATAAAAAAATCACCATGAGAGCACAATAATTTTCTACCAATACAGCCTAAAATTCATAAACTCAATTTCATCAGAAAGAAACACTGGGAAAAAAAACACAATTTGAGGAGTATGCTTTAAAAGGAATGTTCAGCAGCTTTCTAATATGTCCAGATGAAGGAAATAATTAAGATATATTCAGATAAAGGAGAATAAATAAGATTGAAAAAGAAATGCCATCTGTGATAAAAGACAACACTATTTTGTGCCTTTCTACATTTGTCTCATTATTATTACTATTAACATTTTGCTTGGCTGATAGGAAATGATTGGGTAGTTTTTGAGATGCAGACCAGGCCCTTAGATGAGATATTTGTACTACAACCAGGTTAATTTAATGATTGTGGTAATGTTCCTGTGAATACATAAGAGAATGTCTCTGTTCTTAACTGAAATGCTACAAGAATAACTAAAGAAACTGACATTTTTAAAACATAAATTTAAAATTATTAAAGAAAACCTTATTATACATGAAATATGAAACAATGGTACATCAGTGATAAAAGAAATTAAATAAAGACACTTCACATGTGTTGGTTTCCCTACTCATGAAGGCACAGAGTCAGATTAGGGTAAGACTACAATGACCAGCTTTCATAGGATACAAGAAGAGTGTTCAAATTCTGTGCCACTTGGGCCTACTCCCTTGGGCTTTGGCAAATTTGGGAATGGAGAGGTTGGGGAAGTCTTCTTCGTTTGCTAATAAACCTGCTTTCAGATCTGGAAAAAATATGTGCCACATTTGTGGTTAATCTCTCCCAAGTCCAGCACCATGTAAAAGGGGGACTTAGGGTGGACATTCACAGTTATGGGTGCATCATTCTAACTGACAAAGCCAGGGTATTTTGGCTCCCAGGACAGGGATATCCCTCAGGGCAATGATAGTTCCTGGACCAACGGACAAACAATATTCAGTGTACACCATCAAACCTGCCCTCTGGGAGTCTACATCCCTGTCCCCAATCATGCATCAAACCCACTCAAAAAAAAAAAATCAGCCTCTCTACATGTCATGTATTCTCTTCATTTCAGGACCACCTAGACTGTCACTCAGCATTTAGGCCCAGAATGAGAATTCTGGCAAGCATAGATAGAGCAAGAAATCCCACCACTAACACAGCCATGAGCCAATCATCATGTCAGCTATAAACAGTGGTCAGGGAAGACACATCAAAGTTGTCCAAAATTTCTCTGACTTAAAGTGGTTTCACTGACTGCACATAGACCTGTCTCAGGGTAGGCTCTGCTAAGTGAGCACCTGGAATGCTAAGCTGCTTGTCTTAGATCCAGTGGTAATTTCTGTGCCATAGGAAAAAATAAAGGCAGGCCCAAACTTGGCCAGGGTCACTTCATTAAAGCTCCACCAACCCCACACCCAATTGGAACTTTCCCTTGACCATTTATGTGTAGCATCCTCCAGGAAGTGTCAAAACCTCACCACCCATCAGGGCTGCAGTTGATCCCTGGTGTTGCAGAATCATCTTCATATACCTACAACAAATTGTACAGGCCACAAAACCTCCACCATCAGCTGCACACTTGGAGAGCCCATTATATTTTCAGACCACAGGGCAGCCATATGGATAGAGTCCTGTTGCTTAGCAACCTGATGCCTACTGTGAAGCAGGAAAGGGTCAGGATAATTTGCACATGCGCATTCCAAACACCCACCAGAATTCTAGGCCACTTTGGAACCTGTGCTGGCTCTGTCTCCTGCCCAGCTTTGAACCCCAGTGAGATATTTTCCCTGAGGTTTCTCAGCATGGAGTTCCTAATGTATATTAGGCACACCTGGGAGCAGGTATTCTTATTTGGGGTAATGGAAAAGATTCAGAAACACTTGTGGTTTGTAGCTGATTATGCACACAATGCTCAGAAGAGAAGCCTCTATTTGAAAGTGGGTATGAGGAATGTGAAGTCTTGTAACTGGAACTAGATGACAAGAGGGGGAAAAAGGAAACATAGGACCGTGGAGCAATAAACAATACCCCAGATACATAAGTGAATGTCTCTGTTCTTAAGTGAAATACTACAATAATTAAAGAAACTTAGTTTTTTACACATAAATTTCCAAATGGACTGTATGAAGAATACTGTTTATAATATTAGAAATCTGTAATCAAAAGCCTTGAAGATAACCCATTAATTCAAACTTGTGCATTGCAGGAAGCAAAGTAGTTATTTCAGGTTACTTGCTTTCCTGAAACTTTGATTTGCTTTATTACAAAGTGGTGATTATTGATACTTGTGTGTTGTTGTAGCTTATAGACAATGTGTAAAATGAATTTAATTCAATGAAAGAAAACAAAAATTAAACTTCTCATTTAAAAGAAAAATCACCATGAGGGCACAAAAATTTTCTGCCAATACAGCCTAAAAGTCATAAACTCAATTTCATCAGGAAGATCCTCTGAAAAAATAACAATTTGAGGAATATTCTTTAAAAGTTGGTTCACCAGTTTTCTAATATGCCCCAATGAAGGAAATAATTGAGATATATTCAGATGAAAGAGAATAAATATATCTGAAAAAGAAATGCAATGTTTGATTTGAGAGTGGACAGTATGTTGTTTTGTGCCTTTCTAAATTTTTAGCATCATTTTTACTATTAACATTTTACTTGGTCTATAGGACATGATTGGGTAATTGTTGAGGTGGGGACCATGCCCCTAGAGGAGATATTTGTTTTACACACAGGTTAATTGAATGATTGTGGTAATGTTCCTGTGAATACCTAAGTGAATGTCTCTGTTCTTAAGTGAAATACTACAATAATTAAAGAAACTTAGTTTTTTACACATAAATTTCCAAATATTAAACAAAACCTTGTTATACTAATAATATGAAACAATGTCAACTTGGTGAAAAAATCAATTAAATAAATGCACTTCATATGTGTTGGTTTCTCTCCACATAAGGCACATGTTCAGATCAGGGTGAGATTACATTTACCTGCTTTCATGGGATATGAAAAGAATGGTCACAGTGCAACTTGGTTCTACTCCCATGGGCATCAGCAAATTCAGGATCAGAGAGGTTGGGGAAGTCTTCTTCCTTTTTCTAATAAACTTCCTTTCAGATCTGGAACAATTGTTGTTCCACATCTGTGGTTAATCTTTCCCAAGTCCAGCACCATGTTAAAGGAGGCTTGGGGTGGTCATTCACAGTTACCTGTAGGTCATTCTCACTGTCAGATCCAGGGGAAGTTGGCTCACAGAACAGGGATTTCCCTAAAGGCAATGAGAATTCCTGGACAAGAAGCAAACAATATTCTGTGTACACCATCATGCCTGGCTCTGGGAGTCTCCAATCCTGTCTGCAATCATGCCTCCAACCCACCCATCACAAAATATATCAGCCTCTCAGCATACCATGTATTCTCTTCATCACAGTACCAACTGGTGTCTTCACTAAGCATTTAGGCCCAGAATCAGATTTCTGGCAAGCACAAATAGAGCAAGAAATTGCACCACTAAGACAGCCATAGGGCAATCCTCACATCAGCTATAAACAGTTGACAAGGCAGACATATCAAAGTTGTCCAAATTTCCCTGACTTCAAGTGGGTTCATTGACTGCACATGGGCATACCTCATGGTGAGCTCTGGTAAGAGCACCTGGGATGCTAAGCTGCATGTCTTAGATCCAATGGTAATTTATGTGCCATTGTAAAAGAAAGGCAGGCCCAAGCTTGGCCAGGGGCACTTCATTAATGCTCTGCCTACCCCACACCTAACTGGAATTTGCCTTGGGCATTCCTGTGTAGCATCCAGGTAGTGTCAAAAGCTCACCATCCATTGGGGCTGCAAGTGATCCTTGGGGCAGCAGAATCCTCCCCATATACATACTCCAAACTGCAAAGGCCACAACACCTACATCACCTGCACCCTTGGGGAGCCTCTTATATTTTCAGACCACTGGGCAGCCTTGGGATAGAGGCCTGTGGCTCAACAAACTGATGCTCATTGTGAGGCAGGTGAGGGTCAGCATAATATGTGCATGCACATACCAAGCACTCACCAGAATTCTAGGGCACTTTGGAAACTGGACTATCTCTGTCTCCTCCACAGGTTTGAGCCCCAGTAAGATTTCTTCACTGAGGTTTCTTAACTTGGGATTGCCTGCTGTATATTAGGCACACTTGCATACAGGGATTCCTATTTGGAGTAATGGGAAAGATTCAGAAACACTTGGTGTGGTGTGTAGCTGATTCTGCACCCAAGGCTCAGCAGAGAAGCCTCTATTTGAAACTGGATATCAGGGTTGTGAAGTAGTGTAACTGAAACTAGACAAGAGGGAAAAAGGAAACATAGGACTGTGCAGAAATAAACAATACCCCAAGGAAAATATATGGACTTCATGAAGATTACTGTTTATAATTTTAGAAATCTTTAATCTAATGCCTTGCAGATAACCCATTAATACAAACTTGTGCAATGCAAGAAGCAAAGTAGTAATTTCATGTTATTTTCTTTTCTGAAAATTTCCTTTGTTTTAGTATAAAGTGGTGAATTTTGATGTTTGTGTGTTGTAGCTTGTAGATAAGGTTTAAAGTGAATTCAATAGAATGAAAGAAACAAAAATTAAACTTCTCATTTAAAAAATAATCACCATGAGGGCACAATAATTTTCTGCCAATACAGCCTAAAATTCATAAACTCAATTTCATCAAGAAGAACCTCTGGAAAAAAAACACAATTTGAAGAATATTCTTTAAAAGATGGGTCAGCAATTTTCTAGTATTTCCAGATGAAGGAAATAATTGAGATATATTCAGATGAAAAAGAATAAATATATCTGAAAAAGAAATGCAGTGTTTGATATGAGGCTGAACACTATTTTCCCTTAGTGCCTTTCTACATTTCTATTATTATTATTACTATTAACATTTTGGTTGGTCTATAGGACATGATAGGGTAATTGTTGAGTAGGGGACCAGACCAGATGAGATATTTGTACTACCACCAGTTTAAGTTAATGATTGTTGTAATGTTTTTGTAAATACATATGAGATTCTCTGTTTTCTTAACTGAAATACTACAAGAATAATTAAAGAAATTGACATATTTTTACACATAAATTTTTCAATTACTGAAGAAAAGCATATTATACAAGGAATATGAAACAATGCTAACTTGGTGAAAAACTCAATTAAAGAAATGTACTTTACATGTGTTGATTTCCCTCCTCATGAAGGCACAGGATCAGATAAGGGTGAGAATACACTGACTTGCTTTCATGGGATATGTGAAGAATGGTCACAGTCAGTGCCACTTGGGCCTACTCTCTTAGACATCAACAAATTTGGGAATGGGGAGGTTGGGGAAATCTTCTTCCTTTGCTAATAAGCTTGCCTTCAGATCTGGAACAAAATATGTGCCACATCTGTGGTTAATCTCTCCCAAGCCCAGCACCATGTAAAAGGGGGACTTTGTGTGTACATTCCTAGTTACCTGTGGATTATTCTCACTGACAGTCTGTGTATGTTGACTCCCAGAACAGGGAATTACCTCAGGGCAATGAGAATTCCTGGACCAAGGAACAAAGACTATTCAATGTATACCATCATTCTTGCTCTCTGGATGTCTCCATCCCTGTCCCCAATCATGCCTCCAACCCACTCAACTCAACAAATATCAGCATGTCCACAACATGTGGTCTCTGCATAACAGGACAGCATTGACTATCAGTCACAATTTAGGCCCAGAATTAGACTTCTGGCAAGCACAAACTGAGCAAGGAATCCCACCACTACATCAGCCATGAGCCAATCCTCATCTCAGCTATTAGCAGTGTACAGGGCAGATACATCAAAGATGTCCATATTTCCCTGAAATCAATAGGGATCATTGAGTGCACATTGGCATTCCTTACAGTGAGCTCTGGTAAGTGAGCACCTGGTTTTCTAAGGTGCATATGTTAGATCCAGAAGTAATTTCTCTTCCATTTAAAATGAAATGCAGGCCCAAGCTTGGACATGGGCTCTTCATTAAAGCACCACCAACCCCACACCCCTGTGGGATTCATCCTTTGCACTTCAAGTATAGGATCCTCCTGGGATAGTCAAAAGCTTACAGTCCATTGGCTGTGCAGGTAATCCTCCAGGAACAGAAGCATCCTCACATAACCACTCCAAACTGCACAGGCCACAACACCTCAAACATCACCTGCAAACCTGGAAGCCTCTATCATTTTCAGACTTCAGGGCAGCCATTGGGATAGAGGCCTTTTGCTAAGCAACCTGGTGCTCATTGTCAGACAGGTGAGGTTCAGTGTAACTTGCACATATGCATTCCAAGCTCCTGCCAGAATTCCAGGCTGCTTTGGGAACCTGGGATGCCTCTGTCTCCTCCACAGTTTTAAGCCCCACTGAGATTTCTTCCCTGAGGTTTCTTAACTTGGGATATCCTGCTGCATTTTGGGCACATCTGGGTACAGGGATTCCTCTTTGGAGTAATGGGAAATATTCAGAAACACTTCATGTGGTGTGTAGCTGATTCTGCACACAAAGCTCAGCACAGAAGCCTCTATAGGAAAGTGGATTTGAGGGATGTGAAGTAGTGTAATTGGAACTAAATGACAAGAGAAGTAAAAAAGAAACATGACTATGTAGCAATAGACAAGATCCCAAGGTAAATACATGGACTATATGAAGAGTATTGTTTTTTTTATTAAATTCAGTTTTATTGAAATACATTCACACACCATACAATCATCCATGGTATACAATCCACTGTCCACAGTATGATAACATAGTTATGTGTTCATCACCACAATCTATCTCTGAACATTTTCCTTACATCAGAAAGAACCAGAACAAGAATAAAAAAATAAAAGTGAGAAAAGAACACCCAAATCATCCCCCCATCCCACCCCATTTGTCCTTTAGTTTTTATCCCCATTTTTCTACTCATCCATACACTAGATAAAGCGGGTGTGATCCACAAGGTCTTCACAATCACACTGTCACCCCTTGTAATCTACATTATTATATAATTGTCTTCAGGAGTCCAGACTGCTGGGTTGGAGTTTGGTAGTTTCAGGTATTTACTTCTAGCTATTCCAATACATTAATACCTAAGACATGTTATCTATATAGTGCATAAGAATGTCCACCAGAGTGACCTCTCGACTCCATTTGAAATCTCTCAGCCACTGAAACTATTTCATCTCATTTTGCATCTCCCTTTTGGTCAAGAAGATAGAGTATTGTTTTTAATATTAGAAATCTTTGATCAAGTAGTGCCTTGTAAATAACCCATTAATGCAAACTTGTGCAATGGGGGAAGCTAAGTAGTTATTTCAGGTTATTTGCTTTTCTGAAAATTTTCTTTGCTTTATTATAAGGTGTTGATTTTTGATGTTTGGGTGTTTTTGTAACTTATAATGTTTAAAATTAATTCAATGCAATGAAAGAAACAAATATTAAATTTCACATTTAAAAATTATTCACCTTAAGGACACAAACATTTTCTGCCACTCCTTCCTAGAATTCATAAACTCAATTTCACAGGAAGAACCTCTGAAAAAAACAAAAATTGAGGAATATTCTTTAAATTATGGTTCAGAAGTGTTCTAATATGTCCAGAAGAAGGAAATAAATGAGATGTATTCAGATGAAAGAGAATAAATATCCCTGAAAAAGAAATGCAATGTTTGTTATGAGACTGGATGCTATTTTTGTTTTGTGTCTTTCTACATTTCTATCATTATTATTACTACTAACATTTTGCTTGTTCTATAGGATATGATTGGTAATTTTAGAGGTTGGGACCAGGCCCCTAGTTGAGATATTTTTACTACAACAAAGTTAATTTAATGATTGGGATAATGTTACTGTGAATACAACAGAGAATGTCTCTATTCTGAAGTGAAATACTAAAGGAATAATTAAAGAAACTGACATTTTTTACACATAAAATTCCAGTTGTTAAAGAAAACCTTATTACACAAGGAATATGAAACAATGATAACTCAGTGAAAAAAATATTAAATAAATGAATTTCACATGAGTTGTTTTCCCTCCTCATGAAGGCACAGGTTCAGATTTGGGTGAGATTACAATGACCTGATTTCAAGGGCTATGAGAAGAATGTTCAGAGTCAGTGCCACTTGGGCATACTCCCATGAGCTTCAGCAAATTTGAGAATGGAGAAGTTGGGGAAGTCTTCTTCCATTGGTAATAATCTTGCTTTCTGATCTGGAACAAAATATGTGACACATCTATGGATATTTTCTCTCAATGCCAGCACCATGTAAAAGGTGGACTTGGGGTGGGCATTCACAGTAACCTTTGGATCACTCTCACTGTCAGAGCCAGGTTGTGTTGGCTTGCAGTACAGGGAAATCCCTCAGGGCATGATAATTCCAATGTGGAATGTGGGTTCTTTGATATTATGTGAAAATTTTGCTGAGAAATGGGAACACAATTATAATAAGAAGCAATTATGAAGTGCAGTGGAAGCATTGGTATAACAGAGAGATGTACAGACTCTCTTAATTGTGGGATTTCTTGCTCTATTAGTGCTTGCCAGATCTCTCCTTCTGGAACTAAATGCTGAGTGATAATCAAGGTGGTCCTGTGATGATGAGACCACATGACATGTGGACAGACTGATATTTTTTGAGCTCAGATTGCTGGAGGCATGATTGTGGACAGGGAAAGAGACTCCCAAACGGGAGGCATGAAGGTGGACACTGAATATTTTTCTTTCTTTTTCCAGTCATTTCCATTGCCATTAGAGAATTCCCTGTTCTGGGAACCAATATACTCTGGCTCTGTCAGTGAGTGAGATCCACAAGTAACTATAAAGGATCACACAGACTCCCTCTCTTACCTGGTGCTGGGTGTGGCAGAGATCTACCACAGCTGTAGCCCGTGAATTGTTACAGATCTGAAACAAGACTTTAGCAAACAGAGAACTCTTCCCCAAACAATCTGTTCCTAAATTTGCTGATGCCCAAGGGAGTACGCCAAAGTGAAACTGACTGTAACCATTCTCCTCATATCCCATGAAAGCAGGTCAGTGTAATCTCACCCTGATCTGACCCTATGCCTTCACAAGGATAGAAGCCAACACTTTGGATGTGTCTGTTTATCTAATTCATTTCTTCACCATGTTAACATTGTTTCACATTCCTTGTATTAAAAGATTGACTTTAAGAATTGGAAATTTATCCCCCCAAAAATGTCAATTCCTTTAATTATTCTTGTATTTCCCTTAACAACAGGGATGTTCCCTTATGTATTCACGGGAACATTACCACAATCTTTAAATTAACTTGGTTGTAGTACAAACATGTCAGCTAGGGACCTGGTCCACAACTCAACAATTACCCAGTCATGACCTACAGACCAAGCAAAATGTTAATGGTAATAATAATGTTAGAAATATAGAAAGGAAAAAAGCAAAGATACTGTCCAGTCTCATATCAAACATTGCATTACTTTATCAGGTATATTTATTCTCTTTCATCTGAATATATGTCAATTATATTGTTTCTGTCAATGTATTGAATTCTTTATAAACATTATATATAAGCTACAAAGACACACAAACATCAAAAATCACCACTTTCTATAAAGCAAAGCAGAGTTTCAGAAAAGCAAATAATCTGAAATAACTACTTTGCTTCCCCACTGCTCAAGTTTGCATTAATGGGTTACTTTCAAGGCATTTTTTAAAAAGATTTCTAATATTATAAACAGTACTATTTCTACATTCCATGTATTTCCCTTGGAGTACTTTTTACTGCTGCACAGAGCTATGTTTCCTGTTTCTCTCTCTTGTAATCTAGTTATGGTAAAACTACTTCAAACCCTCATAACCACTTTCAAATGGAGGCTTTTCTGCTTTGCCTAGTGTGTAGAATCAGCTAAACACCGTGCAATGTGTTACTGAATTTTTCCCATTACTCCATATAGGAGTCCCTGTACCCCTGTGTGCCCAACATACAGCAGGAAATCCCAAGTTAAGAGAAGTCAGTGAAGAATTCCCACTGGGGCTCAAACTGGTGGAGGAGCCAGAGTCAGCACATCCTTCAAAGTGGTTTAGAATTCTAGCAGGTGCTCAGAATGCGCATGCACAAATGATGCTGTACCTCATCTGTGTCACAGAGAGACTCTGGTTCCTAAGCAACAGACCTCTAGCCCAATGGTTACCCTGTGGTCTGAAAATGTAAGGGCTCCCCAAGTTTGCAGGTTAGGGTGGAAGTGTTGTGGTCTGTGCAGTTAGGAGTAGGCATATGAGGAAGATTCTGCAGCCCTGAGGATGACATGCCCCTGGACGGTTGGTGAGATTTTGACTCTCCCATTAGTACGCTGTACTGGTATGCCCAATGGCAACTTCCAATTGGTTGTGAGGCATACAGAGGCTTAATGAAGTGCCCCTGCCCTCACTTGGGCCTGCCATTTTTTTTCCAGTGGCCCTGAAATTATAGCTGGATGATAGACATGCAGATTAGCATCCCGAATCTCCCTTAGCAGAGCTCACAATGAGGCATGCCCATGTTCAGTCAATGAACACACTAGAAGTCAGGGAAATTTGGAAATCTTTCACGTGTCTGCCCTCTCCACCATTTATGGCCGACATGATGATTGGCTCATGGCTCTCTTAATTGTGGGATTACTTGCTCTTTTAGTGCTTGCCAGACCTCCCCTTCTGGGACTAAATGCTGAGGGATACTCAAGGTGGTCCTGTGATACACAATGGGGGCACAATAATTATCGGCACACCTCACCTAAAACTCATAAACTCAATTTCATCAGGAAGAACCTCTGAAAAAAAAAAAAACACAATTTGGGTAATATCTTTTTTAAAGGATGGTTCAGCAGTTTTCTAATTTGTCCAGCTGAAGGAAATAATTGACATATATTCAGATGAAAGAGAATAAATATACCTGGATAAGAAATGCAATGTTTGATATGAGCCAGGACACTTTGTTTTGTTTTTTCCTTTCTATATTTCTTACATTATTATTTCTATTAACATTTTGCTTCTTCTACAGGTCATGACTGGGTAATTGGTGAGGTGTGGATCTGGTCCCTAAGTGACATATTTGTACTATGACCAAGTTAATTTAAAGATTATGGTAATGTTCCTGTGAATACATAAGAGAACATCTCTGTTGTTAAGGGAAATACAAGAGTAATTAAAGAAATTTACATTTTTTTACTGATAAATTTCCAATTCTTGGAGACAACCTTTATATAAAAGGAATATGAAACAATGTTAACACTGTAAAGAAATGAATGAAATAAACACACTTCAGAAGTGTTGGTTTCCTTCCTTATGGAGGCATAGGGTCAGATCAGGGTGCCTGTATCATGGGTGGCCAGAGGGGTGTTCAGGAGGCCAACCGTCGTTCCAGGCGCCGCCAGACTGCCTCCTCCAGGACGGACACACCGCGCCCATTTCCTGGCACCTGGCTGTGACACGGAGCCTACCTTAGGTACTTCCCGCAGGCCCGTCCTCGCGGCCTCGCCCATCCCCTTGCCCGAGGCCCCGCGTCTGCTCGCCCTGCACCGATGTCAGCCATACCGCTTGGGAGTCACCTCACCGCCCGTCACGGCTGGTTGTGCGGTACCCGGAGACGTGCCCCGTGGGCTGGGCATGCCCCGTGTGTGCCCCTGTGTAGGGGGAGTGGCTGACACTCCCAGGAGGGTGTTGTAGGGTGGGCGTGGCCGGGCGGTGAGGCCCGGGTGATTTCCTGGCGGCGCGGCTGTGTCCGCGGCTTTCCGCGCCACCGTCCCAGCGGTTCGCAGGCCCTGGTCGCCGCCTGGTCTCTGAGGCACTTCCTCCCTGCTTGCCGTGTTGCCAGCGTTCCCGTCCTCGTCGGTCTTTCCGACCCGGGGCCACGCGTCCCCGCGTGTATCGCCTCCCAGGGCCCTCTGCGTCTCCTTCTTGTTGCCCACGGTGCCTTGTGCCGGGCGACCTGCCGCCATGCGGGGCTCTCCTCACCGCGGGCTACCCCGCCACCAGTCAGGCGCCTGCGCCTGTGAGCGCGTTGCCGGCACCGGCAAGAACCGGGCACCCCTCCCCGCTCCTCTCCAATCGCCGACACCCGCCGGTGCCCGGGAATACCCATGACTGTGGACTCTCGCCCGGGCGCTGGCAGCGGCGGCGGCGCGGCGGAGCGGTTGGCGGTGGCGTGGCCGGCCAAGGGCGGCGAAACCCGGGCCGCTCCCCGTTGGCGGTGGCCCCGCGGTGGGGTTGTGTTCCGCCCGGCGCTCGTCGCGGCTGAACCCTCCCTCATCGGCAGACCGGGACGGGTTCCCTTCTCCCCTGCCGCTCTCGTGAGACAGGGGAATGGGCGGGAAGGCACAGCTGCCTGCGCCTTGTGGGTGCGTGCCACGTATCTGGCGCCCCCGGCCCAGCCCACGTGAGAGAAACCGCCCACCAAAGCGGGTTCTCTGCAGCTCTTCACTGACTTTTGTTAACTCGGGTTTTCCTGCTCTATATTTGGCACACGTGGGTACAGGGACTTCTCTTTGGTGTAAGGGGGAAAATTCAGTAACCCATTGTGTGGTGTTTAAATGATTCTGCACACTAGGCACAGCAGAAAAGCCTCTATTTGAAAGCGGATATGAGGGTTTGAAGCAGTGTTACTGTAACTAGATGACAAGAGATGGAAACAGGAAACAGGTCTGTGCAGCAATAAAAAGTACCCAAAGGGATATACATGGACTGTAGGATGAGTATTGATTATAATATTACAAATCTTTAAACAAATGCCTTGATGATAGCCCATTAATGCAAACTTGAGCAACGGGGAAGCTAAGAAGTTATTATAGTTATCTGATTTTCTGAAACTCTGCTTTACATTATTATAAAGTGGTGATTTTTTGATGTTTGTGTGTTTTTGTAGTTTATAGATAATGTGTGTAATGAATTCAATACATTGAAAGAAACAGAAATTAAACTTTTCTTTTAAAAAATAATCACAGTGGGGCAAGATGGTGGATTGGTGAGGTGTATGTTTTAGTTACTCCTCCAGGGAAGTAGTACAAAGCCAGGAACTGCATGGACTGGACACCGCAGAGCAATCTGACTTTCGGCTTACTTCATAAAGTATATGAAACTTCATAAAACACTCACGAAAATGTGGAACTGCTGAGATCAGCAAAATCTGTAAGTTTTTGTGGCCAGGGGACCCATGCCCCTCCCTGCCAGGCTCAGTCCCGTGTTGGGGTGGCCATCGGCACTGGGAAGGAGAAGGGAGTACTGCAGTGGCAGCTCTTAGTGGAATCTCATTCTACTGATCCAAATTCCAACCATAGATAGACTGAGACCAGACACCAGAGAATCCGAGAGCAGCCAGCCCAGCAGAGAGGAGATAGGCATAGCAAAAAACAGCAAGAAAAACTCAAAAATAAAAGCAAAGGATTTTTGGAGTCCTGGTGAACACAGAAAGGGGAAGGGCAGAGCTCAGGCACTGAGGCTCATTTGCAAATCCCAAAGAAAACTAATCTCTCTGCCCCCTGGATATTTCCTTAATAGCCCTAATTGCTTTGTCTCTTAGCATTTCAATAACCCATTAGATCTGCCAGGAGGGCCCTTTTCTTATATATATATTTTTTCTTTTTCTAAAAAATTACTCTAAGAAGCTCAATACAGGAAACCTCCAAGACTTGCAATTTGGGCAGGTCAAGACAAGAGCAGAACTAGAGAGCTCTGAAACAAAAGGCAGTGATCCAGTGGCTGAGAGAATTCACTAAACACCACAAGTTCCCAAGAAAAGGGGGGCATCCACTCACAGCCATCATACTGGTGGACAGGAAACACTCCTACCTGTCACCAGCTCCATAGCCCAGAGCTGCCCCAAACAACCGAGTGTGATGGAAGTGCTTCCAATAACATGCATACACCACAAAATTGGGTGTGGACATTAGCCTTCCCTGCATCCTCAGCTGGTTGTCCCAGAGTTGGGAAGGTGGAGCAATGTGAATTAACAAGCCCCATTCAGACATCATTTCAGCAGACTGGGAGCCTCCATAGACAGACTGGCAGCTCAGAACTGCCCTGGGGGGATGGCACTCACCTGTGACATAGCACACTCATCCCTCAACAGAGGACCAGGGGGTGCAAGGCCTGGAAGAGGGACCCACTCACAAGTCTCAGGGGCCACACACCAATACCAAGGACCTGTGGGTCAATGGCAGAGACAAACTGTGGCAAGACTGAACTGAAGGATTAGGCTATTGCAGCAGCTTTGAAACTCCAGTAATACCAGGCAGATTTGATTGTTAGAGCTGCCCCCCTCCCTGACAGCCCAGACACATGCCCCTTATACAGGGTGGGCAATGCAAACTACACACACAAGCATGGTACACCAATTGGACACAACAAGACTGACTCCCCCACTCACCACAGAGGCAAAGCAAGGGTGAACTGGCTTGAGGGGAACAGGTGGCTCATGGATGCCACCTGCTGATTAGTCAGAGAAATTGTACACCACAAACCCCTAGCTCTGACAAATTAGAGATAAGGATTTCAATTGGTCTACAAATCCTGAAAGAACCCTATCAAGTTATGCAAATGCCAAGAGACGAAAAACAACAGAAAATTTTAAAGCATATGAAAAAAGCACACTATATGGATAACCCAAGCCCAAGCACCCAAATCAAAAGATCAGAAGAGACACAGTACCTAGAGCAAATAACCAAAGAACTAAAGATGAATGATGAGACCATGGCATGGGATATAAAGGACATCAGGAAGAGTATGGAACAGGATATCAAGACAATAAGACCCTAGAAGAGCATACAGAAAACATTGCAAGACTAAATAATAAAATAGATGATCTTATGGAAATTAAAGAAACTGTTGAGCAAATTAAAAAGATTCTGGATATTCATAGTACAAGACTAGAGGAAGTTGAATAATGAAACAGTGACCTGGAAGATGACAGAATGGAAAATGAAAGCATGAAACAAAGAATAGGGAAGAAAATAAAAAAAAATTGAAATGGACCTCAGGGATATGATAGATAATATAAAATGTCCAAATATAAGACTCATTGGTGTTCCAGAAGGGGAAGAAAAGGGTAAAAGTCTCGGAAGAGTATTCAAAGAAATTGTTGGGAAAACTTCCCAAATCTTCTAAACAACATAAATACACAAATCATAAATGCTCAGCGAACTCCAAATAGAATAAATCCAAATAAACCCATCCCAAGACATATTCTGATCACACTGTCAAACACGGAATAGAAGGAGCAAGTTCTGAAAGCAGCAAGAGAAAAGCAATTCACCACATACAAAGGAAACAGCATAAGACTAAGTAGTGACTACTCAGCAGCCATCATGGAGGCAAGAAGGCAGTGACGTGACATATTTAAACTTCTGAGTGAGAAAAATTTCCAACCAAGAATTCTTTATCCAGGAAAGCTCTCCTTCAAATTTGAGGGGGAGCTTAAATTTTTCACAGACAAATGCTGAGAGAATTTGCTAACAAGAGACCTGACCTACTGGAGATACTAAAGGGAGCTCTATAGTCAGAGAAACAAAGAAAGGAGAGAGAGACATGGAGAAAGGTTCAGTACTAAAGAGATTCAGTATGGGTAAATTAATGGATATTAATAGAGAGAGAGAAAAATATATGTGACAAACATAAACCAAAGGATAAGATGGCTGCTCCAAGAAACGCATTCATGTTTATAATGTTGACTGTAAATGGATTAAACTCACCAATTAAAAGATATAGATTCATGGAACAGATCAAAAAAAATGAACCATCAATACGCTGCATACAAGACACTCATCTTAGACACAAGGACACAAAGAAATTGAAAGGGAAAGGATGGAAAAAAATATTTTATGCAAGCTACAGCCAAAAGAAAGCAGGTGTAGCAATATTAATCTCAGGTAAAATAGACTTTAAATGCAGGGATGTTTTGAGAGACAAAGAAGTTCACTACATACTAATAAAAGGGACAATTCAACAAGAAGAAATAACAATCATAAATGTTTATGCACCCAATCAAGGTGCCACAAAATACATGAGGGAAACACTGGCAAAAATAAAGGAAGCAATTGATGTTTCCACAATGATTTGGGGAGAGTTCAACACATCACTCTCTCCTATAGATAGATCAACCAGACAGAAGACCACTGAGGAAATTGAAAACCTCAACAATCTGATAAATGGATTGGATTTAACAGACATATAAAAAACATTACATCCCAAATCACCAGGATACACATACTTCTCTAGTGCTCACAGAACTTTATCCAGAATAGATCATATGCTGGGACATAAAACAAGGCTCAATAAATTTAAAAAGATTGAAATTATTCAAAGCACATTCTCTGACCACATTCAAATACAATTAGAAGTCAATAACCCTAAGAGATTTAGAAAATTCACAAATACCTGGAGTTTAAACAACACACTCCTAAACAATCAGTGGGTTAAAGAAGAAATAGCAAGAAAAATTGCTAAAAATAGAGAGATGAATGAAAATGAAAACACAACATATCAAAACCTATGGGGTGCAGCAAAAGCGGTACTGAAGGGGAAATTTATAGCACTAAATGCATAAATTAAAATGGAAGAGCCAAAATGAAAGAACTAATGGATCAACTGAAGAAGGTAGAAAATGAACAGCAAACCAATCCTAAACCAAGCAGAAGAAAAGAAATAACAAGGATTAAAGCAGAAATAAATGACATAGAGAAAAAAAAAATAAAAATAAAAAAAACAATAGAGAGGATAAATGACACCAAAAGTTGGTTCTTTGAGAAGATCAACAAGATTGGCAAGCCCTTAGCTAGACTGACAAAATAAAAAAGAGAGGACCCATATAAACAAAATAATGAATGAGAAAGTTGACATTACTGTCAGATCCTGAGGAAATTAAAAAAATTATAAGTGGATACTATGAACAACTGTATGGCAACAAACTGGATAATGTAGAGGAAATGGACAATTTCCTGGAAACATGTGAACAACCTAGACTGACCAGAGAAGAAACCGAATACCTCAACCAACCAATCACAAGGAAAGAGATACAATCAGTCATCAAAAACTCCCCACAAATAAATGCCCAGGGCCAGATGGTTTCACAGGGGAATACTACCAAAATTTCCAAAAAGAATTGACACCTATCTTACTCAAACTCTTTCAAAACATTGAAGAAAATGGAAGACTACCTAACTCATTTTATGAAGCTAACATCAATCTAATACCAAAACCAGGCAAAGATGCTAAAAAAAGGAAAACTACCAGCCAATGTCCCTAATGAATATAGATGCAAAAATCCTCAACAAAATACTTGCAAATCGAATCCAAAGACACATTAAAAAAATCATACACTATGACCAAATGGGGTTCATTCCAGGCATGCAAGGATGGTTCAACATAAGAAAATCAATCAAAGTATTACAAAACATTAACAAATCCAATGGGAAAAATCAAATGATCATCTCAATAGACGCTGAAAAAGCACATGACAAAATCCAACATCCCATTTTGATAAAAACACTTCAAAAGGTAGGAATTGAAGGAAACTTCCTCAATATAATAAAGAGCATATATGAAAAACCCACAGCCAGCATAGTACTCAATGATGATAGACTGAAAGCCTTCCCTCTAAGATCAGGAACAAGACAAGGATGCCAACTATCACCAGTGTTATTCAACATTGTGCTGTAAGTGCTAGACAGGGCCATCCAGCAAGACAAAAAATGAAAGGCATCCAATTTGGAAAGGAAGAAGTAAAACTGCCATTGTTTGCAGATGATATGATCTCATATCTGGAAAACACTGAGAAATTGATGATACAGCTACTAGAGCTAATAAACAAATTTAGCGAAGTATTGGGATACAAGATTAAAGCACGTAAGTCAGTAATGTTTCTATATGCTAGAAATGAACAAACTGAAGAGACACTCAAGAAAAAGATACCATTTTCAATAGCAACTAAAAAAATCAAGTACCTAGGATTAAACTTAACCAAAGATGTAAAAGATCTATATAAAGAAAACTATATAACTCTATTAAAAGAAATAGAAGGGGACCTTAAA
The DNA here is from genome assembly GCF_015220235.1 of Choloepus didactylus. Classification (NCBI taxonomy): domain Eukaryota; kingdom Metazoa; phylum Chordata; class Mammalia; order Pilosa; family Megalonychidae; genus Choloepus; species Choloepus didactylus. The sequence goes on from NC_051332.1 coordinate 13,474,320, forward strand.
AGCTGGAAAAATGTTCCATGTTCATGGATAGGAAGGCTAAATGTCATTAAGATGTCAATTCTATGCAAACTCATCTACAGATTCAATGCAATCCCAACCAAAATTCCAACAACCTACTTTGCAGATTTGGAAAAGCTAGTTATGAAATTTATTTGGAAAGGGAAGATGCCTTGAATTGCTAAAGACACTCTAAAAAAGAAAACGAAGTGGGAGGACTTACACTCCCTGACTTTGAAGCTTATTATAAAGCCACAGTTGTCAAAACAGCATGGTACTGGCACAAAGATAGACATATAGATCAATGGAATTGAATTGAGAATTTGGAGATACACCCCCAGATCTATGGCCGGCTGATCTTTGTTAAGGCCCCCAAAGTCACTGAACTGGGTCATAATGGTCTTTTCCAGAAATGGGGCTGGGAGAGTTAGGTAGGGAAAGAGGACCCCTACCTCACACCCTACACAAAAATTAACTCAAAATGGACCAAAGATCTCAATATAAAAGAAAGTACCATAAAACTCCTAAGAGATAATGTAGGAAAACATCTTCAAGACCTTGTATTAGGCGGCCACTTCCTAGACTTTACACCCAAAGCACAAGCAACAAAAGAAAAAATAGATAAATGGGAACTCCTCAAGCTTAGCAGTTTCTGTACCTCAAAGGAATTTCTCAAAAAGGTAAAGAGGCAGCCAACTCAATAGGAAAAAATTTTTGGAAACCATGTATCTGACAAAAGACTGACATCTTGCATATATAAAGAAATCCTACAACTCAATGATGATAGTACAGACAGCCCAATTATAAAATGGGCAAAAGATATGAAAAGACAGTTCTCTGAAGAGGAAATACAAATGGCCAAGAAACACATCAAAAAATGTTCAGTTTCACTAGCTATTAGGGAGATGCAAATTAAGACCACAATGAGATACCATCTCACACCAATTAGAATGGCTGCCATTAAACAAACAGGAAACTACAAATGCTGGAGGAGATGTGGAGAAATTGGAACTCTTATTCATTGTTGGTGGGACTGTATAATGGTTCAGCCACTCTGGAAGTCAGTCTGGCAGATCCTTAGAAAACTAGATATAGAGATAACCTTCAATCCAGCTATTGCACTTCTTGGTATATACCCGGAAGATCGGAAAGCAGTGACATGAACAGATATCTGCACACCAATGTTCATAGCAGCATTATTCACAATTGCCAAGAGATGGAAACAACCCAAATGTCCTTCAACAGATGAGTGGATAAATAAAATGTTGTATATACACATGATGGAATGCTACACGGCAGTAAGAAGGAACGATGTCGTGAAACATATGACAACATGGATGAACCTTGAAGACATAATGCTGAGCGAAATAAGCCAGGCACAAAAAGAGAAATATTATATGCAACCACTAATGTGAACTTTGAAAAATGTAAAACCAATGGTTTATAATGTAGAATGTAGAATTTATAATGTAGAATGTATATTATAAACCAATGTATATTATAAACCAATGGTTTATAATATAGAATGTATAATGTAGCAATAGAGAGCAATTAAGGAAGGGGGAACAATAATCCAAGAGGAACAGATAAGCTATCATGGGTAAGTTTAACGTTCTGGAAATGCCCAGGAATGACTATGGTCTGTTAATTTGTGATGGGTATAGTAGGAATAAGTTCACAGAAATGTTGCTATATTCGGTTATTTCCTTGGCATAGAGTAGGAACATGTTGGAAGTAAAGTAGTTATCTTAGGTTAGTTGATTTTTCTTAATCCCTTGTTATGGTCTCTTTGAAATGTTCTTTTATTGTATGTTTTTTTATTTTTTTATTTTTTTATTTTTCATACAGTTTTTTTAGAAAAAAAAGCTTAAAAAATACAAGGAAAAAAATATGCAGAGCACCCTTGAGGAGCTGGTGGAGATTACAGGGATATTGGCCTGCCCTACCTTGATGGATGCTAACATGCCCACAGACATAGGGGACTGGTGGTTCGATGGATTGAGCCCTCTACAATGGGATTTGCACTTGGGAAGACTGTTGCTGCAAAGAAGAGTCTAGGCCTCCCTAAAATTGTGTCTAAGAGCATCCTCCTGAATGCCTATTTGTTGCTCAGATGTGGCCCTCTCTCTCTAGCTAAGCCAACTTGAAAGGTGAAATCACTGCCCTCCCCTCTATGTGGGATCAGACACCCAGAGTAGTGAATCACCCTGGAAACATGGAACATGACACCCAGGGAGGAATGTAGATCTGGCCTCGTGGGATGGAGAACATCTTCTTGACCAAAATGGGGAAATGAAAGGGAATGAAATAAGCTTCAGTGGCAGAGAGATTCCAAAAGGAGCTGAGAGGTCACTCTGGTGGGCACTCTTATGCACAATATAGACAACCCTTTTTAGATTGTAATGAATTGGGGTAGCTGGTGGTAGATATCTGAAACTATCAAACTACAACCCAGAACCCACGCATCTTGAAGAAAATTGTTTAAAAATGTGGCTTATGAGGGGGAATAGTAGGATTGAGGGGCCATGGGGATCACACTCCCCTTTGTCTAGTTTGTGGATGGATGAGTGGAAAGGTGGGGGAAGGAAACAAACAAACAGACAAGAGCACACAGTGTTCTTTTTTACTTTAGTTGCTCTTTTTCACTTTAATTATTATTCTGGTTATTTTTGTTTAGGTAGTAATGAGGGTGATGGGGATTGATTTTGGTGATGAATGTACAACTATGTAAAGGTACCGTGAACAATCAAATGTACGATTTGTTTTGTATGACTGCGTGGTATGTGAATATATCTCAAAAAAATGAATATTAAAAAAATAATAATTTTTAATGAAATAATTTAATTATTTTATTATTTCGTTATTTTGTTTTATTTCATATTTTTTATCTTGTTTTATTTTATTTTTTATTTTATTTTTCATATTATTTTATTTTATTTTATTTTTAATAAAATAAAAAAATAATCACAATGTGGGCAAAATAATTATTGGCCTATCACACCTAAAGCTCTTAAAGTCAATTTCAGCAGGAAGAACCTTTGAATTAAACAGAATTTGCGGAATATTCTTTTTAAGGATGGTTCAGCAGTTTTCTAATTTACACAGCTGAAGGAAATCATTGATGTATACTCATGTGAAAGAGAATAAATGTACCCCCAAAAATACAATATTTGATATGAGACTGGACACTCTGTTTTGTTTTCTCCTTTCTATATTTCTAACATTTTTATTAGTATAAACATTTTACTTGGTCTATAGGTCATGAGTGGGTAATTGTTGAGGTGGGGACCAGGTCCCTAGATGACATATTTCTACTAGGACCAGGTTAATTTAAAGATTGTGGTAATGTTCCTGGAATAGATATGGGAACACCTCTGTTGTTAAGGGAAATACAACAAGAATAATTAAAGAAATTGACATTTTTTAACTGATAAATATCCAATTCCTAAAGACAATCTTTTAATACAAGGAATGTGAAACAATGTTAACACGGTGAAGAAATGAATTATGTAAACACACACTTCACAAGTGTTGGCTTCCATCCTTATGAGGCATAAGGTCGAATCAGGGCTAGATTACACTGACCTGTTTTCATGGAATAGGAGAAGAATGGTCACAGTCAGTTCCACCTGGGCATACTCCCTTGGGCATCAGCAAATATAGGAATGGATTGTTCGGGGAAAAATTCTCCCTTTGCTAAAATCTTGTTTCAGACATGGAACAATTCACAGTCCACACCTGTGGTAAATTTCTGCCATGCCCAGAGCCAGGTAAGAGAGGGCTTGGGGTGATACTTTACAGTTACTTGTGGATCACACTCACTGACAGAGCCAGAGTATACTGGCTCCCAGAACAGGGAATTCCCTAATGGCAATGGAAATGACTGGAAAAAGAAAGAAAAATATTCAGTGTCCACCTTCATGCCTGCCCTTTGGGAGTCTCCATCCTTTTCCACAATCATGCCTCCAGCAATCTCAACTCAAGAAATATCAGCCTGTCCACATGTCATGTGGTCTCAGCATCACAGGACCACCCTGATTATCCCTCAGCATTTAGTACCAGAAGGAGAGATCTGGCAAGCACTAAAAGATCAAGAAACTCCACAATTAAGAGAGCCATGAGCCAATCATCATGTCGGCTATAAACAGTGGAGAGGACAGACAAGTCAAAGATGTCCAAATTTCCCTGACTTCTAGTGTGTTCATTGACTGAACATGGGCATGCCTCATGGTGAGCTCTGCTAAGTGAGATTCCGGGTGCTAAGCTGCATGTCTATGATCCAGCAGTAATTTCAGTGCCATTGTAAAAGAATGGCAGGCCCAAGCTATGGCAGGGGAACTTCATGAAGTCTCTGCCTACCCCACAACCAATTGGAAGTTGCCCTTGGGCATGCCAGTACAGTGTACTAATGGGAGAGTCAAAATCTCACAAACTGTCTGGGGTCATGTCATCTTCAGGGCTGCAGAATCATCCTGATATGCCTACCCCTGACTCCACAGGCCACAACACCTCCACTGTAGCCTGCACACTTGGGGAGCCCTTTGCATTTTCAGACCACAGGGCAGCCATTAGGCTAGAGGTCTGTTGCTTAGCAATAAGATTCTCTTTGTGACACTGATGAGGTATAGTGTAATTTGTGCATGCACGTTCCAAGCTCCTGATAGAATTCTAAACCACTTTAAAGCCTGTGCTGACTCTATCTCCTCCACTGGTTTGAGCCCCAGTGAGAATTCTTCACTGACTTTTGTTAATTTGGGTTTTCCTGCTGTATATTGGGCACACAGGGGTACAGGGACTCCTATATGGAGTAATGGGAAAAATTCAGTAACACATTCGGTGGTGTTTAGCTGATTCTGCACACTAGGCAAAGCAGAAAAGCCTCTACTGGAAAGTGGTCATGAGGGTTTGAAGCAGTTTTACAGTAACTAGGTGACAAGAGAGAGAAACAGGAAACATAGGTCTGTGCAGCAGTAAAAAGTTCCCCAAGGGAAATACATGGAATGTAGGAATAGTACTGTTTATAATAATAGAAATCTTAAAAAAAAATGCCTTGAAGGTAACCCATTAATGCAAACTTGAGCAATAGGGAAGGAAAGTAGTTATTTCAGATTATTTGCTTTTTTGAAACTCTGCTTTGCTTTACAGAAAGTGGTGATTTTTGATGTTTGTGTGTCTTTGTAGCTTATAGATAATGTTTATAATGAATTCAATACATTGAAATTAACAAAAATTCAACTTCTCATTTAAAAAATAATCACAATGAGGGCACAATAATTATTGGCACACCTCGTCTAAAACTCATAAACTCAATTTCATCAGGAAGAACCTCTGGAAAAAAACACAATTTGGGTAATATCTTTTTTAAAGGATGGTTCAGCAGTTTTCTAATTTATCCAGCTGAAGGAAATAATTGACATATATTCAGATGAAAGAGAATAAATATTCCTGAAAAAGAAATGCAATGTTTGATATGAGTCTGGACACTTTTGTTTTTTCCTTTCAATAGTTCTAAAGTTATTATTTCTATTAACGTTTTCTCCATCTGTAGGTCATGACTGGGTGATTGTTGAAGTGTGGATCTGGTCCCTAGGTGACATATTTGTACTACAACCAGGTTAATTTAAAGATTGTGGCAATGTTCCTGTGAATACGTAAGAGAATATCTCTGTTGTTAAGAGAAATACAACAAGAATAATTAAAGAAATTGACATTTTTTTACTGATAAATTTCCAATTCTTGAAGACAACCTTTGTGTACAAGGAATATGAAAAGATGTTACCACTGTAAAGAAATGAATGAAATAAACACACTTCAGAAGTGTTGGTTTCCTTCCTTATGGAGGCATAGGGTAACATGAGGGTGCCCAGATCATGGGTAGCCTGAGGAGGGTACAGGAGGCCAGCCGGGGTCCCAGGCGCCGCCGGACCGCTCCCTCCAGCGCAGCCAGGCCGCGCCCGTTTCCTGGCACCCGGCTTGAACCCGGAGCCTACCTTAGGTCCTTCCCGCAGGCCCGTCCTCATGGCCTCGCTCTTCGCAAGTACATCCCGCCTCCCCGTTCTCCTTGCCCGAGGCCCCGCGTCTTCTCGCCCAGCACCGATGTCAGCCGTAGGGCTTGGGAGTCACGTCACCGCCCGTGGCGGCTGGCGGTGCGGTACCCGGAAACAGGCCCCGCGGGCCGGGCGTGCCCCGTGTGTGCCCCTGTGTCGGGGGAGCGGCTGACATTGGGGACTCTAGCAAGTCATCGGGGCCCGCTGGGTTTCCCTGCTGGGAGTGTGTTGTAGGGTGGCCGTGGCCGGGAGGTGTCCCAGGCCTCTCGGGGCCGCCCTCGGGCACACGGTGCCCCGGGCTGTGAGGACCGTGTGATTTCCTGGCGGCGCGGCTGTGTCCGCGGCTTCCCTCAGCACCCTCCCGGCGGCTCTCGGGCACTCGTCGCCGCCTCGTCTCTGAGGCACCTCCCCGCCGCCTGCCGTATTCCAGGCGTTCCCGTCCTTGTCCGCCTTTGCGATCCGGGGCCACGCGTCCCCGCGTGTATCGCCTTCCAGGGCCATTTGAGGCTTCTCTCCGTTGCCCGCGGTGCCGGGGGGCGTGTGACGTGAGGAGATGCGGGGCTCTCTTCCCCGCGGGCTACCCCGCAACCTGTCAGCCGCCTGCCCCCTGAGCGCGTTGCTGGCTCCCGCACGAACCGGGCACGCCTCGCGGCTCCTCTCCACTCGCAGCATCCCCGCCAGTGCCCTGGAATGCCCATGCCTGCGGACCCTCGCCCGGGTGCTGGTGGTGGCCGCGGCGCGGTGGAGGGGTTGGCCGTCACGTGGTCGGCAACTGGCGGCTACTCCCGGGCGGCTCACCATGGCGGTGGCCCCGCTGTGGGGCTGTGTTCCGCCTGGAGCTCGTCGCCGCCGAGCGCTCCCTCCTCGGCGGTCCGGGGCATGTTCCCTGCTCCCCTCCCGTTCCGGCGAGACCGGGGAGGGGGCGGAAAGACATCGATTCCCGCGTCTTGTGGGCGCGCGCCTCACCTCCAGCGCCACCGGCCCACCCCGCGTGAGAGACACCGCCCACCAAAGCGGGTTCTCTGCGGCTCTTCACTGACTATTGTTAACTCGGGTTTTCCTCCTGTATATTGGTCACAGGTGGGTACAGGGACTTCTATTTGGGCTAAGGGGAAAAATTCAGTAACACATTGTGTGGTTTTTAAATGATTCTGCACACTAGGCACAGCAGAAAAGCCTCTATTTGAAAGTGGATATGAGGGTTTGAAGCAGTGTTACTGTAACTAGATGACAAGAGAGGGAAACGGGAAACAGGACTGTGCAGCAATAAAAAGGACCCAAAGGGAAATACATGGACTGTAGGACCAGTGTTGTTTATAATATTAGAAATCTTTAAACAAATGCCTTGAAGATCACATATTAATGCAAACTTGAGCAATGGGGATGCAAAGTAGTTATTATAGTTTATTTGCTTTTCTGAAACTCTGCTTTGCTTTATTATAAAGTTGTGATTTTTGATGTTTGTGTGTTTTTGTAGCTTATAGATAATATGTATAATGAATTCAATACATTGAAACAAACAAGAATTAAGCTTTTCATTTAAAAATAATCAAAATCCCATAGAATCCTCCAGGGAGGGTCAAAAACTCAGCATCCATCAGGGCTGCAGGTGATCCTCAGGGATGCAGAATCAACTTCATATACATCCGACAAACTGCACAGGCCACAATACCTCCACAATCACCTGCACACTTGGGGAACCCATTATATTTTCAGGCCCCAGGGCAGCCATTGTCATAAAGCACTGTCGCTTATCCCACTGATGCATATTGTGAGGCAGGAGAGGGTCAGCATCATTTACACCTTTGCCTTCCAAGAACCAGCCTGAATTCTAGGCCTCTTTGAACCTGGGCTGACCCTGACTCCTCCACAGGTTTGAGCCCCAGTGAGATTTCTTCCCTGAGGTTTCTTAACTTGGGAATTCCTGCTCTATATTAGGCACACCTGGGTAGGGGGGCTCCTTTTTGGAGTAATAAGAGTCAAACACAGTTGGTGTGGTGTGTAGCTGATTTGGTACGTAAGGCACAGCAAAGAAGCCTCTATTTGAAAGTGGTTATGAGGGATGTGAAGTCATGTAAGTGGAACTAGGTGACAAGAGGGCAAAAAAGGAAACCTAGGAATGTGCAGCAAAAAAAAAAAATACTCCAAGGAAGATACATGAACTTTATGAAGAGTACAGTTTATCATATTAGAAATTTTTATCAAATGACTTGAAAATAAACAATTAATTCAAACTTGTGCAGTGTGGCAAGAAAAGTAGTTGTTTCTGGATACTATCTTTCCTGAGACTTTGTTTTGCTTTATTTTAAAGTGGTGAGTTTTGATATTTGTGTGTTGTTGTAGCTTATGGATAATGTTTAATGAATTCAATACAACAAAAGAAACAAAGTTAAACTCCTCATTTCAAAAAATTTCACAATGAGGGCACAATAATTCTCCATCAATACATCCTAAAATTCATAAATTCAATTTCATCAGGATGAAACTCTGTAAAAACACAATTTGAAGAATATTCTTTAAAAGGATGGTTCAGCAGTTTTGTAATATGCCCAGATGAAGGAAATAATTGATATATATTCAGATAAAAGAGAATAAATACACCTGAAAAAGAAATGCCATGTTTGATATGAGACTGGACACTATTTTTTGTTCCTTTCTACATTTCTATCATTATTATTACATTAACATTTTGCATGGTCAATAGGACATGATTGGGTAATTTTTAAGGTGAGGCAAGGCCCCTAGCTGAGATATTTTTACTACAGCTGGATTAATTTAATGTTTGTGGTAATGTTCCTTATTTATAAGTAAACTTTATTACACAAAGAATATGAAACAATGTTAAATTGTTGATAAAATAAATAAAATGAAAACACTTCACTTGTGTTGCTTTCCCTCCTAATGAATGCACAGGTTGAGATCAGGGTGAGAATACACTGACATGCATTTATGGGATATAAGAAGAACGGTCACAGTCAGTGCCACTTAGGTCTACTCCCTTGGGCTTCAAAAATTTGGTAATGGAGATTCTGGGGGAATTCTTCCTCCTTTGCTAATAAACTTGTATTCATATCTCAAATAAAATATGTGCCATATTTGTGGTTAATCTCTCCTAAGTTCAGCACCATGTTAAAGTTGTACTTGGGATGGGCATTCACAGTTACATGTATTTCTTTCCAACTGACAGAACCAGGGCATGTTGGCTCCAAGGACAGGGATAACCCTCAGGGCAGTGATAATTCTTGGACCAAGGGAAAAACAATATTCAATGTACACCATCATGCCTGCCCTCTGGGAGTCTCCATCCCTGTCCCAATCATGCCTCCAACCCACTCAACACAATATATATCAGCCTCTCCACATATCTTGTGTTCTCTTCATCACAGGAGCACCTTGACTGTCACTTTGAATTTAGGCCTGAAATGAGACTTCTGGCAAGCACAAATTCAGCAAGACATCCCACCACTAAGACAGCCATGAGCCAATCCTCATGTCAGCTATAAACAGTGGAGAGTGAAGACACATCCATGTTGTCTAAATTTCCCTGACTTAAAGTGGGTTCATTGACTGCACATGGGCATGACTCTTGGTAGGCTCTGGTAATTGAGAACCCGGGATGCTAAGCTGCATGTCTGAGATCCAGTGTTTTTTTCTGTGTCATTGGAAAAAAATGCAGACCCAAGCTTGTCCAGGGGCACTTCATTAAACTACTGCCTATGCCATACCCATTTGTAATTTGCCCTTGTGCATTCCTTTATAGCATTCTCCAAGGAGAGTCAAACCCATGCCATCCATCAGGGCTGAAGGTGATCTTCAGGGATGCAGAATCATCCTCATATACCTACAACAAACTGCACAGGTCACAGCACCTCCATGATCACCTGGACCCCTGGGAGTCCATTACATTTTAGGACTACAGGGCAGTCATTTTTATAGAGCCCTCTTGCTTAGCAAACTGATGCCTATTTTGAGGCTGGAGAGTGTCAGCATAATTTGCACATGCACATTCCAAGCACCCCCCCGAATTATAGGACCCTTTGGAACCTGGGCCAGCTCTATCTCCTCCATAGTTTCAAGCCACAGTGAGATATCTTCCCTGAAGTTTCTTAACTTGGGATTTCCTGCTGTATATTTGGCACACATGAATACAGGAATTCCTATATGGAGTAATGGGAAATTCTCAGAAACACTTGGTGTGGTGTATAGCTGATTCTGCCCACAAGGCTCAGCAGAAAAGCCTCTATTTGAAAGTGGATATGAGGGATGTGAAGTTGTGTAAGTGGAATTAGATGAAAAGAGGGGTAAAAAGGAAACCTAAGTCTGTGCAGCAGTAAGCAATACTCCAAGGAAGGTACATGGACTGTATGAAGAGTGCTGTTTGTAATATCAGAAATCTTAATCAGATGCCTTGGAGATAACCTATTTATGCAAATCATGCAATGTGGGAAAGATAGTTTTTATTTCAGGTTACTTGCTTTCCCGGCTTTGCTTTGCTTTATTATAAAGTGCTGAGATTTGATACTTGTGTGTTGCTGTTGCTTATAGATAATCTTTAAAATTAATTCAATACAATGAAAGAAAAAATATCTAGTCATTACAAAAAAGTCACCATGAGAACACAATAATTTTCTTCTAATCCAGCCTAAAATTCATAAACTCAGTTTCATTCAGGAAAAGCCCCTGAAAAGAAACACAATTTAAGGAAAATTCTTCAAAAGGATGGTTCAGCAGTTTTCTAATATGTCCAGATGAAGGAAATAATTGGGAAATATTCAGATGAAAGAGAATAAATATACCTGAAAAAGAAATGCCATGCTTGATTGAGACTGGACACTACATATTTTTTGTGCCTTTCCACATTTCTATCATTATTATTACTATTAATATTTTGCTGCTTGATAGGACACAATTGTGCAATTGTTCACATGAGGTCCAGGTGCCTGGATGAGATATTTTAATTACAAGCAGGTTAATTTAATGATTGTAGTAATCTTTCTGTGAATATATAAAGGGCTGCCTCTGTTTTTAAGTGAAATACTAGAAGAAAAATAAAAGAAACTGACATTTTTTGAAACATAAATTTAAAATTGTTAAAACCTTATCATACAAGGAATATGAAACAGTGTTAAACTGGTGATAAAAGAAATTAAATAAAGACACTTCACATGTGTTGGTTTCCTTCCTCATGAAGGCACAGGGTCAGACCAGGTTGAGATTACACTGACCTGCTTTCATGGGATATGAGAAGAATGGTCACAGTCAGTGAACTTGGGCCTACTCCCTTGGGTTTCAGCAAATTTGGGAATGGAGAGATCAGGGAAGCTTATTCTTTGCTAATAAACTTGCTTTAATATCTGGAACAAAATCAGTGCCATGTTTGTGCTTACTGTCTCCCAAGTCCAGCACCCTGTAAAAGAGGTACATGAGATGGGGATTCAGAGTTCAATGTGTGTCTTTCTAACTGACAGATCCAGGGTATGTTGGCACCGAAGAGAGGGATATCCCTTATGGCAGTGATAATTCCTGGACCAAGAATCAAACAATACTATGCATACACAATCATGCCTGACCTCTGTGAGTCTCCATCCTTGTCCACAATCATGCCCCCAAACTACTCAACACAAAAAGTATCAGCCTCTCCACATATCATGTGTTCTCTTCATCACAGGAACACCTTGACTGTCACTCAGCATTTAGGTCCAGAATAAGAGTACTGGCAATCATAAATAAAGCAAGAAATCCCACCACTATGACAGCCAAGAGCCAATCCTCATGTCAGCTATAAACTGTGGACAGGGCAGACACATCAAAGTGTCCAAAATTCCCTGACTTAAAGTGGGATCATTGGCTGCACATGGGCATGCCTCATGGTAGCCTCTGCTAAGTGAGAAACTGGGATGCTAAGCTGCATGTCTTAAATGCAGCAGTAATTTCTGTGCCATTGGAAAAAAAAAGGCAGGCCCAACCTTGGTCAGGGGCACTTCATTAATAAACTGCCTAATCCACACCAATTGGAATTTTCCCTTGGGCATTCCTGAATAGCATCCTCCAGGGAGAGTCAAAACCTCACCATCCATCATGGTTGCATGTGATCCTTGGGGAGGCAGAATCATCCTCATATACCTACAACAAACTGCTAATGCCACAACTCTTCCACCATCACCTCCAGACTTGGGGAGCATATTATATTTTCAGACCAGATGGAAGTCATTGGGATAGAGCCCTGTTTCTTAGCAACCTGATGCCACTTGTTATTCAAGAGTGGATCATAAAGAATTGGGGTAGCTGGTGGTGGATACCTGTAACTATCAAACTACAACCCAGAACCCATGAATCTCAAAGACAGTTGTATAAAAATGTAGCTTATGAGGGGTGACAATGGGATTGGGAAAGCCATAAGGACCACACTCCAGTTTGTCCAGTTTATGGATGGATGAGTAGAAAAATAGGGGAAGGAAACAAACAAACAGACAAAGGTACCCAGTGTTCTTTTTTACTTCAATTGCTCTTTTTCACTCTAATTATTATTCTTGTTATTTTTGTGTGTGTGCTAATGAAGGTGTCAGGGATTGATTTTGGTGATGAATGTACAACTATGTAATGGTACTGTGAACAATCGAAAGTACGATTTGTTTTGTATGACTGCGTGGTATATGAATATATCTCAATAAAATGATTAAAAAAAAAAAAGAGTGGATCAGCATCATTTCACATGTGCATTCCAAGCACCTGCTAGAATTCTAGGCCACTTTGGGACCTGGACTGGTTCTTTCTCCCCCACAGGCATGAGCCATAGTGAGATTACTTCTCTGAGGTTTCTGAACTTGGGATTTCCTGCTGTATTTTAGGCACATCTGGGTAGAGGGCTCCATATTTGGAGTAATGGGAATGATTCAGGATCACTTGGTGTGGTGTGTAGCTTATTCTGCACACTAGGCTCAGCATGGAATTCTCTATTTGAAAGCGAATATGGAGGAGAAACTAAGATGGTGGCTAGGTGAGACAGGGCAAAAAACACCTCCATCAAAAATGCTAGATAAAAACTAGAAAGTGAACCAGAATATCGGTTACAGAGATGTGCCAGCTGGATGAGGTCTGCTAGTTCCACAGGGGACATATACTTGGTGAAACTAGGAGTCTGCATTCTGCAATGAGTGAGTAAGCTAGCTGGAAGACCCACACTGCATGGCAGTCTGGGGAAGCAAGGATTTGGCATTTGGAGTCTGACTGGCTCTTTAAAAAAAAAGGGGAAAAACCCAGGAGTGGCTGCAGTTGTGATAGTGGGAACCAGGCAGTAAAACACAGCAAGAGGGGGGTGCGCTGGCCTCTCTGTGTCTGGCCTGGAAGATAGCCTGCTGCAGATACCCTCTGGGCCAGGGGAATGGAGGGGAGAGCCAGAAGTAGAAAGAAATGCCATGGCTAGCAGCTGTCCCCCTGGAGGGCTGGATAAATTCCTGCCCAGGGCCATGCCCACAGCCCAGAGCCCTGCCAATTTTCCCAGAGCTGGGAAGGAGGAACTGTGTGAGGAGAGGGTGCTGAGATGCCCCATTCAGCCATCTTTGCATCAGACTGAAAGTGCCCCTCATGGCCCAGCAGCCTGGGGCTTCCCTTGAGGGATGGCATGCACTGGTGACGTAGCACAGCCTTCACTTAGCAGAAGTCCTGGAGGATTGTTGCTGGGTGAGGGGACCCACTCAGAGAACCCAGGGACACTAGGCCAAGTCTGGTGCTTTGTGGGACAGTGAAAGAGAGGGTCTGGGGCTGAAATGAAATGAAGGCTTAGAGTCTTGTGGTGGCCCTGAATCTCCAGGAACCTGGGGGATTTGAATATTAAAGCTGTCCTTCTCCCTGGCCACACATACAAACACCCCACATTCAGGGCAGATGGCTCCAGCAACACACCCAAAATCAGTTCTCTAACTGAACCCCACAATAATCATTTCCCACACACCATGGAGACAAGGTAGGGAACTGACTTGAGGGGTATAGGTGACTCACAGATGCCATCTGCTGTTTAGTTAGAGAAAATGTATGCCACCAAACTGTGCTTCTGAAAAACTAGATTGGTATTTTTTTTACAACTTGAAAGAACCCTATCAAGCAAAGCAAAGGCCAAGAGGTCAAAAGCAACAGAAAACCTTGATGCATATGATAAAACCAGATGATATGGAGAATCCAACCCCAAACACACAAATCAAAATATTGGCAGAGACACAGTACCTGGCACAATTAATCAAAGAACTACAATCAAGGAATGAAAACATGGCAAATGAGTTAAAGAACATCAAGAAGACCATAGCCCACGATATAAGAGACATAAAGAAGACCCTAGAAGAGCATAAAGAAGACATTGCAAGAGTAAATAAAAACATAGAAGATCTTATGGAAATAAAAGAAACTGTTGGCCAAATTAAAAAGACTCGATATTCACAATACAAGACTAGAGGAAGCTGAACAATGTCTTAGTGTCCCAGAAGTCCACAGAGCAGAAAATGAAAGAACAAAAGAAAGAATGGAGGAAAAAATCAAAAAAATTGAAATAGATCTCAGGGATATGGAAGATAATATTAAGTGTCCAAACCTAAGACTCATTGGTTTCCCAGAAGGGGAAGAGAACTGTAAAGGTTTAGAAAGAGTATTCAAAGAAATTGTTGGGGAAAACTTCCCCAATCTTAAACACAATATAAATACACAAAGCATAAATGCCCAGTGAACTCCAAATAGAATAAATCCAAATAAACTCACTCCAAGACATATTCTGATCAGACTGTCAAATATGAAGAGAAGGAGCAAGTTCTGAAAGCAGCAAGAGAAAAGAAATTCACCACATACAAAGGAAACAACATAAGACTAAGTAACGACTACTCAGTGGCCACCATGTAGATGAGAAGGCAGTGGCATGACATATTCAAAATTCTGAGAGAGAAAAATTTCCAACCAAGACTACTTTATCCACCAATACACTCTTTCAAATTTGAGGGACAGCTTAAATTTTTTTATCATTCATTTTATTGAGATACATTCACATGTCATGCAGTCATACAAAACAAATCATACATTTGATTGTTCACAGTACCACTACATGACAGCTTAATTTTTTTGCAAACCAAATGCTGAGAGAGTTTTCCAATAAAAGACCTGCCTTACTTCAGATACTAAAGGGAGCCCTACCAACAAACAAAGAAAGGAGAAAGAGATATAGAGAATTTTAACAGACATATATAGTACCTTACATCCAAAATCATGAGGACACTCATTTTTCTCCAGTGATCATGGATCTTTCTCCAGAAGGGACCATAAGTTGGGACATAAAACAAGCCTCAAGAAATTAAAAAAAAAAATTGAATATACTCAAAGCACATTCTCCAACCACAATGGAATACAAATAGAAGTCAATAATTTTTGAACTGTAATTCCACTATTTACTTCCTACATGATATAAAATATACAAACTCTAATGAAAAATCAGTGGTTTTGAACTCAATGTAAAATATGTAATTTTAGACAACTATATAAAGGTGAGGGAATGGAGGAGTATAGGAACACAGTTTTTGTGTCCTATTGAAGTGAAGGTGGTATCAAAGAAAAACAAGATTGCTATGGATTTAAGAGGTTAATTGAAGCCCCACAGTAAACACAAAGAAATTATCAGAGAATATAACCATAGAGATGAAAAGTAGAGTATGGGTTAAGAGAAATGGGGGAAGGGGCAGTGGGGAGTCAAGAAAAGAGTGTAAGGTTGCTGTTTGAGGTGAAGGGAAATTTCTAGTAATGGATGGTGGGAAAGAGCATTACAAGATTCTAAATGTGATTAATCCCACTAATGGAAGGCTAGGGAGGTGGTGGAATGGGAAGATTTAGGCTGTATATATGTTTCCACAACTGAAAATAAAAGACAGTCTAACAGTCTAGATGACAATTGAATGCCAAGGATGATCTTGGATGGGTTTGGAGTATCAAGGACAGGTGGCTCAAAGGGACACAGTTGAGACATAAGGAAAAGGGAATATAGAATGTAAGTTTCTAGCATTGTTGAATCTCTTTACTTCTTAGCTGTGCTTAATGGGATTGCATAAAAGAATGTTCTTATTCATGGGAAGTCTATATGTGAATTATAGTGTATGTTCAAGGATGTGTGCAGCTAGCTCTCATATGTTCAGAAGACAGAGCAATACATGATGGATGATAGATAGGGAGGGAGGGAGAGAGGGAAAGCAATAGCAATGTGACAGCATGTTAAAGTTGATGGATTGAGCTATAGGGGGAAGGGGGTCAGGGTATGATGGAATTCTGTGTATGGGGTTAGTATTGTTTTTGCAACTGTTCCTATAACTTTGAATTTATTTCAAAATAAAAAAAACACCAAAAAAGTGAGTATGAGGGATGGGAAGTCATGTAACTGTAACTAAATGACAAGACAGGGAAAAAGGATACCTAGGATTGTGCAGCAATATAGAATACCCCAGTGATGATACATGGACTGTTGGAAGAGTACTGTTTATAATATTAGAAATCTTTAATCAAATGCCTTGAAGATAACCCATTAATGCAAACTTGTGCAATGCTGGAAGCAAAGTAGTTATTTCAGGTTACTTGCTTTCCTGAAACTTTGCTTTGCCTTATTATGAAGTGGTGAGATTTGATACCTGTGTGTTTTTGTAGCTAATAGATAATGTTTAAATGACTTCAATACAATGAAAGAAACAAAAATTAAACTTCTCATTTAAAAAAATCACAATGAGTGCACAATAATTTTCTGCCAATACAGCCTAAAATTCATAAACTCAATGTCATCAGGAAGAACCTCTGGAAAAAAAAATAGAGGAATATTCTTTAAAAGCATGGTTCAGCAGTTCTCTAATATGTCAAGCTGAGGTTAATAATTTTGATATATTCACAAGAAAGAGAATAAATATACCTGAAAAAGAACTGCTGTGTTTGATATGAGACATGAAACTATTTTCATTTTGTGCATTTCTATATTTGTATCATTATTATTACAATTAACATTGCACTTGTTCAAATGGACATGCCTGTAATTGTTGAGTTGGGGACCAGGCACCAAGATAAGAGATTGTTACTACAACCAGGTTAATTTAATGAGTGTGGTAATGTTCCTGTGAATACATAACAGACTGTCTCTGATCTTAAGTGAAATATTGCAAGAATAATTAAATAAAATGACATTTTTTAAAACATAAATTTAAAATTGGTAAAGAAAACTATTATACAAGGAATATGAAAGTCTACAAGCAATTATAACAGAAATTAAATAAAGACACTTCACATGTGTTGGTTTCCTTCCTCATGAAGGCACAGGGTCAGATCAGGGTGAGATTACACTGACCTGCTTTCATGGGATATGAAAAGAATGGTCACAGTCAGTGAACTTGGGCCTACTCCCTTGGGCCTCAGCAAATTTGGGAATGGAGAGGTCAGGCAAGCTTCTTCTTTGCTAATAAACTTGCTTTAAGATCTGGAACAAAATATGTGCCACATTTGTGGTTATTCTGTCCTAAGTCCAGCACCATGTAAAATGGGGTCTTGGGGTGGGCATTCAGTTACATGTGTATCAGTCTAACTGACAGAGCCAGGGTATGTTGGCTCCCAAGACAGGGATATCCTTCAGGGAAATGATAATTCCTGGATCAAGAAACCAACAGTATTCAGTATACACCATCATGCCTGCCCAGTGGGTGTACTCATCCCTGTCTCCAATCATGAATCCAAACCACTCAACACAAAAAAATCAGCCTCTGCACATGTCATGTGTTCTCATCATCACAGGACAACCTTGAGTGTCACTCAGAATTTAGGTCCAGAATGAGATGTCTGGAAAGCATAAATAGAGCAAAATATCCCACCACTAAGACAGCCATGGGCCAATTCTCATGTCAGCTATGAAGAGTGGACACGACAGACACATCAAAGTTGTCCAAATTTCCCTGACTTAAAGTGGGTTCATTGACTGCACATGGGCATGCATCATGGTAGGCTCTGCTAAGTGAGCACCTGGGATGGTAAGCTGCGTTTCTTAGATCCAGTGATAATTTCTGTGCCATTGGAAAAAAGAGGCAGGTCCAAGCTTGGCCAGGGGCACTTCATTAATCTTCTGCATACTCCACACCCTACTGGAATTTGCCCTTGGGCATTCCTCTGTAGCACCCTCCAGGGAGAGACAAACCCTCACCATCCATCAGGGCAGCAGGTGATCCTCTGGGCTGCAGAACCATCCTCATATAATCTACACAGGCCACAACACCTGAACCATGACCTGCACACTTGTGGAGCCCATTTTATTTTCAGACAACAAGGCAGCCATTGGTATCAAGCCCTGTTGCCTAGCAACCTGATGCTTATTGTGAGGCAAGAGAGGGTCAGTGTCATTTGTGCATGCACATTCCAAACACCCACCAGATTTCTATGCCACATTGTCACCTGGGTTCAATCTGTCTGCTCCACAGGTTTGAGCCCCACTGAGATTTCTTCCCTGAGGTTTCTTAATTTGGGTTTTCCTGTAGTATATTTGGCACACCTGGGTACATTGATTCTTATTTTGAGTAATGGGAAGGATTCAGAAACTCTTGATGTGATGTGTAGCTTATTATGCATACAATGCTCAGCAGAGAAGGCTCTATTTGAAAGTTGACATGAGGGATGTGAAGTCATGTAACTAGAACTAGATGACAAGATGGTGAAAGAGAAAACCAAGGCCTGTGCAACAATAAACAATACCCAAAGAAGATACATGGACTGTATGAAGAGTACTGTTTATAATAATAGAAATCTTTAATCAAATGCCTTGAAGATAACCCATTAATGCAAACTCATGCAATGGGGGAAGCAAAGTAGTTATTTCAGTATACATGCTTTCCTGAGACTTTGCTTTGCCTTATTATAAAGTGGTGATTTTTGAATACTTGTTTGTTGTTGTAGCTGATAGCTAATGCTAAAAATGAATACAATACAATGAAAGAAACAAAAATTACTCTTCTCATCTAAAAAAATCATGAGGGCACAATATATTTTTGCCAATATAGCCTAAAATTCATAAATTCAATTTCATCAGGAAGAAACTTTGAAAAAACACAGTATGAGGAATACTCATCAAAAGGATGGTTCAGCAGTTTTCTAATATATGCAGATGTAGGAAATAATTGAGATATATTCAGATTAAAGAGAATAAATATAACTGCAAATGAAATGCCATGATTGATATGAGACTGGAAACTATTTTTCCTTAGTGCCTTTCTAAAGTTCTATCATTATTATTACTATTAACATTTTCCTTGTTAAATAATAGGACATGATTGGGTAATTGTGGGGTGGTAACCTGGCCACTAGATGAGCTATTTTTACTACAAGAAGGTTTATTAAATGATTGTGGTGATTTTCCTGTGAATACATAAGGGTCTGTATCAGTTCTTAAGTGAAATACTACAAGAATAATTAAAAAACTGGAATTTTTAAAAACATAAATACAAAATTGTTAAAGAAAACCTTATTATACAAGGAGTATGAAACAGTGTTATATCAGTGATAAAAGAAATCAAATAAAGACACTTCACACATGTTGGTTTCCCACCTCAGGAATGTACAGGTTCAGAGCAGGCTGAAATTATACTGACTTTCTTTCATGGGATATGAGAAGATTGGTCACAGTCAGTGCCACTTGGGCCTACTCCCTTGGGCTTCAGCAAATTTTGGAATGGAGAGGTTGGGAAATTCTCCTTCCTTTGCTAATAACCTTGCTTTCATATTTGGAAAAATATATGTGCCACATTTGTTGTTAATCTCTCCCAAGTCCAGCACCATATGAAAGTGGGACTTGAGATGGGCATTCAGCATTACATGTGTATCATTCTAACTGACAAAGCCAGAGTATGTTGGCTCCCAGGACAGGGAGATCCCTCAGGGTGTTCATAATTCCTGGACCAAGGATCAAACAATATTCAGTGTACACCATCATGCCTGCCTTCTGGGACTCTCCATCACTGTCCTCAATCATGCCTCCAACACACTCAACTCAAAAAATATCAGCCTCTCCACATATCATGTGTTCTTTTCATCACAGGAAGATCTCAACTGTCACTCAGCATTTAGGCCCAGAATGAGAATTCTGGCAAGCACAAATAGAGAAAGAAACCCCACCACTAAGACATCCATGAGCCAAAACTCATCTCAGCCATAAAGAGTGGACAGGATAGACACATCAAAATTTTCCAAATTTCCCTGACTTAAAGTAGTTACATTGATCACACATTGGCATGCCTCATTGTAGGTTCTAAGTGAGCACCCCGGATGCTAAGCTGCTTTTTTTAGATCCAGCAGTAGTTTCTGTGCCACTGGAAAAAAAAAGGAAGTCCCAGGCTTGGCCAGGGTCACATCATTAAAATTATGCCACCCCACACCCAACTGGAATTTCCCTTGAGCATCCCTGTGTAGCATCATAGAGGGAGAGTCAAACCCTCACCATTCATTGGGGCTGCAAGTGACCCTTCAGTCTGCAGAACCATCCTCAAATACACACAGCAAACTTCACAGGCCATAAAACCTCCAACATTAACTGCACACTTGGGGATTCCATTATATTTTAAGACAACAGGGCAGCCATTGGGATAGAGCCCTGTTTCTTAGCCACCTGCTGCCTATTGTGAGGCCATAGAGGGTCAGCATTATCTGCACCTGTGCATTCCAAGCACCTGCCAGAATTCTAGGCCACCTTGGAACCTGAGCTGACTCTGTCTCCTCCAGAGTATCAAGCCTCAGTGAGTTTTCTCGCCTGAGGTTCCTTAACTTGGATACCCTGCTGTATATTAGGCACACATGGGTACAGGGATACCTATTTGGAGTAATGGGAAAGATTCAGAAACACTTGGTGTGGTGTGCAGCTGATTCTGCACACAAGGCTCAGCAGAGAGGCCTCTATTTGAAAGTGGATGACTGTATGGTTTGTGAATATAGATCAATAAAACTGAATTAAAAAAAAAAAAAGAAAGTGGATATGAGGGATTTGAAGTCATGTAACTGGAACTAGATGACAAGAGGGGGAAACAGCAAACCTAGGACTCTGTTGCAATAAATAATACCCCAAGGAAGATACATGGACTGTATGAAAAGTACTGTTTAGAGTATTAGAAATCTTTAGTCAAATGCGTTGAAGATAACCCATTAATGCAAAGTTATACAATGCAGGAAGCAAAGTTGTTTCAGGTTACTTGCTTTCCTGACACTTTGCTTTGCTTTATTATAAAGTGGTGAGTTTTGATACTTGTGGGTTGTTTTAGTTTATTGATAATGTTTAACATGAATTCAATACAATGAAAGAAACAAAAATTAAACATCTCATTTAAAAAAAATACCATGAGGGCACAATAATTTTCTACCAATACAGCCTAAAATTCATAAATTCACTTTCATTAGGAAGAACCTCTGGAAAAAAAAGAATTTGAGGAATATTCTTTAAAAGTATGGTTCAGCAGTTTTCCAATATGTCCATGTAAAGGAAATAGAGATATATTCAGAAGAAATGGAATAAATATACCAGAAAAAGAAATGCCATGTTTGATATGAGACTGGACACCATTTTTGTTTCATGCCTTTCTACATTTCTATCATTATTATTACTATTAACATTTTGCTTGTTTGATATGACTGACTGGGTAACTGTTGAGTTGGGGTCTAGGCACCTAGATGAGATATTGTTACTACAACCAGGTTAATTTAATGATTGTGGTAATTTTCCTGTGAATACATAAGAGACTGTCTCTGGTCTTAAGTGAAATACTACAAGAATAATTAAAGAAATTGACATTTTATAAAACCTAAATTTAAAATTGTTAAAGAAAACCTTATTATACAAGGATTATGAAACAATGTTAAATTGGTGATAAAAGAAAACAAAAAAGACACTTCGCATATGTTGGTTTCCCTTCTTATGAAGGCACATGTTCAGATCAGGGTGAGATTACACTGACCTGCTTTCATGGGACATGAAAAGAATGGGTCACAGTCAATGCCACTTGGGCTTCAGCACACTCAGGAATGGAGACGTCAGGGAATTCTTCTTCCTTTGCTAATAAACTTGCTTTCAGTTCTGGAACAATATATGTGCCACATTGGGGGTTAATCTCTCCCAAGTCCAGCACCATATAAAAGGGGTACTTGGAGTGGGCATTCAGCATTACATGTGTATGATTGTAACTGAGAGAGCAAGGTTATGTTGGCTCCCATGTCAGGTAAATCCCTCAGGGAAATGATAATTTCTGGACAAAGGAACAAACAATACTCAGTGTACACCACCATACTTCCTCTCTGGAAGTCTCCATCCATGTCCTCAATCATTCCTCTAGCCCATTCAGCACAAAAATATCAGCCTCTCCTCATATCATGTGTTCTCTTCATCACAGGACCACTTTGATTGTCACCCAGATTTATGCCCAGAATAAGACTTCTGGCAAACATAAATACAGCAAGAATTCACACCACTATGACAGCCATGATCCAATCCTTATGTCAGCTATAAACAGTGGACAGGGCTGACACATCAATGTTCTCCAAATTTCCCTGACTTAAAGTGGGTTCTTTGACTGCAAGTGGGCATGCCTCATGGTAGGCTCTGCTAAGTGAGAGCCTGGGATGCTCAGCTGCTTGTCTTAGAACCACTGGTAATTTCTGTGCCATTAGAAAAAAGAGGCAGGCCCAAGCTTGGCCAGGGTCACTTCATTAATCTTCCACCTCTCCCAACCCTATTTGAATTTGCCCTTGGGTATTCCTGTATAACATCCTCAAGAGAGTCAAAACCTCATCATCCATCAAGGCTGCAGATCCTCAGGGCTGCAGAATCATAATCACATACCTACAAAATACTGCACAGGCCACAACACCTACACCATCACCTGCACACTTGGGAGCCCATTATATTTTCAGACCACAGGGCAGCCATTTTGGCAGAACCCTGTTGCTTAGCAAGCAGATGCCTATTGTGAGGATGGGGAGGGTCAGCATCATTTTTGCATTTGCATTCCAAGCACCCACTAGATTTCTAAGCTACTTTGGAACCTGGGCTGACTGCTTCCTGTATGGTTTCAAGCCCAGTGAGATTTCTTCCCTGTGGTTTCTTAACTTAGGATTTCCTGCTGTATATTAGCACAGCTGGGTACAGTTACTCCTATTTGGAGTAATGGAATAGTTTCAGAGCCACTTGGTGTGGTGTGTAGCTGATTCTGCACACAAGGATCAGCAGAGAAGCCTCTATCTAAAAGTGGAAATGAGGGATGTGAACACTTGTAAGTGGAAGTAGATGACAAGGGGGGAAACAGGAAACCTAGGAATGTGCAGCATTAAACAATGCCCCAAGGATGATTCATGGTCTGTATGAAGAGTGCTGTTTATAATATTAGAAATTTTAATCAATAGCCTTGAATATAACCAATAAATGCAAACTTGTGCAATGTGGGAAGCAAAGTAGTTATTTCAGGTTACTGGCTTTCCTGAGACATTGCTTTACTATATTATAAAGTGGTGATTTTCCATACTTGTGTGTTGTTGTAGCTTATAGATAATGTTTAAAATGAATTCAGTACAATGAAAGAAACAAAAATTAAACTTCTTGTTTAAAAATAAATCACCATGAGGGCATAATAGTTTCAAGCATCCTCCAGAATTCTACTCCATTTTGAAACATGTGCTGACTCTGTCTCCTCCACATGTTCAAGCTCCAGTGAGATTTCTTCCCTGAGGTTTATTAACTTGGGATTTCCTGCTGTATATTTGGCACACCTGGGTACAGGAATTCCTATTTGGATTAATGGAGAGATTCAGAAACACTTGGTGTGCTGTGTAGCTGATTCCGCACAAAAGGTTCAGCAGAGAAGCCTCTATTTGAAAGTGGAAATGAGTAATGAGAAGTCTTGTAGCTGGAACTAGATGACAAGAGGGGGAAAAGGAATCCTAGAACTGTGCAGCAATAAACAGTACCCCAAGGAAGATACATGGTCTCTATGCAGCGTACTGTTAATAATATCAGAAATTTTAATCAAATGCCTTGAGCATAACCCATTAATGCAAACTTGGGCAATGCTGGAAGCAAAGAAGTTGTTTTGGGTTACTACCTTTCCTGAGACTTTGCTTTGCTCTTTTATAAAGTGGTGATTATTGATACATGTATGTTGTTGTAGCTTATAGATAATGTTTAAAATGATTTCAATATAATGAAAGAAACAAAAATTATACTTATCATTTAAAAAAAAAATCACCATGAAGTCACAATAATTTTCTGGTAATACAGCCAAAAATTCTTAAACTCAATTTCATCAGGAAGAACAGTTAAAAAAAATCACAATTGGAGGATTTTTCTTTAAAAGGATGGTTCAGCAGATTTCTAATATGTCCAGATGAAGGAAATAATTGAGATATATTCAGATGAAAGAAAATAAATATACCTGAAAAAGAAATGCCATATTTGATATGAGACTAGAAACTATTTTTTGTGCCATTCTACATTTCTGTCATTATTATTACTATTAACATTTTGCTTGGTTGATTGGACATGATTGTGTAATTTTTGAGGTGGGGTCCAGACCCTAGATGAAATATTTTTACTGCATTCAGGTTAATTTAATGATTGTGGTAATGTTCCTGTGGACACATAAGAGACTTCTCTGTTCTTAAGTGAAATACTACAAGAATAATTAAAGAAATTGACATTTTTTGAAATATAAATTTGAAATTGTTAAAGAAAACCTTATTATTCAAGGAATATGAAACAATGTTAAATCAGTGATAAAAGAAACTAAATAAAGACACTTCCCATGTATTGGTTTCCCTCCTCATGAAGGCACAGGGTCAGATAAGGTTGAGATTACACTGACCTGCTTTCATGGATATGAGAAGAATTGTCACAGTCTGTGCTGCTTGGGCCTACTCCCTTGTGCTTCAGCACATTTGGGAATTGAGAGGTTAGGAAAGTCTTCTTCCTTTGCTAATAAATTTGCTTTCAGATATGGAACAAAATATGTGCTGCATTTGTGGTTAATCTCTCCCAAGTCCAGCACCATGTGAGAGGGGTACTTGGGGAGTTGTATGTCCTGGAATAAGGAGCCAATTGCAAGTCTCTGAGGCCATGTGCCAATGCCAAGGACTTGTGGGTCAGTGGCAGATATAAACTGTGACAGGACTGAACTGAATGATTAGACTTTTGCAGCAGCTTTAAATCTCCAGGAACACCAGGGACATTTGATTGTTAGAGCCACCCCCCTCCCTGACTGCCCAGATACATGCCCCATATACAGGGTAGGAACACCGACAATACAGCCAAGCTTTTACACCAATTGGACCCCACAAGACTCACTCCCCCACTCACCAAATAGACAAAGCAGGGGAGAACTGGCCTGAGGGTACAGGTGGGTCATGGATGCCTTCTACTTATTAGTTAAAGAATGTGTACTCCATAGATCTGACAAATTAAAGATAAGGATTTCAATCATTCTACAAATCCTAAAAGAACCCTATCAAGTTAAGCAAATGTCAAGAGACCAAAAACAGAAAAATTTAAAGCATACACAAAAAACAGATGATATGGGTAATCAAAGCCCAAGCACCCAAATCAAAAGATCAGAGGAGACACAATAACTGGAGTAATTGATCAAATAACTAAAGATGAACAATGAGAACATGACACAGGATATAAATGACATCAAGAAGACCCTAGAAGAGCATAAAGAAGACATTGTAAGAATAAATTTAAAAAATAGATTATCTTATAGAAATTAAAGAAAATTTTGACCAAATTTAAAAGACTCTGGATACTCCTAGTGGAAGACTAGAGGAAATTGAACAATGAATCAGTGACCTGGAAGATGACAGAACAGAAAATGAAAGAACAAAGGAAAGAATGGGGAAAAAATAAAAAAAATTGAAATGCACTTCAAGGATATTACAGATAATATAAAATGTCCAAACATAAGACTCATTGGTGTTCCAGAAGGGGAAGAGAAGGGTAAAGATCTAGAAAGAGTATTCAAAGAAATTTTTTGGGAAAACTTCCAAATCTTCTAAACACCATAAATACACAAATCATAAATGCCCAGTGAACTCCAAAAAGAATAAATCCAAATAAATCCTCTCTGAGACATATTCTGATCACACTGTCAAACAGGGAAGAGAAGGAGCAAGTTCTGAAAGCAGCAAGAGAAAAGAAATTCACCACATACAAAGGAAATAGCATAAGACTATGTAGTAACTACTCATCAGCCACCATGGAGATGAGAAGGCAGTGGCATGACATATTTAAAATTCTGAGAGAGAAAAATTTCCAATCAAGAATACTTTATCCAGCAAAGCTCTACTTCAAATTTGAGGGAGAGATTAAATTTTCCCAGACAAACAAATGCTGAGAGAATTTGCTAACAGGAGACCTGCCCTACTGGAGATACTAAAGGGAGCCTTACAGACAGAGAAACAAAGAAATGAGAGAGAGCCATGGAGAAAGGTTCAGTACTAAAGAGATTCAGTATGGGAACATTAAAAGATATTAATAGAGAGAGGGAAAATATATATATATATGACAAACATAAATGAAAGGATAAGATGGCTGAATCAAGAAATGCCTTAATGGTTATAATATTGAATGTAAATGGAATAAACTCCCCAATTAAAAGACATAGATTCACAGAATGGATAAAAAAATGAACCATCAATACATTGCATACAAGAGACTCATTTTAGACACAGGGAAACAAAGAAATTGAAAGTGAAAGGATGGAAAAAATATTTCATGCAAGCTACAGCCAAAAGAAAGCAGGTGTAGCAATATTAATCTCAGAAAAAATAGACTTAAAGGCAAGGATGTTATGAGAGATAAAGAAGACCAGTACATACCAATAAAAGGGTCAATTCAACAAGAAGAAATAACAATGATAAATGTTTATGCAACCAATCAAGGAGCTACAAAATACATGAGAGAAACACTGGCAAAACTAAAGGAAGAAATTGATGTTTCCACAATAATTGTGGGAGACTAAAGCACATCACTCTCTCCTATAGATAGGTAAACCAGACAGGAAACCAATAAGGAAATTGAAAAGTTAAACAATGTGATAAATGAATTGGATTTAACTGACTTATACAGAACATTACATCCCAAATCACCAGGATACACATTCTTCTCTAGTGCTGATGGAACTTTCTCCAGATTAGATCATATGCTGAGACATAAAACAAGCCTCAATAAATTTAAAATTTGAAATTATTCAAAGCACATTCTCTGACCACAATGGAGTACAATTAGAAGTCAATAACCATCAGAGACTTAGAAAATTCACAAATACCTGGAGGGTAAACAACACACTTGTAAACAATCAGTGGGTTCAAGAAGAAATTGCAAGAGAAATTGCTAAATATACAGAGATGAATGAAAATGAGAACACAACATACCAAAACCTATGGGATGCAGCAAAGTGGCACTGAAGGGAAAATTTATAGCACTAAACACATATATTAAAAAGGAAGAAAGAGCCAAAATCAAAGAACTAATGGATCAACTGAAGAAGGTAGAAAATGAACAGCAAACCAATCCTAAACCAAGTAGAAGAAAAGAAATAACAAGGATTAAAGCAGAAATAAATGACATAGAGAACAAAAAAAAAGAGAGGATAAATAAGGCCAAAAGTTGGTTCTTTGAGAAGAACAACAAGATTGACAAGCCCCTAGCTAGACTGACAAAATGAAAGTGAAAGAAGACCCATATAAACAAAATAATGAATGAGAAAGGTGACATTACTGTGGATCCTGAAGAAATTAAAAAAAGTTATGAGGATACTATGAACTGTATGGCAACAAACTGGATAATGTAGAGGAAATGGACAATTTCCTGGAAACATATGAACAACCTAGACTGACCAGAGAAGAAACAGAAGACCTGAACCAACCAATCACAAGCAAAGAGATACAATCAGTCTTCAAAAAGCTTCCCACAAATAAATGCCCAGGGCCCAATGGCTTCATAGTGGAATTCTACCAAACTTTCCAAAAAAAACTGACACCAATCTTACTTAAACTCTTTCAAAACATTAAAGAATATGGTATACTACTGAACTCATTTTATGAAGCTAACATCAATCTAATACCAAAACCAGGCAAAGATATTACAAAAAAGGAAATCTATCAGCCAATCTCCATAATGAATATAGATGGAAAAATTTTCAACAACATTCTTGCAAATTGAATCCAAAACACATTAAAAAATTCATACACCATGACCAAGTGGCATTCATTCCAAGCATGCAAGGATGGTTCAATATAAGAAAATCAATCAATGTTTTACAGCACATTAACAAATCAAAAGGGAAAAATCAAATGATCATCTCAATAGATGCTGAAAAAGCATTTGACAAAATCCAACATCCCTTTTTGATAAAAACACATCAAAAGTTAGGAATTGAAGGAAACTTTCCCAATATTATAAAGAGCATATATAAAAAACCCACAGCCAGCATAGTACTCAATGGTGAGACACTGAAAGCCTTCCCTCTAAGATCAGGAACAAGACAAAAATGCCCAGTATCACCGCTGTTATTCAACATTGTGCTGGAAGTGCTAGATAGGGCAAGCTGACAAGACAAAGAAAGAAAAGGCATCCAAATTGGAAAGGAAGAAGTAAAACTGTCTGTGTTTGCAGATGACATGATGTTATATCTGGAAAACCCTGAGAAATTGAGGAAACAGTTACTAGAGCTAATAAACAAATTTAGCAAAGTAGAGGGATACAAGATTAATGCACATAAGTCAGTAATTTTCTGTATGCTAGAAATGAACAAACTGAAGAGGCACTTAAGCAAAAGATAGCATTTCCAATAGCAACTAAAAAAATCATGTACCTAGGAATAAATTTAACCAAAGATGTGAAAAACCTATACAAAGAAAACTACATAACTCTACTTAAAGAAATAGAAGGGGACCTTAAAAGATGGAAAAATATTCCATGTTCATGGATAGGAAGGCTAAATGCCATTAAGATGTCAGTTCTACCCAAACTCATCTACAGATTCAATGCAATCCCAATCAAAATTCCAGCAACTTACTTTGCAGACTTGGAAAAGCTAGTAATCAAATTTATTTGGAAAGGGAAAATGCCTCAAATTACTAAATACACTCTGAAAAAGAAAAATGAAGTTGCAGGACTTACACTCCCTGACTTTGCATCTTATTATAAAGCCACAGTCGTCAAAACAGCATGGTACTGGCACAAAGATGGACATATTGATCAATGGAATTGCATTGGGAATTCAGAGATAAACCCCCAGCTCTCTGGCCAACTGATCTTTGATGAGGTCCCCTAAGTCACTGAACTGTGTCACAATGGTGTTTTCAACAAATGGGGCTGGGAGAGTTGGATATCCATATCCAAAAGAATGAAAGAGGACACCTACCTCACACCCTACACAAAAATTAACTCAAAATAGATCAAAGATCTCAATATAAAAGAAAGCACCATAAAACTCCTAGAAGATAATGTAGGGAAACTTCTTCAAGACCTTGTATTAGGTGGCCGCTTCCTAGACTTTACACCCAAAGCATAAGCAACAAAAGATAAAATAGATGAATGGGAATGTCTCAAGCTTTGATGTTTCTATACCTCAAGGGAATTTGTAAAAAGGGTAAAGAGGCAGCCAACTCAATGGGAAAAAATTTTTGAAAACATGTAATACACACAGGAATGTCACAGGAGAGAATTCCAGATTATCATTAAAGTGCATTAAAACTTAAAAAAAATGTATATATATGCAGATATATACATATGCATACACTGAGCACATTAGACTTATTTGAAGTATCTAATATAGAAAGTATTGATGAATAAGTTGAGTAGAGAGAACTCTCAAAGATTAATGATGTCTGCATTAATTGGTACAACCTGTTTAGAATACAATGTGGCATAATATTAATTCAGTTAAGCTCTGTTATAACTGAGTGAATGCCCAAATTCAGTGTGTATCTACTGATTCATGATGTCTGTCCCTTTTCTGTTAGCTACAGATCTTCAAAATGGAACCCAAGCTGATGAAGAATCATAACCCAAAATTCAAAAACAATACAGATAATGGCCAAGAATACTATAGCTCTTAAATCTACACTTTTCCTTCTTTTGTCATTAAATTTTATGAGCTAGATATATGCCATAACTATATCAATGGGGTATTTGTATACAATCTTCTTACAGGGAAGAGCACTAAAATGTTAATAATACAATATACCTCAAGCATACTATATTAAAATTAAACATTTGAATAGACAACAAAAAATAAGCATGCATTATGGATGTGTAAACTTTTTTTCTTTTGTAGGCCACTGAGGCTATGGATCATAAAGTAATGTATAATTTCAAATAAAATGGTGGGTAAATTTATGGAAAGGGAAATATCATTACTGTTACATGTTCTATTTAACCCTTTAAAATTGACTCATTCCATTTATTTTCATTTACAATAGTTATAGTATAGTTTATTTCCAATATGTATTCTATGTGAGAATATGTTCATTGCCCCTATGCTTTTAAACAAGATTGTGCTTCTTTAACTGCTCAATATTTGAGAAGCAAATAAAATCATAGAACAACATATGACCATAAATACAGAGCTGCCCTCATGAACTGAATTTTACCAATTCTCTTACTGACAATGGGATTTTGTTCTTCCTGCTATGACAAATTTATACTCCAAAATTTCTTGTTTCTAAAAGGATGTGTAGAGGTGATATTTCTAACCAGACACAGAGAACAAACTAAACCTGAAGCAACTGTAACATCTTAACATAGAAAAAAATGGAATGCAAGCATTTTTGGACAAATGTAAATGATCTATGCTCTGGCCTGTGGGGGCTGTTCTGGCAGGGAGACCAAAGTAAACACCATGAATGGAGTGAGACATAAACCTTATTATAGGAACTTACAGGAGTAAAGAAAAAAGTCAGTCAAGCTGCTCTGATGGTGGCCAGTGAGGGGCTCATTGTGAAAGTACACTGCAATTAGGCAAGAATCAGCAAGGTCGGTTATAGAGGCCTGAAACAGACATTCCAGTGAGTGTGAGACAAAGGGGTCTTGCTACATTTAGATTAGCTACTTGCTAGGATAAAAGTAACAACCTCAATTCTGGGAACAAGTGGACCTTGGAAAGGTTTAGTTAATAGAAGGGGAGAAGTGACCATCTGTGTGCTCTCTCCATTTGAGGGGGGCTGATTACATTTTGATTAACTTCTCCAGGTAATGCAGGCTGCTGTGTGCTCAAGATTCACAGAATTCTAGGGAAAGGCCTAGGCTCTAGGATCCCACAATCTTGATATAGCCACAGTAGAACCTGAATGTGGATCAAATGGCTGAAATTCAACAATGATTTGCCTGTCTATTCAAGATTAAATAAGTATTTTCAGTAAGTATGTTCATGTCATGTATACTGAGAACTCTTTGGTATAATTTTAGTCCAAGTAAAACACAATTAACTGGACCTAACAGGAGAAATGTTTGATTGTATATAGGGTAAAAAAAAAAACACACAAAAATTTAAAAATTAAACCAATTCTACTACATTATAAAAACAGTGAACCCTAAGTTCACTGGATCAGAGTTAATAGTACAATTATAAAAATGTGCTATCACCAATTGTAACAAATATTCCACACCAATTTAAGTTGTTAATAATAAGGTGGTTTGTTGGAATAATTTATTTTATGCATAATTGTTCTGTAAACCCACAGCTTCTCTAATAAAGAAAAAGTACACATATCTTTTATCCTGAATGAAAACAGCATAGAATATTAGTCAATAAGTAGAAAAATTAAATCCTCAGTGATGAAGATAATGAGATGGTATTCATGAATTGATATTTATACAATTTGGAAGATGACATATGAAAGTTGGTATCAAATGAGCAGGGGAAGCAACCTTAGGTAATAGGATATATGGATGTAGAAATAGGGATTGATGTTTTGGACATCTTAAAATTCAGAAAAATGGGGCCTTTAGCAGAGAGAATGAACATGTAACATTTAGTCCTGGAATGTTGATTTGGAATTTGCTCAGCCTCATCATATTAACACCAACAGTACTCTGCCCTCATAAAGCTACCTTGTGCAGGCTTAAAATATCTGAGGGTGATTCTGGGCAATATTTTTTAACTGAAATCTAGAGGAAAGTGTATCCTATGTGGATTGATGGGATGAATTCAAATTGTGGCAGCTCTTCTACATTTCATTAAACAAAAGCTCACAATTCATTTAGCTTCAATGTATGGAGATCCTAATCAGCTCTCAGTGGGCCCATTCAAGGTTTTAAACAAACATCTCAAAACTGAAAAGCATTGGAATAAATACAAATTTTGAATAAGAAAGAAGATAAACATTATTTAAATGACTGCAAATGCACAGTGACAAGAATACATGGGACATTGTAAAACCTTTAGTTTCTACATACAAAAGTAAATGGGATGACTTTGAATCTACCTGTATTTGTTATCAGAAAATAAATCACTGTCTTAAAAATGCTGGAATGTTAAGGGAAATTATGTGTGTGTATTTACATAATTTTAAGCATTAAATATCATTTAAGAGAATTTGAAAAAAATTATGATCATTTTTCATATTATGGAATTAAGATTCACATATGTGGAAAATGTGCAAACAGTAAATGAACATCTTAATTTTAAAATAAAAGTGAATTTGATGATATAAAAATTACAAGGGAAAAAACTAGAAAAATCATTCAGGTTAGAAAAATTTAATTTTCTTGATTGACATATGGATTATTGACATAATCCATACACATGGAGAGTACATTAATTAAAATACACACTTAGAAACACCAGTATACAACTTCATAAATTCTTTTTTAACCATGGAAAATACTGTATTTATGTGCATAGGAAGGACAGCTGAAAGCCCTTCACAGAGTAAACTCCACCCCAAGGGAAAATCTTAAATATATGGAATGCTTCATGAATTCATATGTCATCGTTGCATAGGGGACATGCTAATCTTCTCTGTATCATTCAAATTTTAATATATGTGCTGCTGAAGAAAATACCATAAATTCATTATCACCTTAGGCAACATGAGAGAATTCACACTGGAGAGAAACCATCTCTTCCATCTATGTGAAAAAGACTTCACCGATATTTCTACCCTCAAAAGACATGAGAGAACTCACGCTGAAGAGAAACCATATGTCTGCTTTCTATGTGGGAAATCCTTCAGTCATTGTGGTAACCTTAGGCAGCATGAGAGAACTCACACTTTGGAGAAACCACTTGTCTGTGATGTTTGTGGAAAATCTTTCAGTCAATGTATTCACCTTACACAACATGAGAGAACTCACACTGGGGAGAAACTGATAGTTCTGCCCTCAGACAAAATGGGAGAATTCACACTGGAGAAAAACCATATGCCTGCCCTCTGTGTGGAAAATCATTCAGCACTTGTGGTAGCCTTAGGTGACATGAGAGAACTCATACTGGTGAGAAGCCATATGTCTGCATTGTTTGTGGAAAATCCTTCGGTCAACATATTCACCTTACACAGCATGAGAGAAGACACAATGGGGAGAAACCATATGTCTGCTCACCTGTGTGAGAAAACCTTTAGATATAATTCTTCCATTAGGAAACATCAGAGAACTCATTAAAAATGTGCATTTGGAAGTGTCTTTAGCTACAGGTATGATCTTTTAAAAAATGAAAGAACTTACAGGAGTGTACTTCTCTGTCAAAGTAATCAATGTGTAATTGCCTTTATTTGCAATCTATCCTTAAATAACATGATTGCACTATCCTGGGAGGAGCTCTATGTCTGTAATTACCTATAATAAATTTCAGCTGAGCTCCAGCCTTCATGTATACAAGCACAGCTCAGAGTAAGTACAGCTTCTAAACCAGAAAACTAGACAGAAAGGTCTTTACCAAGAGAAGGAAACATTAGGAGGAGAGATAACTTTTTATGGAGTATTCAATGAAAAAATATGAAAAAGCCTTTACTTAGAGAGCATTCTAGTTTGCTAATGCTGCAGAATGCAAAACACCAGAGATGGATTGGCTTTTATAAAAAGGGGGTTTATTTGGCTATACAGTTACAGTCTTAAGGCCATAAAGGTAACACATCAGTAATCGGGTACCTTCACTGGAGGATGGCAAATGGCATCTGGAAAACCTCTGTTAGCTGGGAAGGCACGTGGCTGGTGTCTGCTCCAAAGTTCTGGTTTCAAAATGGCTTTCTCCCAGGACGTTCCTCTCTAGCAAGCTTTCTCCTCTTCAAAACGTCACTCACAGCTGCACTGAGTTCCATCTCTGAGTCAGCACGTTTATATGGCTCCACTGATCAAGGCCCACCCTCAATGGGTGGGGCCATGCCTCCATGGAAATATCCCATCAGTTATCATCTACAGTTGGGTGGGGTGCATCTCCATGCAAACAACCTAATTCAAACATTCCAACTTAATCCCCACTATTATGTCTGCCCCACAAGATTGCATCAAAGAATATGGCTTTTTCTGGGGGACATAATACATTCAAACTGACACAGAGAGCAACACATTATTGGTCTTGATCTTCCTCTGTTTTAGTTCATCTGAATATATATTTCTTTTGATGTCAGACACTGAGTACCATGAATAATCAACCTTCTTTAAAATTGAATCATATAATATACATTTTTTTATAGCTGACTTTTTTGCTCACCATCTGTAAATCAGGATATTCAGTGTGTGTTTATGGAGCATTGTTAGGAAAGTTCCATCAGATGAATTGTTTTTATCTTAGATATTCATTCTCTTAATAATTGGCTTTTTGTTTGTTACCAAGTTTTAGTTACTATGAAAAATATACTTCCTTTAAAATTGCTATGCTTGAGTTTGGAGGACCTAGATGCTCATTATTTTCAAGCAGGCAAAAGATAAATTGCTGGATCTAAAATAGGTGCATGGGACCAGAAGACTGCATGAGGATGGCAGAATAGGGAGACCCAAGACTCAATCCTTCCACTATAAAATCTATTAGGCAGGCAGGATCTATCTAAAACAGCTATTTTGGATCTACAGAGGCCAGAAGAACACTGTACAGCATCCAGGAAGAACAGAAGGAAGTGGCTGACTAATTTTACCAAAAACAGGAAATTGCTCTCCCGTAAAAGTGGCTAATGGCACCCTTATCTCACTCTTGCTGCATTCCACCATGGGCCCAATCCCTAGCTAGATTGCTGGGGACAGAAAGGGACACAGAAATCCTCTTCCCCAAGACAAAGGAAATGTATAGCAAAGAACTGATTGCAGCTTTTGATTGATGACTTTGGACTGCTGGAGCACAGTACTAAGGGTGGCCACTCTCACAAACCACACTTACAAAGGCAATGGTGACAGCCATTATTTCAACACACTCTGGGAGGCAGAGGTAAGTTGAAGAAACTACTCTTCCTCATGCCTGCAGGAGACAGATGAAGGGATGCATTTTCTGGGCAGGTCAATAGAGCTCAGCTTTCAGAACAGTGAAGGAAGCTTTTGATGCCCTTCCTGACTCTCTAACCAGGGCATTTGGGACCTGGTATGCAACCCTACATGGGTCACTGGCCCTGTTTCAGCAGAAAAGGTTGACAAGAAAGTCCTCCCCAATGTGCCTCTCAACCCAGCTGCAATAGTAGCTTGAGGTATTGAAAGGCATGTAAGAGCTATAGAGCCAGATGTTATGAAGCAATAGCTTGTGGACTTCAAATACCTAGGAACAGGATGTCTACCTTCTGGGAGACAGAGGGTACAAACTCCTGAAAACAGGGGAACTACAAAACAACTAACAAGTAAAGAACAGGACAAGACACAATCACATAAAGACAAGGAAAACCATGCACACTACATTCACTCTCTGCAGGCATTCCTGATAAGAGGGCCAATGTGCAAGAAAATCTGTCTTATTACCAGCTGGTTACAAAATCAAGAAACAGACACCTCAGGGAATAAATACTGGAATTAACTTATTAAAATATAGAGTTGCAACAAGAGTACAAGACAAAAAGGAAATGATATTCCATCCAAAGGAAAAGAATAAAATTTAAGAAGCCAACAATGAAGAAGGCCAAAATGTGGACATAGCAAATGAAACCTTTAAAATGATCTTATAATACTCAAGGAGATGAAGGAAAATACAGAGAAAGAACTAAAGTTTGCAGGAAAACAATGATTAGGCCATATGAGAATTTTAGTAAAGATACAGATTTTGAAAGGAACTAACCTAACAAAAGTACTGGAGCTGAAGATGATAATAACTGAAATAATTTCCAGAAGGGTTTCAAGGGAAGATTAACAGTGGAAGAAGAAAGAATCAATGAACACAAAGGCAAGGTAATTGATATAAATCAGGCAGAGGAGCAAACATAAGAAAAGAATTATAAAATGTGACAATTGCTTAAGAGATCATGGAGACACTTTTAAGGATACTAATGTATGAATCATAGGAGTCCCAAAAGGAGAAAAATGAAAGGGGCAGAGTTAATAGTCAAAGAAATAATGAGAGAGAACCTCCCAAGTTGAGCAAAAGATGTGAATATACACATCCAAGGCTCTCAGAGGATACAAATCATGAGAATCATGATGAGAAATACACACTCACATTTACTGATCAATACATTGTGGAATGCAAAGGACAAGAAGAGACTTCTGAAAGCTTCAAGAAAAAGGCAATGAGTTATGACCTAGGAAATACAAATAAAATTGCCTGATGATTTCTCATCAGGAAACATGAAAGAATGAAGACAGTGACCTGAAATTCTTAATGTGCTGAAAGAAAACAGGTGCCAACAAAGAACAATGTCAGGAGAAACTTTCTTTCAAAAATGAGGGAGAGATTAAGACATTTCCAAATAAACTAAAGCTGAAGGTGTTCCTCACAAGTAGAGGTGTCCCACAAGCAGCACTGAAGGGACTTCTTCACGTGAGGAGAGGATACTAAGCAGTGGTATGAATGCCCATAAAGAAATGCATACCTGTGATAAATTAAACATTTGGGTAAGAATAATTCCAGAATTGTGGTGCCAGTGTTTTTTTTTTTTTTTTTTTTTTTTTGGTTTGTAACTCCATTTCTTACTTCCTAGATGTGCTAAAATACAAATACATGACAAGTTATGATAAATCTATGGGTTGGAATATACAAAGTACAAAGGTATATGTGATAACATGCACAAAAGAAAAGGTGTGACTAGAGAAGGGTATAGGTAAATTATATGTGTATGCCATTAAAGTTAAGGGGGTATCAAAATAAATATTATTGTTATATACCTGGATGTTAAATTTAAACCACTTAGTAACCACAAAGGAAATAGATATTAAAATATATCCAGATAGAAAAAGAAACAACTCAATATGGTTGTGACAGTTGGATTCATGTGTCAACTTGGCCAGGTGATGGTGCCCATGTGTCTGGTCAAGGAAGTACTGATCTAACATTATTGCAAGGCCATTTGTGGCTGGTTAATAAACCAGAAGCCTGGTGTGCCAGTTTGGATTATTATGTTCCCTAAAATGCCATTATCTTTGTGCAATCCTGTGGAAGCAGACATTAGTTTTGATTAGCTTGGAACCTATTAACTGGGTATTTCCATGGAGATGTGACTCAATCAATTTTGGGCAAGACTTTAATTGGATAACTTCCATGGGGCTGTTACCCTGCCCATAGAGGGTGGGTCTGAATTAAATCACTGCAGTCACATAAAAAGCTGACAAACAGAAGGAACTTGGAGCAGCCGAGTGACATTTTGGAGAGCAGATGTGAGTGACATTTTGGAGAACAACTGAGAATGTCATTTTGAAGAGCAGATGCAGCTAAGAGAGGAGAAAATGCCCCAAGAGCAGCACTTTGGAGAATGTCATTTTGTAACACAACCTGAGAGCAAGCAGATGACAGCCACCTGTGTTCCCAGCTAAAAGATGTTTTCAGGACCCCACTGGCCATCCTCCATACTGAAGGTACCCAACAGTTGATGTCTTAACTTGGGCAATTTATGGCCTTAAGACTGTAACTGTGTGACCAAATAAACCCCCTTTATAAAAGCCAATCCACTTCTAGTATTTGGCAAAAAGGCAGCATTAGCAAACCAGAACAGATTTTGGTACCAGAGAAGTGGGGTGCTGCTGAGTTTGCAAATACCAAACATGTTGGCACAGCTTTTAAATGGATAAGGAGAAGATTCTGGAAGAATTGTGAGAAGCTTGATAGAAAAGGCCTAGACAACTTTGAAGAGACTGTTGGTGGAAATACAGACTCTAAAGATACTTCTGATAAGGTCTCAAACCGCAATGATGAATGTTTCATTGCAAACTGGAAGAAAGGTGATCCTTACTTTAAAGTGGGAGATAATTTTGCAAAATTGAATCCTGGTGTTGGAAGGAAGGCAGAATTTGAAAATGACAACCTGGGTTACTTAGCTGAAGAGATTTCAACACTAAATATCAAGAGTGTGGTCTGGCTTCTCCTTGCAGCTTATAGTAAAATGGGAGTGGAGAGAGATAAGCTAAGAACTGAATTCTTGGATACAAATAAACCAGAAACTGGTGGTTTGGAAGATTCTGGGCTTCTGAAAGCTACAGCCCCACATGAGGATTTAATCAAACATGGAAACCAACCATCATTTCAGTACAAGCCAGGATTGGAGATGGAGGTATCCAGAAAGGATTTTTGGAAAGTCCTTTTGTCTGATGCTTTTGACACTTGCAAACTGCATGCCAAGCTTACAGAATTTTTGTGAAATCTGTATAAATGGAAACATTGCTGGTCTGGACTGGAGGAAATGAACAAGGAACAAGTTGAAGGAAAATTTTCTTCAAAGACAGAGCCATGGAGGTTGAGGTCTGGAAGCAAGTGGTCCCAGGCTGGGAGAGTGGAGGAATGTCCTATGCACATGGAAAGGGTATTTGACCCAGAGGCAGAGGGCAGGCCTTCCACCTAAATGTTCAGGAAGAGTGCTACCACCCCAGGCCCCAGAGTGAATGGAGCACATTCCCTGGAGATTGGGGAGAGTCTTTGCCCTGGAAAGGCAGAGTCTGGTTGACACCCCAATGTTTGAGGAGAGTGGGGCCAAGAAGAAGGTGGTCTCCCCAATGTGTGGATATGTTGGAGCACTTACTCCAGTGAGAGAAAGGAGCTGCCATGAAGGCTGTTGGAAAGGATTGGACTCCTGTACTCTCAAGCCCCAATGATACAACATGGTTAAATAAATGACTCTCAGACTTTGAAATCAAATGAAATATGCCCTGTGT
Organism: Choloepus didactylus; assembly: GCF_015220235.1. Taxonomy (NCBI): domain Eukaryota; kingdom Metazoa; phylum Chordata; class Mammalia; order Pilosa; family Megalonychidae; genus Choloepus; species Choloepus didactylus. The sequence goes on from NC_051332.1 coordinate 13,513,641, forward strand.
GTTTTAGGAACTGTTTTGGTACTGTGAACCCTGTTTTCCTTTCAGTTCCTCCTTATGGCAATGAGAATGTTATGCTATGATTTTCCCTCCTTTGAATATTGGAAGCAGATAACTTGTTCTAAGTTTCACAAACCCACAACCAGAGGGGAATTTTACTTTAGGACAGACCACAACTGTAACTGATTTTAGTGGGGTCTGGTACTTACCTGTTGTTACCAAAATGATTTAAGTTCTTATGATTTTGCAATTGGATGAATGCAATTTGTTTATGGAAAGATCCAGTCATTTTCAGGCCCAGGGGGTTGAATGTGGCAATTGGATGTTTTCTGAACACCAAAACACTATTATATTTGATGCAATCTTGTGGGGGCAGATATATTAGTGTTGATTAGGTTGGAACTTATTGATTGAGAGTTTCCATGGAGATGTGACTCAATCAACTGTGGACAAGATTTTGATTGCATAATTTCCATGGAGGTGTTACCCTGTCCATTCAGGGTGGGTCTGAATTAAATCACTGGAGCCACATAAATAGCTAACAAACAGAAGGAACTTGGAGAAGTTAAGAGTGACATTTTGGAGAGCAGATGTGAGTGACATTTTGAAAAGCAACTGAGAATGATATTTTGAAGAGCAGCTGCATCTAAGAGAGGAGAAAACACCCCAAGGGCAACACTTTCTAGAATGCCATTTTAAAACACAACATCAAAGCAAGCAGACACCAGCCAACAGACATTTTCAGGACACCATTGGCCATCCTCCAGTGCAGGTACCCAACTTTGATGCCTTACCTTGGACTCTTTATGGCCTTAAGACTGAAATTGTGTAACCATATAAACCATCTTTATAAAAGCCAATCCATTTCTGGTATTTTGCCAAAAGACAGCATTAGCAAACTGGAACAGCTGATTTATTAAATCAAAAGTCAGTTGGCCACAGCTGTGGCTGATTACATCAATGATTACATCATTTTTTGCCTTCCAAAAAGAGAGAATTCAATCAGCTGGATTTAAACCAAAGAGCTGAACATTTAAGCAAGACAGATAGAGGACCTTCACTTCTTCTTCAGCTAGCCAGTGAAGTGTTTCCTAGGAGTTCATTGAACACCTTCATCAGAATTGCCAGTTCACTGCCTGAGAAATTCATCAAACACCTTCCTTGGAGTTGCCAGTTTGATAACTGCCCTATGGAATTTGGACTCATCGTCCTGACAGTTGCATGGACACTTTTATAAAATCTTATATTTAGATATCTCTTATTGATTCTGTTTCTCTGGAGAAACTTAACTAATTAAACTTGGTACCAAGAGTGGTTCTTGAGAAACAGAATCTTAAAATGAGGTTTTACAGTTGGTTTTCTTCTCTGGTTAGATTCAAAGGCAGTAATGACTCCATTTCCAATAATCAAGATGGCACTGACAGCCCATGGTGTGACTTGGCATTGGAGATATGCAAAATATCACCATTTGATTCTCTTAATCATACTCTTGTATGAAGCAAGGCTATGGGTGACAGTGTTTTTGAAACCTTAACAGAGTTTTGCAGAGTTAAGAGACATAATGATGTTGGATGGTTGCTCTTAGATACATGGGATAAAGTTATAAGAGACAGGGGTGAGCTAAAGCCTTCAAATTTGAAACTTCAGTGCCATATGACAGATGTAAATGTTCATATTTGTGCTCTGAAAGGAAATCCTATTTCTTGTAGCTGCAGACTTCAGATTCTTGAAAAATAGAACCAGAGTCTCATTGTGTGAGTAGCAGATTTACACTGTAAACTAAAATCTCAACTTGCAGGGGGTCTGCTAAAGTATAGGCATTGATTGGAAAAGAATGGGATCCTGAAATTTGAGATTGGGACATATGGATTGATAATAATGGCAGTGAGGACATTGGAACCCTGGATTCTGCTGAGTCATTGTTAGACATAATTGTAGTGGTCTGCCCTGAGGAAACAGACCCCCACCTCCAGTCTGCCATGAGGAGACAGCTACCGAACCTCCAGCCTGCTTGGAGGAAACAGCTTCCCAACATCCTGTCTGACCTGAGGAGCCTGCTATCCAATCACCATCTAAAGAGATTAACCCTTCAGCGTCTGATAAACCTGTAATTGCTTCCCCTCAAGAAGCAGCCCTCTCTCCTCTGTCTGGAGAGATTAATCTTGTTTCATGAGATGAAACTGCCATGGAATGTCCTGAACTAAATAGCTTGAGGGATTCTTCTAGTCCTTTTTATGACCCACCACCACCACCACCAGTATTTGCTTCAAGACCTATAACTAGACTAAAGTCCCAACATACCCTCTAGGGTGAGGTATAAAGTGTGACCCATGAGGAAGTGTACACTCCAAAAGAACTGTATGAGTTTTCCAATTTATACAGACATAAATCAGGAGAATATGCATGGGAATGGATTTTAAGGGTGTGGGATAATGGTTGAAGGAACATGAAGTTGGATCAGGCTGAATTTGTTGATATGGGCCCACTAAGCAGAGATTCTGCATACAATGACATGACCTAATGTGTTAGAGAGGGCATTAATAGTTTGGGTGGTTGGCTGAAACATGGATCAAAATTTGGCTGCTGTTGCCTGAGGTTGAAATGCCAGGACTACCCTGGAATAATGTAGAGGAGAGAATTCAAAAGCTTAAAGAGATTGGAATGTTAGAGTGACTTTATCATGGAAGGCCTGCTCACACAACACTGGAATGTCCAGAGGACACACCTTTTACCAACTATGTGAGGAAAAAATTTGTCAGACTAGCTCCATCATCTCTGAAGAACTCTGTAGTCACCATTCTCTGTAGACCAAATATTACTGTGGGAACTGCTGGCACTGAGCTGGATTACCTAAACACAATGGGGGTAACTGGATCCTGAGTCAGCAGAAGCCAAGCAAAAGCAGTTAATCATCAAAGACAAGGGGAGCATGGCTACCATAATGGAAAACAGGCCCAAGACAGCAGTCAAAATAATCTCTCAGAGACTTATGGCATTGTCTAGTAGATCATGGAGTACCTACCTATTAAAATACTTGGAAAGTCAACTAGATTCTTCTTTGAGTGTATAATCAGCAGAATTCTAGGTCAACTGAACAAAAGTCTACCTTGACTTATGAAAACAGAGAGTCATGTTCCCTTAATCAATTTCCAGACTTGAGACAGTTTACAGTTCCAGAGCCCCTGGTATGAGGGAAAGGCCAGATACCCTTGGGGAAGGACCCTGTTACACTTCCCAAAATTTATACTGTTAATCTTCCTCCAGCTTTCCCCCAGGCAACCTACAGCCTTTTACCAGGGTAACTGTGCATTGGGGAAAAGGAAATGATCAGATATTTGGGGGATTATTAGACACTCATTCAGAAGTGACATTAATTCCAGGAGACCCAAAATGTCACCCTTGTCCAGCAGTCAGATTTGGGGATTATGGAGGTCAGGTGATCAATGGATTTTTGGCTCAGGTCCATTTCACAGTGGGTCCAGTGGTTCCCCAGACCCATTCTGTGATTATTTCCCCAGTTACAGAATGCATAATTGGAATGGACATACTCAGCAACTGGCAGAATCCTCACATTGGTTCCCTGACTTATGTAGTGAGGGATATTATGGTGGGAAAGGCCAAGTGGAAGCCACTAGAACTGCCCCTGCCTAGCAAAATAGTAAACCAGAAGCAATACTAGATTCCTGGAGAGATTACAGAGATGAATGCCACTCTTAGTTAACTGAAGGATGCAGGGGTGGTGATTGTCACCACATCCCATTCAACTCTTCTAGTTGGGCTGTGAAGAAAACAGATGGGTCTTGGAGGATGAAAGCAGATTATCATAAGCTGAAATAGGTGGTGATTCCAATTGCAGCTGCTGTTTCAGATGTGTTATCATTGCTTGAGCAAATCAACAAAACCACTTCTATCCCATATGCAGCTATTGATCTGGCAAATGCTTGTTTCTCAATAGCTGTTATTAAGGACCACAAGATAGAGTTTGCATTCAGCTGGCAAGGCCAGCAGTATACATTCTCTATGCTGCCTCTGGGGTATATCAACTCTCCAGCCCTATGTCATAACATTGTCTGCAGAGTTATTGATCATTTCTCCCTCCCAAAACATCATACTGGACCATTATATTGATGACATCATGTTGATTGGACCTAGTAAGCAAGAAGTAGAAACTACTCTAGATTTGTTGATAAGGTATTTGTGAGTCAGAGGATGTGAAATAAATAAAAAAAATACTGGGGACTTTCAGCTCAGTAAAATTTCTAGGTGTCCAGTGGTATGAGGCATGTCTAGATATTCCTTCTAAGGTGAAGGATAAGCTGTTGCATCTGGCCCCTCCTACAACCAAAAAAGAGGCACAATGCTTAGTCAGGCTATTTGGATTTTGGAGACAACATATTCCTCATTTGAGTGTGCTACTTTAGCCCATTTATCAAGTGACCAGAAAATTTCTAGTTTTCAGTGGGGACCAGAAGACGTTGAGTCTCTGTGACAGGTCCAGCCTGCTGTTTAAGCTGTGCTGCTGCTTTGACTATATGATCCAGCTGAACCAATTGTGCTGAAAGTGTCAGTAGCAAATAGAGATGCTGTTGGAGCCTTGGCAGGATTCTATAGAGAATCACAACACAGTTCATTAGGATTTTGGAGAAAAGACTTACCATTCTCTGTAGATAACTACTCTCCTTTTGAGAAACAACTTTTTTTCCACTATTGTGCCTTAGAAGAGACAGAACACTTAACCATGGGCCACCAAGTTATCATGAGACCTGAATTACCTATCATGAGCTGGGTGTTGTCCAACCCATCAATCCATAAAGTTGGGCATGCACAGTAGCACTGTATCATAAAATGGAAATGGTGTATATGAGATAGAGATCCAGTGGGACCTGAAAGCAAAAGTAAGTTACATGAGGAAGTGGTCCAAATTCCCATGACCCCACTCCTGCCACATTACCTTCTCTTTCCCAGCCCACATCTATGGCATCTTGGGGAGTTCCTTACAATCAGTTGACTGAGGAAGAGAAAACACGGTCTTGGTTTACTGATTGTTCTTCATGATATGCAGGCACCACCCAAATGTGGAGAGCTGCATCACTGCAACCCCTTTCTGGGATGTCCCTGAAGGACAGTGGTGAGGGGAAATCCTTCCAGTGGGCAGATCTCTGAGTAGTCAGCATGGTTGTTCTCTGTGCTTGGAAGGAGAACTTGTCAGAGGTGTGCTTGTATACTAATTCATGGGCTGTTGCTTAATGGTTTAGGTGGATCATCAGGGACTTGGAAGGAACATGATTGGAAATTTGGTGACAAAGAATTCTGCTGAAGAAGTATGTGGATAGAAGTTTCTGAATGGGCATAAAAAGTGAAGATATCTTGTCCCATTTGAGTGCTCACCAGAGAATGACTTCAGCAGAAGATTTTAATAATCAAGTGGATATGAAGACCTGTTTGGTGGATATCAATCAGCCTCTTTCTCCAGACACTCCAGTAATTGCCCAATGCCCAATTGGCTTATGAACAAAATGGTCCTGGTGGTAGGGATGGAGGTTATGCATGGTTTCAGCAACACGGATGTCCAGTCACCAAGGCCCAGCTGGGTACAGCTCCTGCCAAGTGTCCAATCTGCCAGTAGCAGAGACCCACACTCAGTCCCCAATCTGGCACCATTCCCAGAGGTGATCAGCCTACTACCTTGGGGCTGGTTGATTACATTGGACCATTTCCATCATGGACTGGGCAGTGATTTGTTCTTACTGGAGTAGACAAATACAACAAATATGGGTTTGCCTTCCCTGCATGAAATGCTTCTGTCAATACTACCATCCTTGGACATACAGAATGTCTTATCCTCAAACATGGTATCCCACACAGCATTGCTTCTGAACAAGGAAACCACTTCACAACAAATGAAGTCAGGGAATGGGCATATGTTAATGGAATTCTCTGGTCTTACCAGGTTCCCCATCATCCAGAGGCAGCTTGGTTGATAGAATGGTGGAATGGCCTGTTGAAGAGTCAATTACAATTTCAACTAGGTGGCCATACTTGCAGTGCTGGGTCAGTGTTCTCCAGGAGACTGTGTATGCTCTGAATCAACATCTGGTCTATGGTGCTGTTTCTCCCATATCCAGGTTTCATGGGTCCAGAAATCAAAGGGTGGAAACATGAGTGGCACTACTCACTATCACTCCTAGTGATCCACTAAGATAATTTTTGCATCCTGGCCCTGCAAGCTTAAGCTCTGTTTGTCTATAAGTCTTAGTTCCAAAAGGATGAGTGCTTCCACCAGGAAAAACAACAATAATTCAATTGAACTGGAAGTTAAGACTGCCAACTGGCCACTTTTGGCTTCTTGTGCCTCTGAATCAACAGAAAAGGAAAGAGATTACTGCACTGGCTGGGGTGATTGATCTTGACTATCAAGGGGAAATAGCACTGCAATATACAATGGCAGGAGAGAAGAGATTTGCTGGAACGCAGGAGATCCCCTATGGCATCTGTTAGTACTACCATGTCCTGTGATTATTGTCAATGGAAAACTGCAACAACCCAATCCAGGCAGGAACAACAATGGCCAAGGAATTTCAGGAATGAAGATTTGGGTCACTCCACCAGGCAAAGAACCACAGGCAGCTGAATTGCTTGCTGAAGGTAAAGGGAACATTGAATGAGTAGTGGAAAAAGGTAGTGATAAATATGAACTATGACCATGTGACCAGTTACAGAAATGAAGACAATGATGAAATGAATATTCCCTCTTTGATTGGTTATGTGTATGTTTTTATTTTTCTGTAAAGCAAAGATCTTTGCTTTCTTCTCTATCTTATCCTTTATCATAAGACTTAAGCTGTATTGTTCATTTTGCAGTATTTAATTTAAAGGAAATCAATTTTAATAGTTAATATCACCCAAGGACTTGCACCCTATTCTGGAGAGATTTAGTACATTTTCAGTTGTGTGTAGGACAGCAGAGTACTCTTAGGTGAAATATGTGTCTGTTATTGTTCTCTTGTTAGAGATAAAGTATGGCTTAAGTTGATGTGTATACCTGCAAGGTTGACAATGGGGGGACTGTGCTGGTTAGGTTCATGTGTCAACTTGGCCAGATGATGGTGCCCAGGTGTCTGTAAGGACAATTGTGGCTGGTTAATAAACCAAAAGGCTGATTTATTAAATCATCAGATAGTTGGCTGCAGCTGTGACTAATTACATCAATGTATGGCACATCTTCCACAATGAGAGAATTCAATCAGATGGATTTACTCCAATCAGTTGAAGACTTTTAAGCAAGATAGAGGACCTTCACTTCTTCTTTGGTTTGCCAGCAAAGTGTTTCCTGAGGAGTTCACCAAAGGCCTTCATCAGAGTTGTCATTTTGTTGCCCGCTCAATTACAATTCCAACTAGGAATTTGGACTCCTGCATCCCCACAATTGTGTGAGACACATTTATAAAATCATACATTTAGATATCTCTTGTTGATTCTATTTCCCTAGAGAACCCTAACTATATAATGGTGAATTACAAAAAATAAATAAAAATATAGTCATTAATGAAAGAATTGGGGGACACAGATTTATAAGACACAAATATGCTATGTATTGATATGGCAGAAGAGAGTCTGGTATTATCAGCAGTGGCTTTAAATTTAAATGTATTAAACTATCTAGTCAAAAGACACAGATTGGTAGAATGGATGAAAAGCAGGGCCCAATTATACACTGGAATTAAGAAATTTACTTATATTCAAAGACACAAGTAAATTGGAAGAGTATTGATGGAAAAATATATGCCATGCAATAAGTAACAAAAAAAGAGAGCTGTGATAGCTGCAGTAAGATCAGATAAAATATACTTTAAGTCATAAAGAATTATGAGGATCAAAGACAGTTATTACAAAATAATAAAGGGGTCAATTCAAGAAGTTGCTGTACTTATAAATATAAATGCACCTAACAGCAGAGTCCCAAAATATATCAAGAACTGATACATTTGAAGGGAGAAATTGACAGTTCTATATTAATAGTAGGAGATTTTAATTCACCACTGTCCATAATGTATGGAGTACCTAGTCAGATAATCAATAATGAAATATAAACCTGGATGATATTAATGGACAAACTGTAATTAGTGGACATATATAGAACACTTTGCCAAAAAACACGGAAAATAATATACATTATTCTCAAGTGTGCATGAATCATTCTCCTGGATAGACCACATTTTTAGGTCACAAAACCTGTCTCAATATATTAATAAAATATTGAAACCATACAATGCATTGCTTCTGACAACAATGGAATGAAGCTAGAAATCAATAACAGAAACAGAAATGGAAAATTAACAAATATGTGGAAATTAAATAACATGCACTTAAACAACCATAAGGTAAAAAAGGAATTCACAAGTGATATGAAGAAATTCTTTGAGGTAAGCTATTCCCAAAGTGAGCAGAAGGATGGCAATAACAAAGATTACAGAGGAAAAAAATGAAATAGAAAATAGCATAAAAACAAAAAAAGCAATAGAATCAACAAAACCAAACATTGGTTATTTGTAAAGATGAATAAAATTGTCAAAACTTTACTTAGACTGAGAAAGAAAAAAAATAGAGAAGATACAAATAAGGAAAATCAGAAATTAAAAGAGGAACAATACTATTACCATGCTGAAAAAAAAGACTATAAGATGATAGTAAGAGCAAAGATACACCAATAAGTTAGACAACCTCAATGAATTGGACAAATTATTCAAAACATGTAAACTAAATAGATTGACTCAAAAAGAAATAGAAGAGGAGGAGGGGCAAGATGACGGCATAGAGAGGAGTGGAAGCTAAGTAGTCCCCCTGGAACAACTACAAAAAAAACAGAAACAACTAGTAAATAATCCAGAATAACTGCGGGGAGACAAACGAGACCATCCACTCATCATACACCAACCTGAATTGGGAGGAATGCCCGAGAACACAGCATAAAATCTGTAAGTAAAACCTAAGGAACCAAGTCATGAAACCCCCTCCCCCATAGCCCGAGCTGCAAAGCCTCGTGGTGCCAGAGAGAAGCTTTCTCCCAGCAAGCGAATATAGCTCAGCTGAGCTCCAACTGGGGTTTTAAGTAGTGAGTGTGAACTGCTCACTACAGGTATGCATCCCCAAAAAACAGACAGAGACTTTGGGTGATGACTGACCTGGGAGAGCCGGAGGGTTGCCTTGGACTGGGTCTGAAGGGGACTATCTGTTTCTTTTTTGGCTCAGTGGAGAAAGCCCCAGTCATTTTCAGTTTCCAGGGCTGTGGAGTGGAGAAGGGTGGAGACAGCACAAGCAGAGAGTGAGACCATTGAAATGCTAATGACCTCCACCTGGGGACTCTGTCTTCTCTAGGAGGAAAGGGGTGGGGCCCTTTCCATTCAGAACCAGACCCCAGAGCCTGGGGGAACACGGCCATACCTCCTCACACCAGTCAACAATTATAGGCTAACAGGCATCACCTGCTGGGCAGAAAAGCACAGTGACCCAAGGCATCAAAGGGTGGAGCAATTTTCTAAGACACACCTGCAGGGAAACCAGGTAATGAATATTTCTTCCCTCTGGGACCTGAGCCTGTTCTGGTCTGGGAAAACCTGATTTGGATAACCAAGGAAACCATGCCTAGACAACAGAAAATTACAACCTACACTAAGAAAAACAAAGTTATGGCCCAGTCAAAGGAACAAACGTACACCTCAAATGAGATACAGGAATTTAAACAACTAATGCTAAATCAATTTAAAAAGTTTAGAGAAGATATTGCAAAAGAGATAGAGGCTGTAAAGGAAGCACTGGGCATGTATACGGCAGAAATAAAAAGTTCAAAAAACCAACTAGTAGAATCTATGGAAATGAAAGGCACAACACAAGAGATGAAAGACACAATGGAAACATACAGCAGCAGATCTCAAGAGGCAGAATAAAACACTCAGGAACTGGAGAACAAAACACCTGAAAGCCTACACGCAAAGGAGCAGATGGAGAAAAGAATGAAAAAATATGAGCAACGTCTCTGGAAACTCAAGGATGAAACAAAGCACAATAATGTACATATCATTGGTGTCCCAGAAGGAGAAGAGAAGGGAAAGGGGGCAGAAGCAATAATAGAGGAAATAATTAATGAAAATTTCCCATCTCTTATGAAAGACATAAAATTACAGATCCAAGAAGCACAGCGTACTCCAGACAGAAGAGATATGAATAGACCTACCCCAAGACACTTAATGATCAGATTATCAAATGTCAAAGACAAAGAGAGAATCCTGAAAGCAGCAAGAGAAAAGCAATCCATTACATTCAAAGGAAGCTTAATAAGACTATGTGCGGATCTCTCAGCAGAAACCATGAAGGCAAGAAGGAAGTGGTGTGATATATTTAAGATACTGAAACAGAAAAACCACCAAGCAAGAATCCTGTATCCAGCAAAGCTGTCCTTCGAATATGAGGGAGAGCTCAAAATATTTTCTGACAAACAGACAATGAGGGACTTTGTGAACAAGACACCTGTCCTACAGGAAATACTAAAGGGAGCACTACAGGGTGATAGAAGACAGGAGTGTGTGGTTTGGAACACAATTTTGGGAGATGGTAGCACAACAATGTAAGTACACTGAACAAAGGTAACTATGAATACGGTTGAGAGAGGAAGGTGGGGAGTATGTGAGACTGTAACTAATAGAATCATTGTATTCTATGGCTCGCACCACCATGGGGATTAACATGCTTCCTTTAATGTAACAAAGGTGATATACCAAGGTGAATGCAGATAAGAGAGGGGGTAGGGGAAGCATGTTAGACACTTGACATTGGTGATATTGTCTGATTCTTTATTCTACTTTGATTTAAGGTTATTTTTCCTTTTGCTGTTTCCTAGCTGTATTTTTTTTTTCCTCTTTCTTTTGCCTCTCTACCTTCTTTGATTCTCCCTCCTGCCTTGTGGAAGAAATGTAGATGCTCTTATATAGATAATGGTGAAGGTGGTGAACACGTAAATGTATGACCATGCAGAAAACCATCGATTATTTACTTGGTATAGAATGTATGGTGACTGAACAAAACCATATTTAAAAAAATGGGTTGATGACAAAACCTCAAGGGCAATATATTGAGTGAAATAAGCCAGACACATTAGGACAATTATTGCAGGGTCTCACTGATAGGAACTAATTATAATATGTAAACTCATAGACATGAAATATAAGGTACCAAGGTATAGGACTAGGCTTAAGAATGGGGAGTGGTTGCTTAGTATGAGCAGAATGTTCAATTAGGATGAACTTAAATGTTTGGAAATGAACAGGGGTGTTGGCAGCAAGATGTGAGAATAACTAACAGTGCCAAATGATGTGTGAATGAGGTGGAAAGGGGAAGCTCAGAGTCATATATGTCACCAGAAGGAAAGTTGGAGGTCAAAAGATGGGAATGTATAAAACTGAATCCTATGGTGGGCAATGTCCATGATCAACTGTACAAATACTAGAAATCACTTCCATGAACCAGAACAAATGTATGACAATACAATTAGAAGTTAATAATAGAGGTTCATATAGGGAAGAACTATATACCTATTATAAACTATATACTACAGTTAGTAGTATTTGAACATTTTTTCATAAACAGTAACAAATGTACTTTATCAATACTATGAGTCAACAATTGAGGGGGGTTGGTTAGGGATAGGGGAAGATTAGAGTTTCCTTTTCTTTTTTTTTCATCTTTCACTTTATTTCTTGTCTGGAGTAATGAAAAGTTTCTAAAAATTGAACAAAAATTAAGTGTGATGGATGCACAGCTGTATGAGGGTACCCAGGGGCAAGTGATTGTACACTTTGGATCTTTGGATAATTGTATGGTATCTGAACAATCTAAATAAAAATGAAAAAAAAAGAAATAGAAGAACTCAAGAAACCAATTACTAGTAAAGGGATTGAATCAATAATCAAAAACCTGCGGTACCAGTTTGAATGTATTATTTCCCCCAGAAAAAGCCATGTTCTTTGATGCAATCTTGTGAGTGGGCAGACATTTAAGTGCTGATTATAATGGAACCCTTTGAGTGTTTCCATGGAAATGTGACACACCAAACTGTAGGTGATAACTCTGATGAGATAATTTTCATGGATGCATGGCCCTGCCTGTTCAGTGTGGGCCTTGATTACTCCAGCAGTATATAAGCTCAGACAGCACTGAGCTTGCTACAGCCAAGAGGGGCACTTGGAATAATACACTGGAAATGAGATGAGCATCAGGTTACAGAGACATTTTGGAGATGGCCCTGAAAGCAGACTTTTGCTCTAGAGAAGCTAAGAGAGGGCAAATGCCCCAAGAGCAACTAAGAGTGACATTTTTGAGGGATTTCAGCCTAGAGAGGAATGTCCTGGGTGAAAGCCATTTTGAAACCAGAACTTTGGAGCAGATGCTAGTCACATGCCTTCCCAGCTACAGAGGTTTTCCAGACACCATTCGCCATCCTCCAGTGAAGGTATCCAATTGTTGATGACTTACCTTGGACAGTTTATAGCCTTAAGATTGTAACTTTGTAACCAAATAAACCCCCTTCTATGAAAGCCAATCGACTTCTGATCTTTTGCATTCCAGCAGCATTAGCAAACTAGAATACCTGCCAATAAAGAAAAGCCCAGAACCAAATGGATTCATAGGTGAATTCTACCAAAAATTCCAAGAATACAACTCTTTCTCCTCAAACTTTTCAAAAAAATTTGTAAAGGATTGAAGAGTCCATAATTTATTCTACAAGGTCAACATTGCATTCATAACAAAACTGCATAAAGATACCAGAAGAAATGAAAAATTCTAGAACAATATCCTATGAATATAGATGCAATAATTCTCAACAAAATACTTGGAAACTAAATCTAACAGCATATTTAAAAATCATACACCATTATCAAGTGGTATTTATCCCTGGTAGGCAAGTTTGGTTCAACATTGTGCCAGTTTGAATGTATTGTGACCCCCAAACGCCATTATCTTTGATGTAGTCTTGTGAGGCAGACATTTTGGTGCTGATTAGATTTGCTTGGAATGTGCCCCACCCAGCTGTGGGTGATGACTCTGATAAGATATTCCCATGGAGACATGTCCCCACCCACTCAGGGTGGGACTTGATCCGCGGAGCCATATAAATGCGCTGACTCAAAGAGAAGGAACTCAGTGCAGCTGTGAGTGACATTTTGAAGAGAAGCAAGCTTGCTAGACAGGAATGTCCTGGGAGAAAGCCATTTTGAAACCAGAACTTTGGAGCAGAAGCCAGCCACGTGCCTTCCCAGCTAACAGAGATTTTCCAGATGCCATTGGCCATCCTCCAGTGAAGGTACCCAATTACTGATGTGTTACCTTGGACAGTTTTTGGCCTTATGACTGTAACTGTGTAGCCAAATAAACCCCCTTTTTATAAAAGCCAATCCTTCTCTGGTGTTTTGCATTCTGCAGCATTAGCAAACTAGAAAAAACATAAAAACTCAATTGACATGATCCACTATGTTAACACAATGAAGAGAAAAGAAATGACCATCTTGACAGATGCACAAAAGTCATTTGACAAAATTCAGCATTCTTTCTTGATAAAAGCACTTAGAATACTAGGAATAGAAGGAATCTTCCTTATCATAATAAAGGGCATATATGAAAATTCTACAGATAATTTTCTACTTAATGATGAAAGACTGAAAACTTTCCATCTAATATGAGGAATAAACAAGGATGTCTACTCTTATTATTATACTTCAACATTGCAGTGGAATTCTTGCTTAAGCCAATAAGCAAGAAAAAGCAATAAAAGGCATCCAGTTGAAAATGCAGAAGTGAAATTCTCTCTATTTGAAGATGACATGATTCTATGTACAGAAAATCCTGAAAGCTCCACAGGAAAATCTTGAAAGCTAATAAATGAATTCAACAAAATGATATGGTACAAGATTTACACCCAAAAGTTTATAGTGTTTATGTAAACAAGGAATGGACAATCAGAAAAGAAATCAAGAAAAAAATTCCATTCCCAATAGCCACACAAAGTATCAAACATTTAGGATAAATCTAACCAAGTGTGTAAATTACTTGTACACAGACAACTACAGAACACTATTAAATGAAATCAGAGAAGTCATAAATAAATTGAAGGATATTCAATGTTCATGAATTTGGAAGACAAACTATTGTTGTGGTAGCTTGAAGTTGAATGACCCCAGAAAATCATGTTCTTAAAGCTAATCCATTGCTGTGGGTGTAATCCTATTGTGGATGGGCCCTTTTGGTTAGATTATTTCAGATGAGGCATGATCCAGGTGGTTCTACATTCCCTTATAGGAGTCCTTTATAAAAGGATGTAACACAAAGAGAAAAGACACAACACTGGGAAAGAAAGTCACAGAAACAGAGGAATCCACTGTAGCCAGAAGCTAGAAGGAATGAAACCTGGAAGAGAAGGAAGAGACAAGAAGATGCCACCAGGTGCCTTGCCATCTGACAGAGCAGTACAGGACAGCTGGCAGCCTGTTTTCAGAAAGAAGGTATTAACTTTATGACATCTTGATTTGGACATTTTTCTCAGACAGAATTGTAAGCTTGCAAGTTAAAAAAAATCCCCATAGTAAATGTTAACCCATTTATGATATAATGTATTTCAGCAGGTTTTACAATCTAAAACAGTATTAAGATGTCCATTTTACCTGAAGCAGTTTATGAATTCAATCTCAATCAAAATTCCCACAATCTTCTTTTCAGAAATGGAAAAGCCAATCATAAATATTTGGAAGGTTAAGGGGAACCAAATAAATAATTCCAATCTTGGAAAACAGGAATAAACTTGGAGAATTCACAATTCCTGATCTTAAATCATGTTACAAAGCCACAATAATCAAAATACAATGGAAGCAGGTGAGACAAGATGGCAGAGTGGTGAGGTGTGGGTTTTAGTTACTCCTCCAGGGTAGTTGGGAGAAAGCCAGGAACTGTGTGGACCAGACATTGCAGAGGAAACTGAGTTGGAAATACTTCATACAACACTCACAAACATGTGGAGCAGCTGAGATCAGTGAAATCTGTAAGTTCTCCCAGCCAGGGGGCCCATACCCCTCCCTGCAAGGTACAGTCCCAAGGAAGGAGGGGCCATTCATGCTGGGAACCAGAAGGGAGAACAGCAGTTGCAACACTGATTAACAAACTCAGACACCTGAACAAAAACTCCAACCATAAATAAACTGAAAGCAGACACCAGAGAATCTGGGAGCAGTCAGCCTGGCAGAGAGGAGACAGGACTAGCTAAAACAGAAAAAAAAAAAACCCCACAAAAATAGAAACAGAGACTTTTTGGAGTTCCAGTGAACATAATACTGAGAAGTGCAGGGCTCAAACAGAATCAGGCACATATGCAAATCCGGGGGGTGAGATCCCTTGGTTGAAAAGCTAGTTTCTCTGTTTTCATGATTGTTTCTTAATTGTACAACTCAACATCTCTGTTTCCTTATTGATCCTCTGTCTAGATGTTTTGTCCATTGATAAGAGCAGTGTATTGAAGTCTTCAACTATTATTGTAGAGGTATCTACTTCTCCTTTCAGTGTTCTCAGTGTTTTCCTCATGCATTTTGGGGTACTCTGGCTAGGTGTATAAATATTTATGATTCTTATGTTTTCTTGATAAATTGACCCTTTTATTAATATATAGTGTCCTTTTTGATCACTTTTAATTGTTTTACTTTTGAAGTCTAATTTGTCTGATTTTAACATAGCTACTCCTGCTTTTTTTCTGGTTGTTGTTTGCAGGAAATGTCTTTTTCTTCAAACCTGTCACTTTCATCCTATTTTTCTTCTTGTGTCTAAAGTGAGTTTCTTATAAACAGCATGTAGATTGGCCCTGCTTTTTAATCCATTCTGCCAGTGCATGTCTTTTTATTGGATAGTTTAATCCATTAACATTTAGTGTTATTACTGTAAGGGCAGTACTTTCTTCTATCATTTTGTGTTTTGAATTTTATATGTCATACCTTTTTTTCTCCCTGTCCTTTTACTCTTCCTGAGAACATTCATTTCAACACTCTTCTGGATATCTCTCTTTTGTACTTTCCTATCAGCCTGTAGCAATCCCTTTAGAATTTCTTGTAAAGCAATTCTCTTTTTTTCACAAACTCTCTCAGTGTCTGTTTGCCTGAAAATATTTTCAACTCTCTCTTACTTTTGAAGGACAATTTTGCCAGATACAGAATTCTTGGTTGACGGTGTTTCTCTTTCAGTATCTTAAATATATCATATCACTTCTTCCACCTCAATGGTTTCTGTTTAGAGAACTGTACATAGCCTTATCAAGCTACCCTTGTATGTGATAGGTTGCTTTTCTCTTGCTGCTTTTAGAATCTCTGGGTCATTGTCATTTGACAATCTTATTAGTGTCTTGGAGTAGTTCTATTAATGTCTATTCTCTTTGGGGTATTCTGCAATGTTTTTTGGATCTGTGATTTTATGTCTTTCAAAAAGCTTTAGAAATGTTCAGTGAATACTGACGCCATTATTCTTTCTGTGTGGGAAACTGAGTCTTCCATGTTGCCTGAGGCATATCTGGGGTGGTGGCTTGGAATGCTGAGCCACAGGCCTGCATAGAATACCATGCAGGCCCACCCTGTAAAGAGGTGTGTCTTGTGACTACCATTGTCTTAAACCTAGATTGGATATACCTGATCTTCTGAAATAAATAGCTGGAGCAAGGCTGCATTGTCGTCCACTTAGCACGAGATACAAGTGGGCCCCCTGCTCCCTTAATTCTTAGCTTTGTGTCTGTGTCTCATTCCTGCGTCGCCCTGTCAGCAATAAGTGGCGCCTGAACAGGGACTTAAGAACTGGACCTGGTTCCTGACAGAAGAATTGCTTGAACGAAGGAGGTACAGCGGCGCTGGAACTTGGGTGGAGGTAACGGCCATGTTTGTATGCGTTCCATTGTAGAACAACTCCCAAGCATTATAAGCAGGGTAATGGGTAATGTTGAAGGACACAATAAATATGTTTCCTATATTTCCCTCTTATGGCAGCTGCTGCGGGCCAGCGGTGTCAAGGTGGGGGAGTCACAAATCTTAGAATTGCTACAGGTTATTGAAAAATACTGCTCTTGGTTCCCTCCCCTTGGCTCCCTTGAACTGCATGACTGGGAGCGGGTAGGTAAGGAATTGAAACAAAAACATATGCAAGGAGTTGATTTACCTGTTACTATTTGGTCTACATGGTCTTTAATTAAGTCTGTTCTTAAAACTTTAAAAACTGATGATGAGGAGGAAGAATATGAGCCTGATGACAATACTGGTCCCAATCCTCTTTTTGATGATGATAAGGGTAAAAAAGATCCAGTAAAATCTCAGGTTTTTTATTCTTGTCAATGCCCCAAACCTCCTTCTGTGCCTTGCTGGGAGGAATGGCCCCCGCCTCCTCTGCTGCCTCTTCCTGCACATAGCTGTACCCCGGCAGTTAAACCTGCCCGCCTCTCTGGCATACAGCAGGGTCTGGCAGAAGCCAGGCGGCAAGGAGATTTAGAGGCCATATGTTGTCCTGTTGCCTTCCCTGTTATGGTTCATGAGGAAGTGCCTCCTGGACAAGACACTAATTATCCTGATGGGGTTTATACTTACTTCCATGAGCATGTCCCATTTGCAGTTCTTAAAGAATTGAAAAAAGCTGTACAAATGTATGGGGTTCATTCCCCTTTTTCAGTTGGCATATTGCAAAGTTTAGCTGAAGGTTCTCATCTAATTCCCATAGATTGGACCACATTAGCCTGTACAGTCCTTAGCCCAGGAGAATATCTACAATTTAGGACTTGGTGGACTGAGCATGCAGAACGACAGGCTGCACACAATTGGCAACAGAAAGTAAATATAAATTTAGATCAATTACTGGGCCAAGGAGCTTATTCCACTGTTGAAAATCAGTCTGTTTATAATGATCGGGCAATTGAGCAGATTCGCCGTTGTTGTTTGCAAGCTTGGAACAAAATTGAAGCTAAGGTTAAAGCTGCACAATCCTTTCAAAAGGTTTTACAAGGGCCAAAAGAATCGTATCCAGATTTCATTGCCCAACTCCAGTAGGCAATACACCGGCAGGTTACTAGTTCAGAGGCTGCCAATACTATTTTGCAGCTGCTAGCATGTAAAAAATGCTAATAAAGATTGTCAACAAGCCATTGCCCCATTTAAAGGTAAAGCTGATCTTACTGGCTATATTCATTTATGCCAAGATATTGGGACTGAAGGTTATAAAGCAGAAATGATGGCTCAAGCCATGGCTAATTTGAGAGTTGGCTCTCGTTTCCCAGGAAAATGCTTTTCTTGTGAAAAAGTGGGTCATACCAGAAAAGAATGTGGTCACTTTAAAAATAAATCAAGCTGTCATTCAGCCCACGGAACCTTTACAACCTGGGCTCCCCAATCCTAGCATGATTCCTGAAAACTGGGCTTTAGTGGTCATTGATATTAAAGACTGTTTCTTTTCCATCCCTTTAGCTGATCAAGATAAGGAAAAATTTGCTTTTACTATTTTTTCCCTTAACAATAAAACCCCTTCTGAATGATATCAGTGGAAGGTTTTACCACAAGGTATGCTAAATATTCCTACAAGATGTCAATATTATGTCAACCGTGCTTTACAGCCTGTCTATTTAAATTTTCCTAAAGCTTATATAATCCATTATATGGATGATATTTTGTGCTCTGCACCTCAGGAGACTGGGGTAGAGGCTTTGTTCTATGCTGTTTGAAGGGCTTTACAGAATGTAGGATTGCATATTGCTACTGACAAAGTGCAACGTACTTTACCTGAACGGTATTTGGGTTCTATTATCAATAGACTTACAATTCAACCTCAAAAGGTACAACTCCACAGAGATGCTGTTACCACCTTAAATGATTTACAAAAACTACTAGGGGATATTAATTGGATTAGCCCCAAAGTAGGTATAGCTAACTATGAACTTTCCAACCTATTTTCTCTCCTTTGTGGAGATTCTAAATTAAACAGCCCTAGATCTTTAACTTCAGCTGCAGAGAAGGAATTACAATTAGTGGAAGCTAAAGTTCACCAAGCTCAGATATCCCGTGTTGATCCTACACAACCTTTATCTCTACTTATCTTTTCCACTCCCAAATCCCCCACAGGCTTGCTTTTGCAAAATGATAAGCTTGTAGAATGGATCTTCTTGCCCAATTATTCTGTAAAATTCATTTCCCCTTATCTAGATCTCTTAGCTACTTTAGTTGCTCAAGCCAGAAAAAAAGGCAAAACAACTCAATGGTTTTGACCTTTGTTTAATTGTGCTCCCTATAACTGCTAAAGAACTCTCAGTTATTTTGCAACAACATCTAGCCTGGCAAATTGCTCTAGCTGACTATGTTGGCCAGGTGGATAATCATTATCCAAAAAATGATCTTTTGCAGTTCATTCAACATACACAATGGATACTGCCTAAGTATACTTCTTGTGAGCCTTTAATCAATGCTCCCATTGTTTTTACTGATGGGTCATCTAAAGGTCGAGCTGCCTATACTGGCCCTAAGTCCAAAGTTTTAGATCTTCCTCATTTCTGTGCCCAGCAAGCTGAACTGGCTGCTGTAATAGCCATCTTAACAGTTATTAACGTGGGGAAGAGGTTATGCTTGTGTTTCCCCAGGTGACGGATGAGCACCACTTTGGATACCGGCCCAACGACTGAAGCCATACCATGAACCCAGCAAAGAAAAGAGAATTCCTATGGGATGTCGAGCCACCAGTGATGCAGTTCCAGGGTCTGACACTGAAGACAACAGTGATCGAGCCAACACCCCAAACTAGGGAAGCCCGACATACAACTTGGGGGCAGATAAAGAAATTATATCTCCGGCATGTGCTCACTCTGGAAATTATACCTATTGGGCTTATATTCCTAACCCCCCATTGCTGCAACAAGGCAACAGTTCATTCAGTTTTCCCTCCTCCTTATTTTGGCTGCCTGGGTCCAAACCATTGTTGGGCATGGAGGCCACGGGGCATAGGCTGTCAAGGACACAAAACTAACCCTCTTGGGGGGCATTGCCCCTCCCTTACATCACCCTTTATGGCCCCGGAGGATGGCTGGTTAGCCAGAGATGGGTAAGATTCCTCAGGGAAGGAACAACCTAAGAGAGGCACAGTCGCAGAGGGGCCATCAGGAGAAAACTTGGGGGCCAACAGAGGTGGGGCACAGAACCTCACCCTCCCAGCTTTGTGAGGGTCTGAACCCTCACCCCTTTTTAAGGGAGGTCTCCTGCCCCTGTGGCTACTTTATTTCCCATGCCCAGCTCAGATCGGAGCCCAAGTGGCAGACAGAGATCTGGCCAGCAGCTAAAATAAAAAGGGGGTTATGTGGGAAACTGAGTCTTCCATGTTGCCTGAGGCATATCTGGGGTGGTGGCTTGGAATGCTGAGCCGCAGGCCTGCATAGAATGCCATGCAGGCCTGCCCTGTAAAGAGGTGTGTCTTGTGACTACCATTGTCTTAAACCTAGATTGGATACACCTGATCTTCTGAAATAAATAGCTGGAGCAAGGCTGCATTGTCGTCCACTTAGCACAAGATGCAAGTGGGCCCCCTGCTCCCTTAATTCTTAGCTTTGTGTCCATGTCTCATTCCTGCATCGCCCTGTCAGCAATATTTCTGCTCCTTCTGCCTTCTCCTCTCCTTCTGGGACACTCATGACACATATATATTCATGCACTTCATGTTGTCATTCAATTCCCTGAGACCCTGCTCATATTTTTCCATTCTTTTCCATCTCAGCTCCTTTATGGAGATGATTGCAGATGACATATCCTCTGGTTTACTGATCTTTTCTTCTGCATCTTGAAATCTACTGTTATATGTCTCCATTGTGTTTTTATCTCTTCTATTGTGCATTTCATTACAATTCTGCCTTTGTTTTTTCAAACTTCCAATTTCTTCCTTATGTTTACCCAATATTATCTTTTCATTGTTACTTTTGAATCCTTATTTATTGTGGAATTGACAAATTTCCAAGTGCATTTCAACAAGCAGTTAGAGAGCAAAGTTAGATGAATGGTATGGGTTACAGTTCCACAGTTTCAGCTACTTCGTCACTGCATAACACAACATACATGCAAAAAGATTACAACTTTCAAAGCATGCATCAACAAATAGTCACATTGGTAACCTCCAAGAAAGTTATGAACCCCAGTACCACAGTTTCAGTTACCGATGTCTTTATATCGTTCATCTCTTTTGCCATATCTTCCCTCTACTCATTGATTTGTGTCTTGAATTGATTTATCATGTGCATTTGAACATCTTTCAATTAGTTGTTTCAATTTCTGTATCTCATTTGAAGTGTTAGTTTGTTCTTTCACTGCCATAGCTACATTTTTCTTAGTGTGACTCATAATTATTTTTTCAAGGCATCTGGTTTCCTTGATTAGTTTATTCTAGAAGTTGTTTCCACACATTTACCTAGGGTTTTCTGGTTGGTTGTTTTTTTCTTTATCTGTTCTTTGGCATACCATTTAACTTATTCTGGACCTCTAACATAGCTTCTGATTAACTGATCAGAATTTTTGGCTCTTGTTATTCTGCATGTTTCCCTGCGTATACATCTCTCTTGCCATCCACATGTCGGATTTGCTCTGTCCTGCAGTCTTACCCCAAAACTATGTGCCCACAGCAGTCTGCCTCTGGGGTTAGGGATTGGATACCACAGTAAGGTCTGTGTGTTCATGTAAAACAGGTCTGCTGGCTCTAAGTGGTATTCCATTTTTCACTGGCCAGCAAGACCTTTGTTGGTTTTAGAGCACTGCTTTAAACATTGGGTTGTTCATATTTCTCAACTTAAAGAAGGCTGGTTCTCCTTGTAGGGGGTGTAGACCAGCTCTGTTTGGCCAGGAATAAGGTTAGCAGAGGTTCTGAGAAGTCTTAAAATTCCCTTGCACTTTCTGGTCCTCCCAGCAGATGGGAAGATTTGTTTGTTGCCCTTTCTATTAAGGGAGAGCAGAGGAAGTGGTCCCTGTGTGTATAGGAAATGAAATTGGCTTGCCTGCTATTGAGAGAGTTACCTGAAGTTTTGTGTGAGAGATAATTGCAGGCCCTTGTGGGGTCCTCTATTCCCTTCAGTCTTCTGCTCCTAGTCCCAAAAGCTCTGAGAGACTGAAGCCAGGGGCTCTAGTTGAGTAGGTAACTAATATTCCAATGCCTTGAGGAGCCAAGGGGCAGTAAGGTTTCCAATGACCCTCATGCTTATAGAGGGCATGGCCCTGAGAGGGGGTTGGGGATTTGGGCACCACTTGGGCAGTGCCCTGGCTGTCTGCATTTAAAACAGGCTCTCAGTGGTGTTTTCCTTTGAGAAAGGTCTGAAAGGTCACATAAACTAGCTCCCTTTGGTGGTTTGGATTCCTGCTGGGCTTTTTACATTTCTATTGTTAAAGGCCTTATAGGCTACATCAATTAATTTTTTTTATTAAGGATATTATAGCATTGTAGAGCTTTTTGGAGTCTAGCCAGAAATGCTTCTTGGTTTTCATTATTCCCTTGGGAGTTTTTTTTTTTTTTTCAGTTTATTATAATTAGCTGCTTTATGTATGGCCATCTGCAGTCTCTTAGTGAGTCAAGTTGTTATAAGGTTGTGAAATTCTTATGTTTCCATCCTGATAAATCCAATCAGGTCCCTCTTGAGGCACTGTGGTGTCTTTTACAGTGCTATTATTGGGTTCCTGTCTATTTAAGGTGTCTGCATGTGTCTGAACTGCTAGCTATACTTGTTCTTTTCTTTGGGGGTGAGGCAGGTAGAGAGAATGACATGGATATCTCACCAGATGAGGTAATAGGACAGAGTGAGTTACTGAATTTTTTAAGAAATTGAGTAGGGTCAGTAGGGTACAAGCCTAGGCATTTCTTAACTTGGTAAAGCCAGAAAGAGAGAATTGAACAGGGATGCTGATGACCCTTTGTGGTCCAGACACTTCTTGCAAGGGAAGGATAGGCTGAGGAGTTTTTTAAGAGGGCTTGAAACAGGTGACGGGCTTAGAGAAGAGGATTTTTTTGGAAGGGGAGATTGAAGAAGTAAAATCTGGAAGGTGGAGCAGGAGGAGCAGAGGGATGGTCTGTGGCTTCTCTCAAAGGTAACTTGGACATATGGAACTTCATTTCATTTGCCATTCTGTTGACAGAATCTGTCAAGGTTAGTGAGAATTTGGGAATCAAAGGTCCCATTTTCAGGCAACTTAGAGATGTTGTTTAATTTGTATTGGGCCAGACAGCATTGACCCTATGCATTTACAAGGCAACCTATGGGGGTGTCCCATCATGGGATGGAGGATATGTTGCTCATAAGGAGGCCTGAGAGGAGCCTGAGGGTAAGAATGACCTTTTAAGTTCAGTGGACATGAGGTGAACAACACAGACGTCCTCATGAGTCACCCTCAAGGTCCAAAGAAGAGAATTATTCCTGGACAGAACCAGGATGAGGGGGCATTCCCACCTAATATTCTCTACCTCATCTTAGGATTTTAATTTCAGCAGGGAAGAGAAATTCAGGACATGAGTAGATGGCTTACACCTAGGCTAGATAAGAGGTTGGTGTTGATGTTTAAATGGCAAAGGAAGGTGTTGCCTCACATTCCCGGGTTTCTGGACCAAATGTAAGGTAGTTTAGCTTGAAAGATGGGTGACAGGGCCAAATGGCTGCAACAATAAAAAGCTTATTGAGAGAAGCCCCAGGGTGGCCCAAACAAGCAGAAAGTCACTGCTTGGTGGGAAAGCCATGCAGTCAGGGTGTTACACAGGGTCTTGGAAATGTAAGGTATATGAGCTCTGGTCAATAGGGGATTACACATAGTTTATCTTGTAACTTTGGCAATGCCTCATTTTTAGATTCAAGTAGGAGATGTGGGGAAGGGGGAGCAGCAGTGAGACATAAACAGGAGAAATGGCATGAAATGGGTGGGCAATGATGCAGCCTGTCTTTACAAAAGAGGGAAATGTGGGAGGTTACCAGGTCTCAGACCTAACAGGGCAAGGAGCCATGTTCCTCAAGAAAGACACAAAAAACAGAGAGGGGGGCTGTGCTGAAAGTATCTCTCTACATTGGCCAGGGTTTGGGACCTGCTGTGAATGGGGAACCTGATTCCCACTAGTGAAGTTGACCTTGCTCTGCCTCTTCTCTTTGTGAGCATAATATGGTTCTGTCCAGTGCTGAATGAGATGTGCTCCTGTTGGGTACACCAACACTTTTATTGGGGTGGGTTAACATCTCTTCATGTGTCTCTCATTTTGATCTACAGAGTGAGATGTGGCTACAAATGGAATTTGATTTTGCTTTCAGAATGTCAGATATTGCTTATACTATATGATACACTATTCCCACCAAAAAAGATAGGAAAATTTTCCTCTTCATATGGAAAGAGTATTATTATTCTGATTCTCACAGTCTGAACCAGTGTTCTGAGGGTTATATTAATTAGTTATTTAAAACTGAGAATTGAATTTCATGAAGGTTGCCTTTTTACATTGGAATCTTTATCCAGAAAAGTTTCTGCATTAAGCAATTAATACTCATTTTACTTAAGCCTATATTCTGCAACAGGAAAAACAGTTTTCTATTTCTTTCTGCCTTTAATATTCTCTGTACAATTTGATATTTTGTTTTAAGAATTTATGAAGCTGTATACTCATATTTCTAAGTGTGTATATCAATTAATGTACCCTCCATGGGTATGGATTAGGTCAATAATCCATATGTCCATCAAGAAAATTAAGTTTTTCCAACCTGAATGATTTTTCTGCTTTTTTCCCTTGTAATTTTAATTACACAAAATTCACTTTCATTAAAAATTAAGATGATCATTTATTGTTTGCATATTTCCCTCATATGTGTGTATTCATTCCATGAGATGGAAAATTATCTTCATTTTTAAAAAATTGTCTTAAATGATATTTAATGCTTAAAATTGTGTAAATAAACACACATAATTACCCTTAGTAATCTAGCAATTTTAAGACTGATTTATTTTCTGATAACAAACAGATGCAAAGTCATCCTTTATAATTTTTGAGTAAAGTACCTAAAGGTTTTACAATGTCTCATTGTCCTCTTAGTTGTCTCAATACATTTGCATTCATTTAAAAAATGCTTATCTTCTTTCTTATTTGAAATTTGTATTTATTCCAATGCTTTTCAGTCTTGAGATGTTTGTTTAAAATCTAGAATGGGCCCCCTGAGAGCTGATTGATTGGATCTCCATACATTGCAGCTAAATGGTTGACAAGATTTTGTTTAATGATATGTAGGATGAGAGCTGCCACAATTTGAGTTGGTCCCACCAATCCACATAGGGAGACACTCTCCTCTAGGTTTCAATTAAGAAGTGCTGCCCAGAGACCCCCTTAGATATTTTAAGCCTGCACAAGATAGATTGCTGAAGGCTGAGTACTGTTGGTGTTAATATGAAGAGGCTAAGCAAAGTCTAAATCAGCATCCAGGACTTAATGTTATATGTTCATTCTCTCAGCTAAAGGTCACATTTTTCTGAATTTTAAGATGTCTGAAACATCAATCTATGTTTCTACATCTGTATATATTATTACCTAAGGTTCCTTCTCCTGCTCATTTAACACCAACTGTGAGATGTTTCCTTCTAAACTGTATGAAAATCAAATCATGAATACCATCTCATTGTCTTCATCACTGAGGATTTAAGTTTTGTACTTATTGAGTAGTATTTTGATGCTGTTTTCATTCAGGATAAAAGATAAGTGTATTTTTTCTTTATTAGAGAAGCTGTGGGTTTACAGAAAAATTATGCATAAATAACGGATTCCAATAAACAAAGTTATTGTTAACTCTTTGCATTGGTGTGGCATATTTATTACAATTGGTGATAGCATATTTTTATAATTGTGCTATTAACTATCATCCATGGTTTACCTTAGGGTTCACTGTTTTTATAGTGTAGTTGAATGGGTTTAGCATTTAATTGTTTTTTACCCTATATACAATCTAACATTTCTCCTCATAGGTCCTGTTAATTAAGATTTACTTGCACTAAAATTCTATGAAAGATTTCCTGGGATACATGATATGAACATGCTTACTGAAAATATTATTTAATCTTGAATAGGCAGTTGGACAAATCATAGTTGGATTTCAGACATTTGATCCTCATTTAGATCCTACTGCTGCTACATCAAGATTCTGGGATCCCAGAGCCTGGACCATTCCTAGAATTCTGTGAAACTAAAACACACAGCAGCCTCCATTACCCAGAGCAGTTGATCAAAATGTAACCAACCTCACTCAAATGGAGGGAACACTTAGATGGCCAGTTCTCCCCCTGCATTACCTAAACATTTCCAAGATCCACTGATTTCCAGAATTGAGAATACTACTCCCTTCCTAGTATGTAGCTAACCTAAATGTTACAAGAATCCTTTATCTCATACCCACTGGAATCTTTGTTTCAAGCATCTATAACTGGCCTTGCTGAATCCTGCCTAAATGTGTTGTACTTTCACACTGAGTTCTGAATTGGCCAATATCAGAGCAGCTTGACTGACTTTTTGCTATACTCCTGTAAGTAAGTCCCTGCAATAAAGTTTATGACTCACTCCATTCCTGGTGTTTACTTTGGTCTCAGTGGCAGACTAGCCCCCACAGGCCAGAACAGAGATCATTTACATTTGTTCAAAAATGCTTATTTTCCAATACTTTCCTATATTAACATGTTACAGTTGCTCCAGATATAGTTTGTTCTGTGTCCAAAGTTAGAAATATCACCCCCACACATCCTTTTAGGAACAAGTCATTTTGGAGTTTAAGTTTGCCAGAGCTGGAAGAACAGAAACCCATTTTTAGAAAGAAGACTGGTAAAATTCAGTTCATGGGGGCAGCTTTTTATTTATGGTCATATGTTGTTCTATGATTTTATTTGCTTCTCAAATATTGGGCAGCTATAGAAGCACAATTTTGTTAAAGAAGCATAGGGGCAATGAACTTATTCTCACATAGAGGACAAACGAAACTCAACTATAACTATTGGATAGGAAAAAATGGAATGAGGCAATTTTACAGGGTTAAATAGAACATGTAACAGTAATATTTCCCTTTCCATAAACTTACCCACTTTTTAATTTTAAATTCTACATTACTTTATGAACTTTAGCCACGTTATGATCCAGTGGCCTACAATAGAAAAAATTGTCACACATGTATAATACATGCTTATTTTGTGTCTTTGCAAATTTTTAATTTTAATATAGTATGCTTGAGGTAGATTGAATTATTAACATTTTTTAAGTATGTACTACTTTTTTGAGTTAACACTACCCATAATTTAAGTCACTGAATTCTCTTCATATTAGCTTATTGGATACACACACTCACAACGAATATTTTTCAAGTAGATGAGCACTTCAGTATATGTGTCCTTTCAGTCCTCTACATATGGATCTTTTAATGAGATTATTCAGATACCATACAACTATCCAAAGATCCAAAGTGTACAGTCAATTGCCCATGGCACAACCATACAGCTGTGCATCCATTTACACAATTATCTTTTTCAATTTTTAGAACATTTTCACTACTCCAGAAAAGAAACAAAGACAAAAAAGGGAAACTCACATCCTCCCAAACCCCTAACCATGCCCACCCCTGTGTTATTGATTCATAGTTTTGGTGTATTACATTTGTTACTGTTGATGAAAGAATGTTAAAATACTACTAACTGTAGTATATAGTTTGCAATATGTATATATATATATATTTTTTTCCCTATATGCCTCTCTATTATTAACCTCTGATTATAGTGACATACATTTGTTCTAGTTTGTGAGAGAGATTTCTAATATTTGTATAGTTAATCATGGACATTTTCCACCACAAGATTCACTGTTTTATACATTCCTATCTTTTAACCTTCAACTTTCATTCTGGGGACATGTGTGACTCTGAGCTTACCCTTTCCACCAACTTCACACCCCTTTTAGCACTGTTTATTATTCTCATTACATGGTACCATCACCCCTCCCCATTTCCAAATATTTAAGTTCACCCTAGTTGAACATTCTGCTCATAATAAGCAACAACTCCCCATTCTTTAGCCTCATTCTATATCCTGGTAACTTATATTTCATGTCTATGAGTTTACATATTATAACTAGTTCATATCAGTGAGACCCTGCAATATTTACCTTTATGTGTCTGTCTTATTCTACTCAATATAGTGGCCTCAAGGTTTCTTCATCAACCCATTTCTTTTAAGATGTTTTTGTTCAAACACTATACATTCCATCCTAAGTAAACAATCATTGTTTTCCTGTATAGTCACTGTATTAGTTAGGGTTCTCCTTGGAAACAGAATCAATGAGAGATGTCTCTTATTATCAAATTGTAAAAGTGACTCACGCAACTGTGGGAGCACACGAGTCCAAATTCTGCAGAGCCATCAACAAGCTGTCAACTCCAAGGAAGATGTCCAACGAACTCCTCAGGAAACGAACTGACAACTTTGATGAACTCCTCAGGAAACGAACCGGCAACTTTGACGAGATCCCCAGGAAATGCTTCACTGAGCAGCTGAAGAAGTGAAGGTTCTCTAACCATCTGGCTTATAAGCCTCCAACTGATCACCTGGACCAAATCCAGCCAATTGCATTCTCTTGCTGTGGAAGCATGCCCCTTGATGAGTCATTAGTCAGCTGCAGTCAATTGACTGATGATCTGACAAACCAGCCTGTTGGTTTATTAACCAGCCTCAAATAGCCTCACAGCAATCGTCAGGCCAGTGCCCGCTTGACCAGACAGCTAGGCCACCTAGCCGAGTTGACACATGAACCCAACCATCACAGTCCACCCCTTGTCAACTTGGCAGTTGTACACATCACCTAAAACCATATCTTCAAAATGAATGTTACAGCTTATGCCATATGATAAGGGGATAAGACAGAGAAGAAAGCAAAAATATTTTCTTCACAGACAAATACAAACATAATCATAATAAAACGAGGAGGAAATATTCATATCATCATAGTCCTTGTTTCTGTAACTGGTCACGTGGCCATAGTTCATATTTATCACGACCTTCTTCCACTACCCATTCCATGTTCCCTTTACCCTCAGCAAGCACTTCAGCTGACCGTGGTTCTTTGCCTGGTGAGGTGACCCAAACCTTCATTCCTGAAGTTTCTTGGCCATTGGTAGTCCTGCCTGGATTGGGTTGTTGCAGTTTTCCATTGACTTGAATCATGGGGCATGGTAGTACTAAGAGATGCCCCAGGGGATCTCCTGTATGCCAGGAAAACTCTTCTTTACTTCCATTGTGCAGTTGCAGTGCTATTTCCCCTTGATAGTCAGGATCAATCACCCCAGCCAGTACAGTAATCCCCTTACTTGCCTGTTGATTCAGAGGCATAAGAAGCCCAAAGTGGCCAGGTGGCAGCCTTAACTTCCAGTTCAATGGGATTATTGTTGTGTTTCCTGGTGGAAGCACTCCTCCTTTTGGAACAAAGACTTGTAGACCAGCAGAGCTTAAACTTGCAGGGACAGGAAGCAAAAATGTCCCTAGTGGATCACTAGGAGTGATAGTGAGTGGTGCCACTCCTGTTTCCACCCCTTGATTCCTGGACCCATGAATCCTGGCTATGGGAGAAACAGCACCATAGAGTGGACGCTGATTCAGAGCATACACAGCCTCCTGGAGAACACTGCCCCAGCCCTGCAAGGTATTGCCACCTAGTTGGCACCGTAATTGAGTCTTCAATAGGCCATTCCACCGTTCTATCAACCCAGCTGCTTCTGGATGATGGGGGACATGGTAAGACCACAGAATTCCATGAGCATGTGCCCATCCCCTCACTTCATTTGCTGTGAAGTGGGTTCCTTGGTCTGAAGCAATGCTGTGTGGAATACCATGACGGTGGATGAGGCATTCTGTAAGTCCACGTATTGTAGTTTTGGCAGAAGCATGTCATGCAGGGAAGGCAAACCCATATCTGGAGTATGTGTCTATTCCAGTAAGAACAAATTGCTGCCCTTTCCATGATGGAAGTGGTCTGATGTAATCAATCTGCCACCAGGTAGCAGGCTGATCACCCTGAGGAATGGTGCCATATCAGGGACTGAGTGTGGGTCTCTGCTGCTGGCAAATTGGACAATCAGCAGTGGCTGCGGCCAGGTCAGCCTTGGTGAGTGGAAGTCCATGTTGCTGAGCCTATGCATAACCTCCATCCCTACCATCATGACCACTTTGTTCATGAGGCCATTGGGCAATGACAGAAGTTGCTGGGGAAAGAGGCTGATTGATATCCACCAAACAGGTCATTTTAACCACTTGGTCATTAAAATCTTCTGAAGTCACCCTCTGGTGAGCATTCACATGGGACACAAATATCTTCATGTTATTTGCCCACTCAGAAAGGTCTATCCACATACCCCTTCCCCAGACTTCTTTGTCACCAATCTTCCAATCATGTTCCTTCCAAGTCCCTGACCATTCAGCCAAACCATTAGCAACAGCCCAGGAATCAGTATACAGATGCACCTCTGGCCAGTTCTCCTTCCAAGCAAAGTGAACAACAAGGTGCACTGCTAGAAATTCTGCCCACCAGGAGGATTTCCCCTCACCACTGTCCTTCAGGGATATCCCAGAAAGGGGCTGCAGTGCTGCAGCTCTCCACTTTTGGGTGGTACCTGCATATCGTGCAGAACCATCTGTAAACCAGGCCCGAGTCTTCTCTTCCTCAGTCAACTGACTGTAAGGAACTCCCCAAGATGCCATAGCTGTGGGCTGGGAAAGAGAAGGAAAGGTGGAAGGAGTGGGGGCCATGGGCATTTGGGCCACTTCCTCATGTAACTTACTTGTACCTTCAGGACCTGCTTGAGCTCTATCTCATATATACCATTTCCATTTTATGATGGAGTGCTGCTGTGCACGCCCAACTTTATGGCTTGGTGGGTCAGATAACAACCAGCTCATGATAGGTAACTCAGGTCTCATGGTAACTTGGTGGCCCATGGTTAAGTGTTCTGTCTCTACTAAGGCCCAGTAGCAGGCCAACTGTTGTTTCTCAAATGGAGAGTAGTTATCTGCAGAGGATGGTAAAGCTTTACTCCAAAATCCTAAGGGCTTGCGTTGTGATTCTCCTATAGGAGCCTGCCAAAGTCTCCAAACAGCATCTCTATTTGCCACTGACACTTCCGGCACCATTGGATCAGCTGGATCTTATGGTCCAAGCGGCGGAGCAGCTTGCACAGCAGCCTGGACCTGTTGCAGAGCCTCACCTTGCTCCAGTCCCCACTCAAAACTAGAAGCTTTTCTAGTCACTCAGTAAATGGGCTGGAGTAGCATGCCTAAATGAGGAATATGTTATCTCCAAAACCCAAAGAGGCCAACTAAGCATTGTGCCTCTTTTTTGGTTGTAGGAGGGGTCAGATGCAGCAGCTTATCCTTCACCTTAGAAGGAATATCTCAACAGTCCCCACACCACTGGACACCTAGAAATTTTACTGAGGTGGAAGGCCCCTGTATTTTTGTTGGATTTATCTCCCATCCTCTGCCACACAAATACCTTACCAACAAATCTAGAGTAGTTGCTACTTCTTGCTCGCTAGGTCCAATCAACATGATATCGTCAATATAATGGACCAGTGTGATGTCTTGTGGGAGGGAGAAATGATCAAGATCCCTGCAGACAATATTATGACATAGGGCTGGAGAGTTGATATAACCATGAAGTAGCACAGTGAATGTAAACTGCTGGTCTTGCCAGCTAAATGCAAACTGTTTCTGGTGGTCCTTTCTGACAGCAATTGAGAAAAAAGCATTTTCCAGATCAATAGCTGCATACCAGGTACCAGGAGATGTGTTGATTTGCTCAAGCAATGATACCACATCTGGGACAGCAGCTGCAATTGGAGTCACCACCTGGTTAAGCTTATGATAATCCACAGTCATCCTCCAAGACCCATCTGTTTTCTGCACAGGCCAAATAGGAGAGTTGAATGGGGATGTGGTGGGAATCACCACCCCTGCATCCTTCAAGTCCTTAAGAGTGGCATTAATCTCTGAAATCCCTCCAGGAATCCGGTATTGCTTCTGGTTCACTACTTTACTAGGCAGGGGCAGCTCTAGTGGCTTCCACTTGGCCTTTCCCACCATAATAGCCCTCACTCCAGGAGTCAGGGAACCAATGTGAGGATTCTGCCAGTTGCTGAGTATGTCTATTCCAATTATGCATTCTGGCACTGGGGAAATAACCACAGAATGGGTCCAAGGACCCACTGGACCCACTGTGAGACGGACCTGGGCTAAAACTCCATCAATCATCTGACCTCCATAAGCCCCAACTCTGACTCGTGGACCAGAGTGACGTTTTGGGTCTCCGGGAATTAATGTCACTTCTGACCCAGTGTCCAATAATCCATGAAATATCTGATCATTTCCTTTTCCCCAATGCACAGTCACCCTGGTAAAAGGCCGTAGGTCCCCCTGGGGAAGGCTGGGAGGAAGATTAACAGTATAAATTTTTGGCAGTGTGACATGGTCCTTCTCCAAGGGTACCCAGCCTTCCCTTCATTCAAGAGGCTCTGGATCTGTAAACTGTCTCAAGTCTGGGAATTGATTAAGGGGCCGTGACTCTCTGTTTTTGTAATTCAAGGGAGATTTTTGTTCACGTGGCCTAGAATTCTTCTGCTTATATAATTCAAACAAGAATTTAGTCTATTGCCCATCTATTTTACTCCATGATCCACTAGCCAATGCCATAAGTCTCTGCAAGTCATATTATTTTGATTGCTGCTTTGAGCCTGTTTTCCATTATGGTAGCCCTGTCCACCTTGTCTGTAGCAATTAACTGCAGCCACTTGGCTTCTGCTGACTCAGGACCCGATTATCCCCATTGTGTTTAAGGATTCCAGTTCAGTGACAGCAGTTCCTACAGTAATATCTGACCTACAGAGAAGGGTGACTACAGAGCTCTTCAGGGATGATGGAGCTATTTTCCCAAATTTATTCCTTACAGTCCTGGTAAAAGCTGTGTCCTCTGGACATTCCAGGGCTGTGTGAGCAGGTTTTCCATGATAAATCCACTCTAACATTCCAATCTCTCTAAGCCTTTGAATCCCCTCCTCCACATTATACCAGGGCAGTTCTGGCATTTCAACTTCTGGTAATGCCAGCCACCTTTTGATCCATGTTTCAGCCAGCTACCCAAACAAACTGTTAACACCCTTTCTAACCCCTCGAGCTACAACATTGAATGCAGAATCTCTGCTTAGTGGGCCCGTATCAGTAAATTCAGCCTGATCCAACCTTATATTCCTTCCACCATTATCCCACACTCTCAATATCAATTCCCACACATATTCCCCTGGTTTCTGTCTGTATAAGTTGGAAAACTCATACAGTTCTTTTGGAGTATAGCGTACTTCCTCCTGGGTCACACTTTGTACCTCACCCTTTGGGGCTTGTTGGGACTTGAGCCTAGTTATAGGTCTTGAAGCAAAAACTGGTGGTGGGGGTGGGTCATGAAAAGAGTTAGAATTATCTCTCAAGCCATTCACCTCAGGGCACTCTGTTGCATTTTCATCTCTTAAAACAGGATTAATCTCTCCAGACAAAAGAGTGAGGGCTGCTTCCGCAGGGGAGGTGATTACAAGATTAGCAGGCATTGAAGGGTTAATCTCCTTAGGTGGGAGTTGCGTGGCAGGCTCCTTAGGGCAGACTGGAGGCAGAGAAGCTGTTTCCCCAGGACAGCCCTCTACAGGTAAATCTAACAATGACCCAGCAGAATCCAGGGTTCCAATGTCCTCACTGTCATTATTATCAATCCATATGTCCCCATCCCAAGTTTCCAGGTCCCATTCTTTTCCAATCAATGCCTTTACTTTAACAGCAGACACCCTGAGAGGTTGAGATTTTACTTTACACTGTAAATGTGCTACTCACACAATAAGAGACTGATTTTCTGAAACCTCCAGTCTGTGGGCACAGGAAATAAGATTTTCTTTCAGGGCACAGATGGAACCCTTTAATCTGTCATACGGCATTCAAGTTTTGAATTTGAAGCCTTTAGCTCATCCCTTTCTCTTACAACTGTATCCAAAGTATCTAAGAGCAGCCAGCCAACATCATTATACCTCCTAATACTGCAAAACTCTGTGAAAGTGTCGAAAATGCTGTCACCCAGAGCCTCGCTTCGCACTAGAGCACAATTAGGAGAATCAAATGGTGCTATTTTGCATATTTCCTTTGCCAACTCCTGCCATGGACTCTTAGTACCCTCTTGATTATTGGAAATAGAGTCATTAGTGCCTCTGAATCTAATCAGAGTAGAAAACAAATTGTAAAAGCCCATTTTAAGATTCCGTTTCTCAAGAACCACTCTCGGTACCAAGTTATATTAGTTAGGGTTCTCCTTGGAAACAGAATCAATGAGAGATGTCTCTTATTATCAAATTGTAAAAGTGACTCACGCAACTGCGGGAGTGCATGAGTCCAAATTCTGCAGAGCCGTCAACAAGCTGTCAACTCCAAGGAAGACGTCCGACGAACTCCTCGGGAAATGAACCAACAACTTTGACAAACTCCTCAGGAAACGAACCGGCAACTTTGACGAACTCCTCAGGAAATGAACCGACAACTTTGATGAACTCCTCAGGAAACGAACTGGCAACTTCGACGAGATCCCCAGGAAATACTTCACTGAGCAGCTGAAGAAGAAGTTAAGGTTCTCTAACCGTCCAGCTTATAAGCCTCCAACTGATCACCCGGACCAAATCCAGCCAATTGTATTCTCTCACTGTGGAAGCATGCCCCTTGATGAGTCATTAGTCAGCTGCAGTCAATTGACTGATGATCTGACAAACCAGCCTGTTGGTTTATTAACCAGCCTCAAATAGCCTCACAGCAATCGTCAGGCCAGTGCCCGCTTGACCAGACAGCTAGGCCACCTAGCCAAGTTGACACATGAACCTAACTATCACAGTCACATATTTATGTATTGAACACCATTGCCACTCTCTAAATAAGGACATTTCTTCCACAAAGATGGAGGAAGAGTCAAAGAAGACAGAGAGACAAAAGTAAAAGGCAAGAGAAAGAGAGAAAATCAAACAGACCAAAAACTTGATAGCTTGAAGGTGACAAAAGGAAAGATAGCATTAACCTAAAGTAGAATAAAGAGTCAGACAACATCACCAATGCCTGGAGTCCCATACCCATCCCCTATTCCCCACCCCCCATATGCATTTAGCTTTGGTATATTGCTTTTGTTACGTTAAAGGAAGCATAATACAATGTTTCTGTTAATTCTAGCCTCTAGTTTACATTGATTGTATTTTCCCCCAATCCCACCCTATTTTTAGCACCTTGCAATATTGACATTCATTTGTTCCAACTCATGTAAAAACATATTTGTTGGAGGAGGATGTAAGATGATGGCATAGAGAGGAGTGGAAGCTAAGTAGTCCCCATGGAGCAACTAAAAAAAAACAGAATCAACAAGTAAATAATCCAGAATAACTGCAGGGGGACAGATGTGACCATCCACTCATCATACACCAACCTGAATTGGGAGGAACATCCAAGATCACAGCATAAAATCTGTATGTATGAACTGTGGATCCAAGTCAGGAGACCACTACCCCACAGTCTGAGTTACAAACCCTCATGGTGCCAGAGAGAAGCTTTTGCTCAGCAAGCAAATATAGCTCAGCTGAGCTCCAACTGAGGTTTTAGTTAGCAAGTGTGAACTGCTCATTATGAGGTATGAATTCCCAACAAGTAGACAGAGGATTTGGGTGATGACTACCCTTGGAAAGCTGGAGGGTCACTTCAGACTAGCTCTGTTCCTTTCTCAACTCAGTGGAGAAATCCTCAGCCATTTTCAGTTCCCAGTTCTGTGACCCGGACAAGGGTGTGGCACAGGCAGAGAGAGACCATTGAAATGCTTATGACCTCTCCCTAGGGCATCTATCTTCTCTAAGAGGAAAGGGGTTGGGCCCAGCTCTACTACCTGCCTTTCATTCAGAACTTACACCAGTCAAGAATTATAGTCTAATCTTTCCATCAGGAAGAGAGCAACTCTGCATGGCCTGGAGCCCAGAGCTTCCCTTCAGGGATGACATGCACTAGTGACATAGCACAGCCTTCCCTCAACAGAGGTCCTGGAAGATCACAGCTGAGAAGGGGGGTCTTCTCAGAAAACCCAGGGATGCTACATCAATGCTGGTGGTTTGTGGGTCAGCGACAAAGAAAATCTGGGGTAAAACTGAAATGAAGGCTTAGACTCTTGCAACAGCCTTGAATCTCTGGAAACACCTGGGAGGTTTGAATATTAAAGCAGCCCTGCCTCCCTGAACACCCAGACACATGCACCATGTTCAGGGTGGACAGCTCCAACAAAAAACCCAATCTGAGTTCACCAACTGAACCCCACAAAAATCATTTCCCCACACATCACAGAGACAAAGGTGGGGAGAACTGACTTGAGAAGTATAGGTGACTTGCAGACACCATCTGCTGGTTAGTTGGAGAAAGTGTATGCCACCAACTTGTGTATCTGTAAAGTTAGATTTTTTTTACAACTTGAAAAAACCCTATCAAGCAAAGCAAATGCCAAGAGGTCAAAAACAACAGAAAACCTTAATATATATGATAAAACCAGATGATATGGAGAACCCGATCCCAAACACCCAAATCAAAATATCAGAAGAGGCACAGTACTTGGCACAATTAACCAAATAATCACAATTGAGGAATGGAAACATGGTGCAGGATATAAAAGACATGAAGAAGGCCATGGAACAGGATAAAAGGGACGTAAAGAAGAACCTAGAAGAGCATAAAGAAGAAATTGCAAGATTAAATTAAAAAATAGAAGATCTTATGAAAATAAAAGAAATTGTTGGCCACATTAAAAACTCTGGATACTCACAATACAAGATTAGAGGAAGTTGAACAATGACTCAGTGTCCTAGAGGTCCACAGAACAGAAAATGAAATAAAAAAAGAAAGAATGGAGAAAAAAATAAAAAAGTCAAAAGACCTCAGGGATACAATAGGTAAAATAAAACATCCAAATTTAAGACTCATTGGTGTCCCATAAGGGGAAGAAAAGTGTAACGGTCTAGAAAGAGTATTCAAAGAAATTGGGGAAAGCTTCCCAAACCTTCTACACAATATAAATACACAAAGCATAAATGCCCAGTGAACTCCAAATAGAATAAATCCAAATAAACCCACTCCAAGACATATTCTGATCAGACTCTCAAATACTGAAGAGAAGGAGCAAGTTCTGAAAGCAGCAAGAGAAAAGCAATTCACCACATACAAAGGAAGCAACATAAGACTAAGTTGTGACTACTCAGCAGCCACCATGGAGGTGAGAAGGCAGTGTCATGACATGTTTAAAACTCTGAGAGAGAAAAATTTCCAACCAAGAATAGTTTATCCAGCAAAACTCTCCTTTGAATTTGAGGGAGAGCTTAAATTTTTCACAAACATATACTGAGAGAATTTGCCAATAAAAGACCTGCCCCACTTCAGATACTAAAGGGAGCCCTACTGACAGAGAAACAAAGAAAGGAGAAAGAGATATAGAGAATTTTAACAGACATATATAGAACCTTACATCCCAAATCACCAGGACATTCATTTTTCTCTAGTGATCATGGGTCTTTCTCCAGAATGGACCATATGCTGGGACATAAAACAAGCCTCAATAAATTGAAGAAAAAAACAAACAAACAAACAAAAAAAAAAAAAAACACAACTGAACATATTCAAAGCACAATCTCTGACCACAACAGAATACAAATAGAAGTCAACAATTTTTGAATTGCAGCTGCACTATTTACTGCCTATATGATACACAATACACAAACTCTAATGACAAATCAATGGTTTTGAACTCAATGTAAAACATGTAACTTTTGACAAGAACTATATAAAGGTGGGGGAATGGAGAAGTATAGGTACATAGTTTGTGTGTCCTATTGAAATTAAGTTGGTTTCAAAGAAAAGCAAAATTGTTATGGATTTGAAAGTTTAATTTTAAGCCCTACAGTAAACACAAAGAAATTATCAGAGAATATGACTATAGAGATGAAAAGTAGGGTATGGGTTAAGAGAAATGGGGGAAGGGGCAATGGGGAGTTAAGAAATGAGTGTAGGTTTGCCGTTTGAGTTGAAGGGAAATTTCTAGTAATGGATTGTGGGAAGTGATAGCATTACAACATTCTAAATGTGATTAATCCCACTAATGGAATGCTAGAGAGGGGGTGGAATGGGAAGATCTAGGCTGTATATATCTTTCCACAA
Source organism: Choloepus didactylus (assembly GCF_015220235.1). Classification (NCBI taxonomy): domain Eukaryota; kingdom Metazoa; phylum Chordata; class Mammalia; order Pilosa; family Megalonychidae; genus Choloepus; species Choloepus didactylus. The sequence goes on from NC_051332.1 coordinate 13,551,983, forward strand.
TTGAGGAAAAAGAAAGTCTAAATAGATGACAATTGAATGCCAAGGATGACCCTGGATGGGATCTGAGGATGGAGGACAGGAGGCTCAAAGGGACACAGTTGAGACATAAGGAAAAGGAAATATAGAATGTAAGCTTTGTATCATTGTTGAATCTCTTGCACTTCTTAGTTGCACTTAATGGGATTGCATAAAAGAATGTTCTTGTTCATGGGAATTGTATATGTGAATTATGGTGTTTGTTCAAGGGTTTGTGCAGCTAGCTCTCATATGATCAGAAGACAGAGCAATAGATGATGGATGATAGGAAGAGAGGGAGGGAGGGAGGGAGGGAGGGAAAGAAATATTGATGTGAGAACTTGATAAAGTTAGTGGATTGGGGTATCGGGGTAGGGGGGGTCAGGGAATGCTGGAGTTCTGTGTATGGGGTTTGTATTTTTGCAACTGTTCCTATAACTTTGAATTTTATTTTAAAATAAAATTTAAAAAACAAAACAAAACAAAACATATTTGTTCCTTTTATTACAATCATTGAGCAACCTAGGTTTCCCTGAGTTACACAGTTCCAATCTTTATCATTCATCTTTTTTTCTGGTGTCCCACATGATCCCAGCCTTCCTCTTTCAACCTTTTCACAGTCATCTTTGATCAGTGTACTTACATTGCTGTGCTACTATCACCCAAAATTGTTTTCCAAACCTCTCACTCCTGTCTTTTCCTTTCTATCTGCAGTGCTTCCTTTAGTGTTTCCTATAGAAAAGTTTCTCATTCACAAACTTGGTCATTGTCTGTTTGTCAGAGAATATTTTAAGTTTCCCCTCATATTTGAAGGATAGTTTTGCTGGATATATGATTCTTGGTTGGTGGTTCTTTTCTTTCAGTGTCTTAAATACATCACCCCACTTCCTTCTTGCCTCCATGGTTTCTATTGAGGAATCCACACATAGTCTTATCAAGCTTCCTGTGTATGTGATAGATTGTTTCTCTCTTGCTGCTTTCAGGATTCTCTGTTTATCTTTGATGTTTGATAATCTGATTATTAAGTGTCTTGGCATACATCTATTCAGATTTATTCTGTTTGGGGTATGCAGCACTTCTTGGATCCATAATTTTATGACTTTCATAAGAGATGGGAAATTTTCATTGATCATTTCCTCTATTATTGCTTCTGCCCCTTTTCCCTTCTCTTCTCCTTCTGGGACACCAATGGCATGTAAATTCTTGCTTTTTGTTTTCTAAGTTCTCAGAGATGATGCTTGTATTTTTCCATTCTTTTCTCTATCTGTTCTTTTGTGTGTAGAATTTCAGGTGCCTTGTTCTCCAGTTCCTGAGTGTTTTCTTCTGCCTCTTGAGATCTGCTATTGTATGTTTCCAGTGTGTCTTTCATCTCTTGTGCTATGCCTTTCATTTCCATAGATTCCACCAGTTGGTTTTTTGAACTTTCAATTTCTACCTTATGTACATACAGTGTTTTCATTATATGGTTCATCTCTTTTGCCATATCTTCCCTAAACTTTTTGAATTCAGTTATTATTAGTTGTTTCAATTTCTACTTCACAGTTGAAGTGCAAGTTTGTTCCCCTGACCAAGCCATAACCTCATTTTTCTTGGTGTAGGTTGTTGTTTTCTGTTATCTACAGATGGTTTCCTTGATTACCTGAATCAGGCCTCCCCAGACCAGAATGAGCTAAGGTCCCAGAAGGAAGAAATATTTAGTATCTGGTTTCCCTGAGGGTGTGTCTTAGAAAATTTGTACACCTTCTGATGCCTCCAGTCACTGTGCTTTTCTTCCCAGCAGGTGGTGCCTGTTAGCCTATAATTCTTAACTGGTGTAAGTTCCGAAGGAAAGGAAGGTAGAAGAGCTGGGCCCCACCCCTTTCCTCTTAGAGAAGATAGACACCCTAGGGGGAGGTCTTAGCATTTCAATGGTCTCCCTCTGTCTGTGCTATACCCTTGTCTGGGAACTGAAAATGGCTGTGGCTCTCTCCACTGAGTTGAAAAAGGAACAGAGATAGTCTGAGGCAACACTCTGGATCTCCAAGGTCAGTCATCACCCAAAGCCTCTGTCTACTTGTTGGGGATTCATACTTCATAGTAAGCAGTTCACACTTGCTAATTAAAACCCCAGCTGGAGCTCAGCTGAGCTATATTTGCATGCTAGGAGAAAGCTTCTCTCTGGCACCATGAGGCTTTGTAGCTAGGGCTGTGGGGGAGGGGTCTCCTGATTTGGATCTGCAGTTTTTAGTTACAGATTTTATGCTGTCATCTTGGGCATTCCACCCAATTCAGGTTGGTGTATGGTGAGTGGACAGTCATGTTTGTCCCCTTGTAGTGATTCCAGATTATTTACTAGTTGTCTCTGTTTTTTTTTTTTTTTACTTGTTCCAGGGGGACTACTTAGCTTCCACTCCTCTCTATGCTGCCATCCTAGATCCTGTTCTGAATTATTAACATTTTCATTCTCTTCCCTATAAAAAGATAGTATACAAGAACCCCACTCATGTAAAGTTTGGCCATATACCTGGCTAATACAATATAATGACAAAAGAAGGAAGTGTAGATTAAAGAGCTGTAATATTCTTGGCCATTATCTGCATTCTCTTTTACTTTTGGGTGATGGTTCTTCATCAGCTTGGGTTCCATTGTGAAGATCTGTAGCTCACAGAAAAGGGACAGATATCATGAACAAGTAGATCTACACTGAATTTTAGGGTTCACTCATGTATAACAGAGCTTAACCCAGTTAATATTATGTCACATTGTATTCTAAACAGGTTGTATGAATTAAAAGTAATCATTAATCTTTGAGAGTTCTCTCAGCTCAACTGCTTCATTAAGAATTTCTATTGTTAGATATTTCAAATAAGTCTAATGTGCTTAGTGTATGTATATGTGTATATATATATGCATACATATTCAGATATATACATATCACTTTTTAAGTTTTATTGCCATTTAATGAAAATCTTGAATTCTTTCTGTGAAATTCCTGTGTGAATTATTTGTTACAGACACATTTCCAAAGTTGGTTTCATAAAATATTGGTTTTTGCTATATCCTATGAGGGACAGAAGTTCCCAATTCTAATATAATCAAATTTATCAATCTTTCTCATTGGACTTCGCTTTATTTCTTGCCTGAAAACACTTACCTAAGTTGGTATCCTGAAGACATTATGAAATGTTAGTCTCCAAAGCCAAAAGTTTTGAGTTTTATACTTAGTCATTATACTTCATCTATTGTGCATGGTGAGAGGTAGGAGTGAAATTGATTTTATCCTCTATGAATTTCCAACTATCCAAATAATATTAACTGAAAGGTATAGATAATTGAAACTACATATCACACATTACTTCTGTCATTTATTGTGTTCCTAAATGAGTGAAGCTGTAGCTGTGCCCTTTATTATGCTGCATTTCTTTCTTTGTTTCTTCACTCATACAACATATATTCATATGAATTTAATAGAAATTAAGTATTGAGAAAGTGATGATTTAAATTAAAAAATATATGTTTTGACCTTGAGTTTATACACTTCACAGAAAGCACATGGAAATGGTTGAGTTTATGATAAGGAATGCTTGACAGTGGATATTCTTTTTTTAAAAACAGATATATAATGCTATTGGGGAACAATTATTATCACAATGCTATACATATATTAAATAGTAGATAGTTTTAATTTGCTGGATATAATTATGATTTTAAGACTAATAAAAATCTGTAATAATTTGTAATAAATTCCAAGTGAAGTCTTTGCCTTACCAACTGAGTATCAACTGAAGTAGTGAAGGTAAATGATAGGTGTTTGGTATGATTGTTTTATTAACTGAGGGAAATTTTCACTTCCTAGGGAAACAATGTTGATGAAATTGAAATCAATATGTTTCAGAAATAATGCCCAATTACAATCAGGTATTTTACAGTAACCTCAAGGAAATGAATATATATCAATGTTTTTGATTACTTTATTGAACAAAATTTAACATGCTAAATTTAAATAATATTCATCAAGGTACCCAATCTATATGTTATTAATTGGATAAGGAACAATCCATTATATTCCAAGTCACATTTAGATTTCAATGAGTTTTATAAAAATAATTTTAATATTAATAAATCTGCCAATCTGCCAATATTAGAAATATACAGTTTCTCTCTTTTTATTACTCCTTCTGCCATCTTAAAGGTAATCACTCTCAGCAGGAAATGTAGGGTAACAGCAGGTTTATATGCAGTTTAATAAGACCTCATTTGCATTTTTATTCAAAATATTCATGCAACTAAAATGTGGACCTCTGCTGAATCAGTTTTAATTCAATTTTATTGAGATATTTTCACATACCATGTAGTCATACAAAGTGTACAATCAATTGTTCACAGTTCCATTATGTAGTTGTGCATCCATTACCAAAATTAATTTTTGAACATTTTCATTACCACACACAAAAAAGTAATAAGAATAAAAATTAAAGTGAAAAGAACAAATAAAGTAAAAATGATCACTGGGTGCTTTTTGTTTTGCCCTGATTTTTCTACTTATCCATCCATACATTGGACAAAGGAGAGTGTGATCCACATGGCTTCCCCACTTATACTGTCACCTCTCATTAGCTACATTGTTATACAATCATTTTCAAGATTCAAGGGTTCTGGGTTGTAATTTGATAGTTTCAGGTATTTTCTGCTAGCTATTCCAATTTATTAGAACCTAAAATGGGTTATCTGTATTGTCCATCAGAGTGCCCACCAGCATGACCTCTTGGTTCCTTTTGGAATCTCTCAGCCACTGAAACTTATTTCATTTCATTTCACATTCCACTTTCAGTCAAGAGGATGATTTCCATCTGGATGTGCCAGGTCTAGATTCCTCCACAGGAGTCATATTCCATGTTGCCAGGGAGACTTACACCCCTGGGTGTCAGATCCCATGTAGAGGGGAGGGCAGTGCTTTCACCTGCCAAGTTGGCTTACGTAAAGAGAGGCTGCATCTGAGCAACAGAGAGGCATTCAGCAGGAGACACTTAGACTCAATTATAAGCAGGACTAGCCTTTCCTTTGCAGTAACAGTTTTCCCAAGGGCAAGTCCAGTGATAGAGGGCTCAACCCATCAAACCACCAGTCCTCCTATGTCTGTGAGCACATCAGCAACCATAGAGGTAGGGAAACCGAACACCCCTGCATTCTCCAACAGTTCCTCAAGGGGGCTCTGCATATTTTTTTCATTGTTTATTTTTTTAAGTCAGCTATATCAAAAAATTAAAAGAAAACATAGAATAAAAAACTTTTCAAACAAAACATAACAAGGGAGTAAGAAAAACACAACTAACCAAAATAACTTCTTGACTTCCAACATGATCCTACTCTACCCCAAGAAAATAAGCTAATATAGCAACCTTTCTGTGAACTTGTTCCTACCATACCCATCAGAAAATAACAGACTGTAGTCATTCCTGGGCATTTACAGAACATTAAATTTACCCACAGCAGCTTATCTGTTCATATTTGGTCATCATTTCCCCTTCTTTAATTGCTCTGTATTACTAGTTCCCCTACATTCTACATTAGAAACCATTTATTTTAAATTTTTCCATGTTCACATTAGTGGTAGCATATGATATTTCTCTTTTTGTTCCTTGCTTATTTTGGTCAGCATTATGTCTTCAAGGTTCATCAATGTTCACATATGTTTCACAACATCATTCATTCTTACTGCCACATAGTATTGCATCATGTGTATATAGCACATTTTATTTATCCACTTATCTCTTGAAGAATATTTGGGGTGTTTCCATCTCTTGGAAATTGTGACTAATTCTGCTATGAACATTTGTGTGCAGATATCTATTCATGTCACTGCTTTCAGAGGTTCCATGTGTATACTAAGAAGTGCAATTGCTGGATCAAAGGGTAACTCTATATCTAGTTTTCTAAGAAAGTGCCAGGCTGACTTCCAGAGTGGCTGATCCATTAAACAGTCCCACTGACAATGAATAAGAGTTCCAATTACTTCATCTCCCTTCCAGCATTTGTAGTCTCCTGTTTCTTTAATGGCAGCCATTCTAATTGGTGTGAGATGGCATCTCATTTTGGTTTTAATTTGCATCAGTCTAATATCCAGTGAAGTGGAACATTTTTTCATGTGTTTCTTGGCAATTTGCATTTCCTCTTCAGAGAATGGCCCATTCTTATCTTTTTCCCATTTTATAATTGGGCTGTCTGTACTTTTGTCATTGAGTTGTATGTTTTCTTTATATATGTGTGATATTGGTCCTTTGTCAGATACATGCTTTCCAAAATTTTTCCCATTGAGTTGGCTGCCTCTTCACCTTTTTTGACAAATTCCTTTGAGATACAGAAACTTCTAAGCTGGAAGAGTTCCCATTTATGTATTTTTTTCTTTTTCTGCTTTTGATTTGTGTGTAAATTCTAGGAAGTGGCCACCTAATACAAGTTCTTGAAGACACTTCTCTACATTATCTTCTAGGATTTTTATGCTTCTGTCTTTAATATTGAGATCTTTGATCCACTTTGGATTAATTTTTGTGTAGCATGTGAGGATTGGGGGTCCCCTTTCATTCTTTTGTACATGGCTATCCAAATCTCTCAGCCCGTTTGTTGAAAATATTATGTCCCAGTGCAGTGACTTTGGAGGGGGGGGCTTATCAAAGATCAGTCAGCCCTAGGTCTAGGGGTATGTCTCTGAATTCTCATTTCAATTCCATTGATCAGTGTGTCTGTCTTTCTGCCAGTACTGTGATGTTTTGACTACTGTGGCTTTATAATAAGCTTCAAAGTCATGGAGTGTAAGATTTTCCACTCCTTTTTTTTCTGTTTTGGCATGTTTTTAGCAATTTGAGGCATCTTCCCTTTCCAAATACAATTGATAACTAGCTTTTCCAAGTCTGCAAAGTAGGTTGTTGTAATTTTGGCTGGGATTGCATTGGATCTGTACATGAGTTTGGGTAGAATTTGCATCTTAATGACATTTAACCTTCCTATCCATGAACATGGAATATTTTTCCATCTTTTAAGGTCCCCTTCTATTACTTTTAGTAGAATTATGTAGTTTTCTTTGTATTGGTCTTTTAAATCTTTGATTAAGTTTATTCCTAGATACTTGATTTTTTCAGTTACTATTGAAAATGGTATCTTTTTCTTGAGTGTCTCTCCAATTTTCTCATTTCCAACATATAGAAACATTACTACTTATATGCATTAATCTTTTATCCTGTGAAATTACTAAATTTGTTTATAAGCACTAGTAGCTGTATTGTTGATTTCTCAGGGTTCTCCAGATATAAGATCATATAATCTTCAAATAATGACAGTTTTAATTCTTCGTTTCCAATTTGGACGCCTTTTGAATCTTTGTCTTTCTGGAGTGCCCTGGCAAGCACTTTTATCACAATGTTGAGTAGCAGTGGTGAACATGAGCACCATTTTATTTCTCCCAATATTAGAGGGAAGATTTTCTATCCCTCAACATTGAATACTATGCTGGCTTTGTGTTTCTCATACATTCTATTTATCATATTGAGGAAGTTTCCTTCATTTTCTACTTTTGAACTGTTTTTATCAAAAAGAGATTTTGGATTTTGCTGTATGTTTTTTCAGCATCTATTGAGATAATATTTGATTTTTCTCTTTTCATTTGTTAGTATGTTTAAATTCAAGGAATGTGAAACAATGTTAACATGGTGAAGAAATGAATTCTAGAAACACACACTTCCTAAGTGTTGGCTTCCATCCTTACGAAGGCCTGGGTTCAGATCCGGGTGAGATTACACTGACCTGCTTTCATGGGATAGGAGAAGAATTGTCACAGTCAGTTCCACGTGGGCATACTCCCTTGGGCGTCAGCAAATTCAGGAACTCAATTCTTCGGGGAAGAACTCTCCCTTTGCTGAAATCTTCTTTCAGATGTGGAACAGTTCAGGGGCCACGCCTGTGGTAAATCTCTGCCATGCCCAGCAGCAGGTCAGAGGGGTACTCGGGGTGATACTTTACAGTTCCTTGTGGATCACACTCAATGACAGAGCCAGGGTAAGTTGGCTCCCAGAACAGGGAATTCCCTAATGGCAATGGAAATGACTGGAAAGAGAAAGAAAAATATTCAGTGTCCACCTTCGTGCCGGCCCTCTGGGAGCCACCGTCCCTGTCCGCAACCGTGCCTGCAGCAATCTCAACCCAGAAAACATCAGCCTGTCCACATGTCATGTGGTCTCTGCATCACGGGACCACCTTGGTTATCACTCTGCCTTTAGTCCCAGAAGGAGAGATCCGGCAAGCACTAATAGAGCAAGAAGTCCCACGATTAAGGGAGCCATGAACCAATCACCGTGCCGGGTATAAACAGTGGAGAGGACAGACACGTCACAGTTGTCCCAATTTCCCTGACTTCTAGAGTGTTCATTGACTGAACATGGGCATGCCTCACGGTGAGCTCTCCTAAGTGAGATTCGGGGTGCTAGGCTGCATGTCTACGATCCACTGGTAATATCAGTGCCATTGGAAAAGAATGGCAGGCCCAAGCGAGGGCAGGGGCACTTCACTAAGCCTCGGCCTACCCCACAACCCACTGGAAGTTGCCCTCGGGCATAGCAGTGCAGCGCACTAACGGGAGAGTCAAAAATCTCACCAACCATCCGGGGGCATGTCATCCTCAGGGCTGCAGGATCATCCTCATAGGCCTACTCCTGACTGCACAGGCCACAACACCTCCACCGTGACCTGCACACTTGGGGAGCCCCTTACATGTTCAGACCACAGGGCAGCCATTGGGCTAGAGGTCTGTTGCTTAGGAACCAGATTCCTTTGGGACACAGATGAGGTACAGCGTCGTTTGCGCATGCGCATTCCGAGCCCCTGCTAGAATTCTAAACCGCTTTGGAGCCTGTGCTGACGCTGTCTCCTCCACCGGTTTCAGCCCCAGTGGGAATTTTTCACTGACTTTTGTTAACTTGGGATTTCCTGCCGCCTACTGGGCACACAGGGTTACAGCGACTCCTCTGTGGAGTCATGGGAGAAATTCAGTAACACATTCCCTGCTCTTTAGCTGAGTCTGCACACTAGGCAAAGCGGAAAAGCCTCTACTGGAAAGTGGTTATGAGGGTTGGAAGTAGTTTTTCTGTAACTAGATGACAAGAGAGGGAAACAGGAAACATAGGTCTGGACAGCAGTGAAAAGCACCCCAAGGGAAATCCATGGACTGTAGGGAGAGTACTGTTTATAATATTAGAAATCTTTAAAAAAAACAAACAAACAAACAAACAAACAAAAAAACGCCTTGAAGATAACCCATTGATGCAAACTTGAGCAATGGGGAAGGAAAGTGGTAACTTCAGATTACTTGCCTTTCTGAAACTGTGCTTTGCTTTGTTAGAAAGTGGTGATCTTTGATGTTTGGGTGTTTTTGCAGTTTATAGACAAAATTTATAAGGAATTCAATACAGTGTAAGAAAGAAAAATTCAACTTCTCATCGAAAAAGTAATCACGATGGGGGCACAATAATTATCGGCACACCTCTCCTAAAACTCATCAACTCAGTTTCATCAGGAAGAGACTCTGAAAAATAAAACACAATTTGGGCAATGTATTTTCTAAAGGATGGTTCAGCAGCTTTCCAATTTACCCAGCTGAAGGAATTAATTGATACATATTCAGATGCAAGAGAAAAGTATACCTGATAAAGAAATGCAATGTTTGATACGAGACTGGACAGTATCTTTGTTTTTTTCCCTTCTATATTTCTAACATGATTGTTCCTGTTAACATTTTGTTTGGTCTATAGGTCATGACTGGGTAATTGTTGAGGTGTGGACCAGGTCCCTAGGCGACATATTTGTACTATGACCAGGTAAATTTAAAGATTGTGGCAATGTTCCAGCGAGTACATAAGAGAACGCCTCTGTTGTGAAGGGAAATACAACAAGAATAATTAAGAAATTGACTTTTTTTACTGATAAATTTCCAATTCTTAGAGACAACCTTTCTATCCATGGAACATGAAGCACTGTTAATACCGTGAAGAAATGAATTAAATAAACACAGTTCCGACGTGTTGGTTTCCTTCCTTATGGAGGCACTGGGTGAGATCATGGTGCCGGGATCACGGGTGGCCGAGTTCCAGGCCCCGCCTGACCTTTGGGTGTGTTGTCAGTGC